>NW_022145594.1:39426075-39791904 GCF_000002235.5 Strongylocentrotus purpuratus
GCAGTTGTCATATATGCATAATATGGTTTAAATATTTGCATGCGGGGGAATACCACTTTGACTTGAATGCAGCCATCTTGCCATCTTGCACGTTACAGGATATTGGCTGGTTTTCGGCATGATAATATCAGTTTACACATGTGTACATGGTAAATTTCCTATTAGAGAATCAAACTTCATTCCAAATGATGGCAGTTCAAAATCAACCTTGGTTGTAGTTCTTTTGTGTTATGGCCATTTCCAAAATATGTTGTCTTGTATGTTATTGATTTAAAGATTTTGATTTGTGAGATGATTTCACTGAGCTCATATACCTACCAAATCATCAGGCAAAATGTTGCTGTCAATAGGAAATGTCCATTGCTCTATTATATTTCCAGACACTTTCTAACCCCTGGACTAAAAAGATACTACACTCAAACCTGTTGTAGTGGCTACCTCTCTATAAAGGCCAAGTGTTTTGCCCCCCTAGAGAAAGAAATGTGTGTTGTAGAACCTGTCTAGAAATGCCACCTGTCTACAGTGGCCTCTTTTTTCTGTTTCCCTTGGGTGGCCTTCATAGCTAGGTTTGACTGTACAAATCACAGAACAAATGGCTCATGAATAAATGATGGTGATTGCCAATTTAAAATCTCTCTCTCTGGGGGGGGGGGGGGGGGGGGGGGGGGGGGCATCACAGGCGCGTCACAGGGGTGAATTTTTATCTTTCTTGATGACCATAAATACTTTATTTGCACATTAGCCTCAAAATGTTGTACCTTTTAGCTATATTGTAAGGGAATCTGATCCCAATAAACTTTCATTCTTGTTATAATCATAATAATGAACGTTATTTGTATAGCGCATATCACTAACACAAAGAAAGTCCCTATGTGCTTAGGAAATAGAGATAGGTCGGAATAGAAATGAACATTTATAATAATAATAATAATAAAAACGTTACTTATAAAGCGCTTACCACCGAAGTCTCTAAGCGCTATTATGCCTGATACATGAAAATAATTAATTACAAACAACATTAATGATATGCAATTCCTATATAGCTGACATGTAATAGCCTTTCGTGGACATTCAGGTAATACAAATTTTAAAATGAAAATTGCATAAAAATTAAATTAAATATTATCTGATGGTGATGTAGGAAGGAGCTTGGTAAGAGCATCAACGCGGACGAAGCGGCGGCGCTCGGGGCAGTCTACCACGCGGCCCATCTTAGCAAGGGATTCAAGGTTAAGAAGTTCCTCATCAAGGATGCCAACGTCTTTCCCATTCAGGTAAGATCAATGTTACCAATTGCTGGCATTTTACTAGACAAAGTACAAGTAAGTTTTTGAGAAAGCAACCAATTTGATAAACAGCAGAAATAGATGAGTTTGCAAATTACTGGTCAACCTACTTGTTCAAGCTTTCAAACTAATAAAGCAGGGCTTAAATTAATCCCTTTGATTGGCCTCAATGCCCCTCTCATTGGCCGTGTAGATTTTTTGTGCCCTTTCCAATCCTTCCTATTTGTGCTGTAATATAGGAATGTGCCCTATAGAAAAGTGGGCTTGCCCTAAAAAGATTAAAATTTAAGGCCTGTAACGTATTACTAAATCTCCATATTTTCAAAAAGCAGTCAACTTAAACATGAATGAACAAATTTAAAATGGTTTCAGCCGTCAAAAGATCAAACAGTTGGTTCAGAAGTTGATGTCAATTTTATTATGTATATGGAGCATTGAACATTAATCATATTTATATCAACAACTGTACACTCATGAGATAGAAACAAATTTAAATAGCATATAAGAAAAACATTGCTATGTATTGGATGGAGAGAGGTTTCATTCATGTTGTCAATGTGGGATAAGAAAATTCCCAATATTCCTCTTTACTTTGATTAAAGGGATTGGGTAGCTTTGTCTCAGATTCTGAAACAAAATCCTGGACCCTGTTTCACAAAACTTGATATCAATAACAAGTTACAAGCTACTGTTATAAGCTACTGAAATCATGGTATCTGATTGGCTGAGAGCAAATTTGTCATAAAAATTTAGCATTTGTTATAGATAAAAAGTTTTATGAAACGGGCCCCTGGATTAAGCTCATGCTGCAATGATAGTTATAAACCTTTAGGTCAATCAGGAACCCCATGACTTTTACAAGCCAATCGCCTGTCTGATTATCAAGATATTTATGATTGGAAATCAAAATCAAATTTTGCGTTTTCTTAACAGCTTTTATAACACTACAGTCTATTGGGGAAAACAAGTATGGTAAAACCAGCCACTCTAAGATTTTTACTTTTTTGAGGCACTTCTTGATCATTTTGAAGCGCAATTTTTTTAGGGCTTCAATATTACACGATATCGCAGACACTGGTAAGATGTAGGGCCATGCATCTCAGATTTAACATTGTTAAATGATGCCTTTAATGCAGGTGGAATTTGAGCGTGATCTTGTAGACGATGACGGTCGGGAGATCACCCGTAGCGTCACAAGAACGCTGTTTGGCATCGCCAATCCCTATCCACAGAAGAAGGTCATGACCTTTAACAGGCACTATGACGACTTTGCCATCAAGGTCAACTATGGTAACCTTGAAAGGGTCATGAGCGAGGATGACCTTGAGTGAGTGAAAATTTGAATCATTTTTTAATAGAATTTGAAAGCTTGAACCTGAGAAAAACTTTTGGGAGGCTTGAAATTTTGCTAGACACATGTATTCATGACATTTTTCTTTAAAGCCTTACACATCTTGTAAGAAAAAAAAGAATTTTACATTTTTCTTTTGTGATCTTTTATGATCACATGTCAGCCTCTAAATGAAGAGTTTAATTCCAAAAGGAGGTAAATCCATTTTTGTAACTTCAGAGAAAAAAAAAATTGTTTACCAGATTTTGTACAGACGTCTATATAAAAGTGATATTAGAAGGTGCATTTGTTCATAATTGCTCCCAAAATTTAGGTAAATAATTTTGTTGAAAGACGGGTACTGAAGTGAACAATGTTCTGACATCAACGACTCGGTGTTCATACTTCCATTTGATTACACACAGGGACCACTGGTTCCGGTAGGAAATGGGTTAAGTCATCATTATCCATTTTCTTTCAAGTTTCTATTGTCTTATGCATTATCGTGACCTCTTGACCTCTTGACCTCTTGTTTCAGTGCATTTGGAGTCCGTAAGTTGCTTGAGGTGAATCTTAAGTCATCCATTATCAAAATTATTTCAAGTTTCCACTATATATGCATTATCATGACCTCTCGCGACCTCTCGTGACCACTTGTGACCTCTTGTTTCAGTGCATTTGGAGTCCGCAAGCTGCTGGAGGTCAATCTGAAGGGAGTCAAGGAAGCGATCGAGAAGAACCCTGGGTCAGATAACAAAGGAATCAAAGCTCACTTCAGAATCGATGAGAGCGGCATCTTCCATTTAGATACGGTGAGATATCATCAGTGATTTTCTTTGAGGAGTTGCATATTGACAGTTGCACATGAAACATTTTATCTATTAGGCCCCCAAAAGATCGCCCGTTATTGCCTATTAAGTGTCAGCACCTCGGTTGGTCAGTCGGTCAATTTTTTTTTTCTTTTTTGTTATTGCTATTTTTCCCTCTTTGGGCTGATAGCAGTTTTGAATGCTTTAATACATATTTTTGTATTCATTAATTTTTTTTTTTAATCCTACAGTCAAACCTCTATAGAAAGACTGCCCTAGGAAGACACTCGAAGTGATCTTTATATACAAGTTTACTTGCACAAGTGTTTCAATAGGAAACATTGTTTGAAGGGGAACAAATACTTTTGTTATATGATATATAAATGCAATATACATATTCAGTTCAGTTCAGTTCAGTTTATTAATATCATCATTCGCAGCCTGGGCTGAATTGCATGACAATTTACAATTAAAAACATATCATATTTCTTTCACAATTGTTTCAAATAATACTAGTTAAAATACCATATAATTAACAAAGATAATGAATTGTCACTAATACTTAGTTCACTTTCTAGTGATAATTCACAATATTAGCATTAAGTATAAATCAATATATATATATTTATATATACAACAAAAATATTTCCATTAATAATATTATGTAATTTGGTTTTGCATCATTCAGTAGAGATTGGGTAAATAAGTTCTTGATAAGGTATTTTAGTATATATATTATATAATGTATTATATTTGTTCCGATTTCATATTTTTACAGGTGGAATCAGTGTTTGAAACTACCAAGAATGTAACTGAGACAACGGAAGAAGAGCAGTCCACATTAGCAAGTAAGGGATATATTTCATATAATAATATGTTATTCTTGTATAGCCCATATCACATTATGCAATTTTATCTCACTATTTTTAGGAAATTGTCACTCTGCAATTATTTCCTTGATTTGATTTGATTTGATTTGATTTATTTATTTCTGTTTGATTTTCTTTTTCTTTTGCATTTTTACAAATATATAACAAACAAATATTGCAAATTTATACGTGACAAAAGAATATATGTAGAATAAAGTAAGGCTGGGTGTAACTAATCGAGAACATCAAACAGGAGGGTTGACAAAATAAGCAAAGCTTGATAGTATGACTACCCTCAAAGGATAGTATTACATAATAATACAAATATGGAGGAACAAAATATTGTATACTGTATTGCATCTCCGAGAGGTAGAGTTAGAGTTAGAGTATTGGTTACCTGGCTTTTTAAATGTTGAAATTACCATGAGCTTTGGAAACATTGCTTCAACATTTCTGTTGTACAATTTATCTTCTAGAAGTAATATAACCTAGAATTTTTCTTTAACCCATTGTATGTTGTTCTAGATAATGTTTCAGAAAGTTTGTTTTCTGGAGGATTGATTACATGTAGCTGATCACTCATATTTATTGTTTGTCATTCTAGTTTCCCTGAAGAATTTGAATAACCATTAGCATGTCAAGGAAAATTTCTTTGGGCATTGTTCCTTACACAATATATCTTTAATATTGTGTATCTGGAACTTTGTCGTCTGAATGTTTGTGGGTATAGGTAATGACACATATGTATCTCATATGAGATATAAAGCACCATCATCCCCTTCAAAAACATAACTTATTAATAATTAAGTTTAAATATAGATAGATTTAAATTTAGACAGATGTTTACTCAAATGTAGTTGATAACCCATATTTAAGCAGGAGAGTTATCTGTCACTACGTCACAGTCCACTGACAAAATCAGAGATTGGCGTAGCTGTAGTGATCTTATATTTCAAACATTCATAACTTTGTTATCATTGGTTTGATTCGTTTCAAACTTTCGCCATTATGATTCTCTGATATTTCTGCCTTCAATCAAATGAACTAACATGTATTGCAAGGGTTTTTTGTTTTCATAGATTTTTATTCTCTTCTCTCATAAAGAAATTTCACATACCGATAATTTATAACATTTTATACAAAATTATAATCTTCAACTTTGCAAGTGAACTTTAACATTTACCTATTAGGTTACAAATAAATGTTCATATAAAATATATTTGCAGATGAAGTTTCACATTTACAGAAGAAAAATATTCACTTAAACAAAATTATAGTTTCACATTTTAAACAAATCACACATAATTTTTTTACAATTTCCTCGTCCAGCTTGCATATAGATTTCCAATTATTTCTTGTCTTTTTCACAATAACTTTTCAAAATTTCCTTCAAAGAGAAAAAGTAGTCATGATAAAAAGAAAGAAAAAGATATATGATAAAAGAAGAAAAACGGTTGGATTGCCCTTCAATGTTTTCATTCTTATTTCTTTGAAGAGTTGGGAAGCACCATCAGTCGTTTTTTCTCCGGTGGTTCTAACACCGATGAAGACGATGATACTCAGACAGAGACGGAGGAAAATGGGGAAGAAGAAGGAGAAGGAGAGGCAGAAGCAGAACAGGTAAAGATCTTTAGGATATTGAGAGGTCAGCGACACAGAGACGTAACTCCATTTTGGCCATTTTAAGTGCTTTTTGTGTCACTGAGCACTTGGGCCTAAGGAGTTAAGTCTGTTTCACTAGTCATTGACTTCAATGGGGTGTTGGGTGGAGTTAAGTCTTTGGGTTTCCTGGAAAGCCCACCTTTTTCTGAACATTTTGATATCAAATACTCATTCTGGCAAAATATGGAGTTACGTCTTTGTGTCACTGAACCCTCTATATTGTGTTCGTATTTGGTCAATTCGATTTTACATCATACAGTGAAACCTGTCTATAAAGACCACTCGAGGGAGACAAGAAAATAGTCTTGATAGGCAGGTGGTTTCTGTCTACAGGTTGCTTTATTACATGTTTCAATGAGAAACCGTTTCATGAGAAACAAACAAAACTGGTCTTTATATGCAGGTGGTCTTTCTATACAGGTGGTCACTAAAGCAGATTTGACTGCACATACCGGTACCATCTTCCTGTCATTCCCTCCCTCATGTTTGGTTTCTTTACTTTTATATTTTGTTGGTCTGATACTTTTGTCTTGTAATATCTGTTCTTTCTTTATTACTCATCAGTTTTATTCTGGAACTGTTGTTTTACCTTTCCTCCATTTTGAATCTCCCTGCCCCCCCCCCCCCCACGTGTGCACTTTTTCACAATATAATGCTCCTCCTCTTGTTTCCGTTCCATGTATTTGGTCTCTGCTCACAGTCACTCTCCTTCACTCTAACTTGTATAGACACACTCACACTCGCCATTCTTTCCTCCTCTCTCACACAAAGGATTTGTCATTTATTTCCTTTTTTCCCCAATTTCGTACCACAGGAAGAGAAGACTGATGACACTCCACCGGAGGGGGAGAAGGAAGAAGATGGAACAGCCCCAGAGCAGCAGGAGGAAAATGGCGAGCAACCAGCTGGGGAAGAGACTACTGATAAAGCTCCACAGGATCAGGAAGCTGCAGATGCTGAAGGGAAGGAAGGGAAAGAGGAGAAGGAGGAGGAGACAGAGAAGGAGACCGAGGAGGAGGGGGAAAAGTCAGATGCAGAAACAGAGAAGGTAAGAAATTCATAATGAGTTAATTTCAATCAGATTGAAATCTGCTTTGATCCACATATAAAACAACTTTGAATCTGATCAATCTAAAAATTGATTTGGATGTGAATAAACTTTAAATATTCATGATGGTTTTTGCAATTTGATGAATATTTTTCATAAAACCTGAATGCAAAAGAGAAGACTTTATTGTTAAGTGTCCGGACACCAAATCCCCCCCCCCCCCCATCATTTATCAAGTTTGATTTGGATGTAAATGAGATTTAAACTGATCATTTGCAAAATTTAAATCACATTCATATCATTTCTATATTACACATAAATTACCTGTAACATGTAAATCACATAAATGACATAATTAACATAGGTCATATTTAACTCTCTTATAAATGACATGTAAAGGCAGGTACTGTGGTACACGTATATATTAAATCTAAATCACATGCAAATCAGATTTGTATATCGGAATTTGTTATAGCAGTAACCTTTGAAGAGAGAGATGTAGGATTTGATAACCAATCATAATAGACCCTTTGCATAAGCCAATCATCATTCATTACATACACATAATTCCTCAGATACAAATATCTACCCATCTCTAATCACATTTGACTGTTTATGATATCTCCTGGGCCCCGTCGAATAAAGAGTTAAGATTGATCCAAATCAATTATTCTCCAATCAATCGCAAGTTTACAGTCTCCTATCTCTTTAATGTACATAGTTGCAATTGATATCAACTCTTTTTAAGACAGGGCCCTGTTGTGATAGAGATTGATGAAGTGATATCTACATCTTTGCATCTTTGAACCTTTGAACCAACTATTCCATGAATCAACAAATCCGTCCATTCAGTGAAGAATTTTTTTTAAATCAAACCCACTCTATATTTCATCAATAGAAAATAGAGGAAGGAGAGATAGTGATTGTCATAGGGATTGATGAAGTGATATCCACATCTTTGGAACTTTAAAGACTATTCCATAAATCATCAAATCCGTCCATTCAGCGAAGAAAAAAAATTTAATCAAACCCACTCTATATTTCATCGATAGAAAACAGAGGAGGGAGAGAAGGAAAGCTCTGAAGATGAAGGAGAGAAGAAGAGCTCGGAAGATGAAGGAGAGAAGAAGGAAGAAGAGTCAAAGGATGAAGCACCAAAGGAAGAGGAGAAGACGGAGACCAAGCCCAAGATTGTGACCAAGAAAGAGAACATCACGGTGGAGATCCAGGTCCTAGATCTCAACGAGCCCACCAAAGCCAGCAAGAAGGCCTCACGGAACAAGTCAGTACTCCTTCTTCTTTCTCTTTGACAGCCATTGCTGCTCATTCCCATTCCTGCCAACCCTTCCAAATAATCCAGAATATCAGATTTTCTGGATTTTTTAAATCTATAATTCAGAGTTTTCAGATTTTTCAAAATCTAGAATTTTTGTTTTGTTTTGTTGTTGCTTAAGCCAAACTAAGCTTGTTTTATCATGTGCTGCGATTTGAGAGTTCACGTATTGCGTGCGTTGAATGGCTGCATGATCGAGCAGCGAATTCGTACATTCGCTCTTTTGCACAGATTTACCAAGTATTGCCAGTTACACTGCCGCGGCATGTGCGAACGCCTGTTAAGGGTACAGATTTCTTTTTTCAAAGGCATACCGTGCTAGAAATTCCTAATTCTTATTTTCAAATGTTGGCAGGTATGCATACCTAGTGCATGCCATACTGTCCGATTGCGACTGCATAGCTCATGTTCAAAGAAAGCTTATTTGCATTTGGGATTGAAGTTGAAGAGATATAACTTTCCTGTTTGGATGTTCTGAATGATAGGAATACTGATGTGAAATTTGGATGCATTGTCAGCTTTCCAGTCAGGCTGAGGGTCAAAGTGGATTCAAATTGTAGGCAATCTCACAATAGGTCTGAACTTGTTTTTTTGTTTTTTTTGTTGAAATAAATCTTTATTCAGATAAAATCATGGATAACAACGTAATACATAAATATTCATAACAAAGCACTTAATCACATGTCTAAATGAGGTCAAATTAAATTATATCTCTATTTACTTGATAGCAGATTTTAAATTAGTAATTGTCTTCTTCCACTTAATAATATTCAAATTCGTTGTCTTAGTTTTGTTTTCCTCTACTTCTATTTTGTATTTCAACATAAACAAAACATATTTGCTTATTATTCTCGTTACTACATTTTTATTAAATTGATTTCCTACACTCGGTTTATAGATTGCAAATAAAGCATAATGAAGTATTAAATCAATATCTGTAACATTTTCTTTTGCGTCATGAAAACCATATACAACACAAATGGGTGAGAATTTGAAATCTTTACAGAAGGAGTTACATAATAATATTTCAATAACGTTCCAAAATCGGTAAATATTTTCGCATTCAAAAAATACATGTATAATAGTATAATATATAATAGGTCTGAACTTGTTGAATTCCCACCAAACTCTATTTTTGGTAAGAAAACATTCCAGCCAAGGGTTGCTGTTTTGAATACTGCCCATTTTGGTTTATACATGTAGCATACATGCCAACTGTTCAGATTAAAGAGGAACATTCCTCTTTTTGGGAGAAGATAATTATCATTTTAATGCAGGTGTTCCTCTTCCTGTACAAATTTGTCTGTAGTATTGAATAGGAGAGTTAGGATTGTTCCTCTTTTTTTTTAAAAATAGCATAATTTGTACAGATTTCTGATTTTCAAATGTTGGCATGTATGATGTAGCCCACTTTTTGCCTAATTTCCAACTTTTGCAGTCTGAAGCAATTTAGGAAGGAAGAAGAGGAACATATCGAGAGTAAGAGAGAGAGAGAGAGTGAGCAGGCCCTCATTAATTTGGAATCCTTCATTTATTGACACCCATGATAAGCTTATTATATTCTTACTGCTCAAATGTTTCAAGGCTTATTTTGATTTATAGCCTGTTTTATTAACTACTTTCTTTTTCTTTCTTTTTTGTTGTTGAATTTATTGATGAGTCTCGGTATATCTGGTATCCCGGATAACAATCATACACAATCAATTGAAATAACATCATAGCATTCTTACATATTTCAAATAAAACACTTTTTTTTTTATTGAATAACAGTGTTTTCAAAAATGCATAGCTTTTTTGTTTTCCAATACTTTTTTATCTTTAATCGGTCATGGATTAATCTTTTGAATATACAAAGAATAGAGACTTCATGAAACATAAGTTTGCAATTTTCTGCTTGCATAAATGTTAGATAAACTGTGTATTTTGCATACTGGTATAAGATAAGAAGTACTTTCAACGTTTGTCCATCTTTGCAGATTGAAGCAACTTAGGAAGAAGGAGGAGGAGCGCTATGAGAGAGAGCAGGCCCTTAATAATTTGGAATCCTTCATCTTTGGCGCCCAAGATAAGCTTTATGACGAGGATTACGAGAAGTGCTCAACAGAAGAGAGCAGAGAAGAGATGAGAGCTACACTCAGCGAGGCGTCTGATTGGCTATATGATCAAGAGCCCGATGTTCCGGTCCAGGTACGTAGATTAACATTCAAGATACTCTTAAAGCAGGACTGCACTACTTGTATCTACTTGCGCCCTCTATACAGCCTTAGCTGTACCCGTTGATCCCCCATGGTCCCCTTTTTCTTATGTTAATTGAGAGCTGAGTTGATGAGATAACCACCTGCCAGTGACCATGCAGGGTGGTCTAATCCCTCCAGGTCAAACTAGTGCACATAGGCTTTAAGTGACGTTCACACATATTTTAAAATCAACCCCTCCCCAATAACAAACATACCTGATAGAAGAAAAAATATAATTCGTAATAAATGTAACTATCCATCATTGTAAGCATCTACAACGTAAATGGAAATTTATCAGTGTTTTACGGTGCTTGAAATGAATTACAAAGAATCAAAAGCCAAGTAAGCATATTTAATCACCACAACATTGTTAAACAACTATTTTCCATGATTGATTAACAATCATTCACAAAGTTATTGCATGGCAATCTTTAGATTTGTTATGACATGACCCTGATTTAATTTTTTTCTCATGGTCAATTCTAGCGAAACAGGAAATGATTTTGAATGATTATGCATACACATATCATGTCATTTATGAGTCAGTTGTAATAATTGTTTATTGTTATTATTAATGACTTCCAATTCCTGTAGCTGATGTTCTGTAGTTAACTTGGACTTTGTAGTCTTTTCATGGGGATAATGCTAAATGCCAATTACCGGTAAAACCATCAGTGTAAATTAATGAAATGCAGTCTATTTGAAAGAAATGAGATGGGCATTATAGTGCAAAGAAAGTTCAATAGTGCATCTACATTGTGTGCTTGAAAATCATGACATTAGTATCTGCATTTATCTTCCTGACTTTAAGTCTCATCTTCACCTCTCAGAAATATCAGTGATGAATTAAATTTAATAGGGCATTGCAAGAAATTTGCAAGTTGCAAAATTTGCAAATGATAGAAAGTTTAATGGAGGGTTGCAAGAAAGTTGAGATTGATTGCAAGTTGGGATTTGCAACTGATATTTGCAATCGATTGCAACTCAACTTTCTTGCAACGCCCAACTAGGATTTTGTTAGGATTAAAGTTTTTAACATTAAATTAAATTAACTTAACTAGATCTAGCTTTTATTCTCCCCCCCCCCTCTTTCTCTCTCTCTCTCTTTCTCGCTTTCTTACTATAAACGGGGGGCATTGCAAGAAAGATGATTTGCGATCAATTGCAAACTTGCAATTATTTGCATGATTTACGCTTGATATTAGGGATTTGCAATTGACTGCAACTTTCTTGCAACACCCCATAAGTGTCACTAATTTGTAAATGTATATTTAGCTTTGTGCACGGGTCTTTGGGAACATCGATTTCCAAGTCATAGTAGGGCTATCTTGTCCAAATAAAATCAAAGGAAATCATAGCCAATTTTATTTGACCGCTGCAACAATTGTTCTCTTTCAAATGTAGGCATACAAAGACAAACTCAAGGCACTGAAGAAAATGCTTAAGAGCCTGGAATACCGGGTTGAACAGCTACGACTTCGACCCACCGCCATCAAGGCCGCCAAATCAGCCCTTAATGTCTCCTATCACTTCATGCTAGCCGCAAAGAACGTCACCGGCGAGGACTTACTCTACACGGAAACGGAATTCGGTCTTCTGGAGAAAGCCTACAATGACACTAATCTTTTTTTCACCACGAAAATGGAAGAGCAGAAAAGAACAGCCCTCACCGAGAAACCGGCTTGGGTCGTTTCAGAACTAGAAGAGAAGCTGATCAGTCTCGAGAGGGAGGTGAGGTACCTCGTCGGTAAGGCCAAGTCAACGCCAAAGCCGAAGAAGAAGAAGAAGGTGGATAAGAAGAAAAAGACGACAAATTCAACAGCGACGGATGAGGGGAACGCGGAGGGAGAGAAAGATGGGGAGAAAGAAGAAAAGGAAAAAGGTAAAAAGGAAATTTCAGCTCTTCTGTCTCTCATTTATTATGATTATATCAGAATGTGGAGTTAGTTTATTGGAGGTCATTTTAGGTGGGATGAAAATGAGGAGGATAAGGAACAAAGACGAAGCCCTATCCCAAGAACAACATTTGAATAGTGGAAAGATATGAAATAATTGTGTTTTGAAATGCAGGATCTGTTGGTTTTCAAACTTCTACTGCTGGCAGTAAACTATTGTGCCTAAAGTGATTAATAATAATAATAATAATATTTAAGAATTATATAGCGCTGGTACACAAATACAGTTTCTTAGCGCTTTACAAAACAAATGAAATAAAAAGTACGGTTAAACTAAATACATAATAAGGATCAACAAGAAACATGAAATGAACATTGTGCTTAATTTGGACGAATTACTTAACTAACAATGTATAACAATAACATGATAATGAAAAATGAAAATGTAAAATCAATAATTAAGTAACATTAATGAAACTGCAATAATTATGTACATTAGATAATAAATAAATTACAAGAAAGATAGGACATGTGGTTATAAATCAGGAAAGCGGGAAGATATGAAATAGCAAAGAGTCAGCAAATGTATGTGACATTTGTGATAGCCCTCCACCCCCCCCCCCCCTCCCCTTTCCAGATGTCGATGAACATAATCATCTTTTAATGCTCTTTCATTTATCCTCCCTTCCATCAGTTGTTATACCTCCCCCTGAGGAGGGAGAGGGCGCCACTGAGAATGCACAGGAGGAGGCTCCTGATACAGCAGAGGTGGAAGGGGGTGAGGAGCAGGCACAGGAAGAGCCAACTGAACCCACACCCACTGGGGAGGAGGAGCAAACACCAGAAGAGCCTACTGAACCCACACCCACTGGGGAGGAAGAGGAAACACCAGAAGAGCCTTTACAATTAGAAGCACCAGTGGAAGGTGGGTTGAATGTGGGAAATTCTGAATTTTTCGAAAGATAACTTTGAAGAAGACTTTGAAATAAGATTATAGCGACATAGAATCCCTTTCATAATTAAGAGCAACATATGTTTTAGTGATTTGTACAACAAAGGGAATGTTATTTTTAAAGGCATCGCTTAACAATGTTTAACCTGAGGTGCATCGCCCTTCGTGTTATCAGTGTCTGTCATATGGTGTAATATTCAAGCCCTAAAAAAATTGCGCTTCCAAATGATCATGAAGTGCCTTTAAAAAACTAAAAATCTTTGAGTGACCGGTTTTTACCATACTCAATTCCCCCAATTGACTTTAGTGTTATAAAAACCATTAGGAAAACGAATAATGATTATTTCTATTTCCAATCATAAATATCTGCATAATCAGATAGGCGATCGGCTTGTAAAAGTCATAGGATTCCTGACTGACCTAAAGGTTTATAATTATGATTGCAGCATGAGCTAAATCCAGGATTTTGTTTCTGAATCTGAGGCAATGTTACAGAGTTACTTTAATTTCATCTGTGTCTTTTGTTCTTTCATCAGAGGCGACAGAGTCGACGCAAGAAGAGGCTGCACCTACAGAAGAAACTACTACCACAGAAGGAGCAAAAAGCCAGGCCGAACATTCACATAAAAACGGGGATTTGTAGCAGTAGTTAATGTACTTGTAGAGTATCAGGATTTATCATGAAGTGTGTTCCCAAAGTACAAGTTTCATATGTTTCCTTAAATGGCATTTTTATGGCAGTTTGTGTGGAATAACCAATACCGGTATGTTGAAGAGCATGGGTCCTAATACACTTCCTTGGGGTATTCCAGATGTAGTTATCGCAGTTTGTTAATGTTCAAGATTATTGGTCCAAATAAAATCTTGTGAGTCTCTTGAGGTGTTCTGGATGTCGTTATGACAGTTCATATGAAGTAACGCTTATGTTGTATAATACTGGTCCTAGTACACACCCTTGAGGTATCACAGATGTAGTTGCAATCCTGAGAGAAGAGGTACCTTGGAAACTTGGTACTATATGTACAATGTATGAATTGAATGAATTGTAGAAGTTGTGATGGTAACATCACATATTTGGAAATGCACCATGGAGACATTTACTGTAAAACCAGAAAATGTAATGTGCATGTAAAGTTGTGAATTTCAATTGACTTAGATTTAAAAAACACTTTGTGATGCGAAATAATTAAATCACAACTGACAAACTCTGAATTTGTGCAATTCAAAAAAAGTTTCTTGCGGGTAAAGTTGCACATTGCAAAAGTTTGATTTTTACAATAATGATATGCACATTTTCTGCTGTCCCTAAATATATATTTAAGATGATGATGTGCTTGGCGGTAGAGGATGGATCAAAAAATTTATAGTTTCTCTGTTTTGTAAAATACTAGATGATGAAATACTTCAAGGAACACACTTCATGGTAAAGAAAATCTGTAAGGGTGGAACATTTTGCATGACCGATTCTTTTATTTTGAGTATGGTACCACAAAACATGATGAGTAATTTTGCTAAAAGCCTTGTAGCGTGTATGCGACCGTTAATCAAGAGTTGCTCTGCATTCACTTCCTTACCTTCTTACTATTGTAATAATATAAAGATCAAACTCCAGTAATATTTATCACAAGAAGTTTATTATCTCAAACTATGCTTCTACTTAAATCTGTAATTATCTGGGTTTTTCAAAGCTTTTTTTAATATAGCTTCTTAGTGCTCTTACAGCTTTTCAAAATGTAAATCGTTTGAATTCACTTTCATCTATAAAGCTACAAAATTACGTCGCTCAAAATATTCCACGCTTACAGCTAGTACTTGACCAAAAGATTAAAGAAGTGCTTAAATATATGTTTTGTATGTTGCACGGTACGTGTGAGAAATGAATTTGTGTGTTGGAATTATGGATACTATTTATGAATAGAATTGTGGTTACTACTGTTCACTTTGAGTGAAAATGTTACTAAAATAGAATATTAATAGACGCACAGATTTGTTCAATGTTTTGCACAAAACTATTTCCTAATTGATTTATGTGTTAAAATTTGCTTTAATATGAGCTATGATTATTGTTTTGTTTTGTTGCATTTTCATACAGATATAGGGCACCATTCTGATATGTTTGGGTGTAAATTTTCTGATTTATTTATACGTCTGTGTGTAAACTCTAATGGGTAGTGGAGGGCTAGGCAATGAGGAGCTTCATTTGTTTAAATTAATTTTTAGGAATTATGAACAATTCAAGAATGCAATTATCATTAGTGCTTTTTGAGCACATTGATTTTTCTTCATTATTTCTGTTAAAAGTTTAAACCAGTTCTGGTCATGCGATTGCATTGTGAAAGAAACGTTGTGGAATCGATCAGAAAAGGTTGATCATCTAGCATATAAGTATTGGTGTGTACTGCAAGGTTCTGGAATCATCAAAATGATAAGAAATTTAGCCCAGTCTTGGTAAAGTTACAAGCACTGTACACAGAAAGATGTATATGGGACTAGGCTATATCTATCCAGGCCGGATAGATATGATAATTTACCAAATACAAGTGTATATCAATTAGTAGGTGGTTTCCCGGCAAAATTTGTATCATCACATATTAGTCAAAACATGTTCTTTCACATGATTGGTAATAAGAGCTTCCATTTCATTTGTTGAGAGGGGGGCGTTTCCAAAACTGGTCTATACCTTTAATGTTTCTTGTTTTTTTTACTTGCTTCTTCTCCCAAGTTTTTCTGTTATTTGTGAAGACCAAGTTTTTGTGCAAACAATTTACCTTCAGGTGATTCTTCAGATGAATTCCAAGAAGACAGTAAAAAAAAAGAGATTTGAAATCTATTTTTGATAGTCCTTGGAAGAGTTTCATGGCCGTGTCTCAGTGTGAGTGTGATAATTTAACACGAGTATGAGAGGGGAAGAGAGAGAGGGGGAGTGGGAGGGAGAGAGAGAGAGAGGGGGGGGGGGGGGGGGGGGGAGGGCGGGAGAGAGAGAGAGAGAAGGGGGGAAGTTGAAGGATAAGGGTTGGAAAAGGGACTTGGAGAAACATAAATATGGAATGCCAAGAGATTGAGGTTGAGAGTGAGAAAAAAATTACAGTGGATATACTTCAACGAGAAGTGAAATAGAGAGAGAGAGGGGGGGGGGCGTAGAGAATAAGATGAGATGACACTTCCCATTAGGAGACTACCATGTTCCCTTCCTTTTAGAACACTTCTCTGACTACGATGGTTATAGTTACTCGGGAACGGTTAACAACTCAATTATTCATACCTTTGTCGAGTTTGGGAATACATATAGTTCACAATTATTTGAAAAATTGATTTATCTCAATAAATAATTCTTGAAAATGTGACATATTAGAGCTTACATCTAAAAGTATACAACAAAGGCCCTAATTCAACAAGGGCCTTATTCAACCGCGCCACCTTTTTTTCTTGAGTTATGAAATACAGAACAAATATGAAATTTACAAAGGCTATAAATAATTTAGTTGTTAAACCAGGCGAGTACACAGGAGGGGGGGTTGGGGGTTAAACCCCCCCCCCCCCCCCTTAACCCCCCTTTGGATTTTTTTTTTTTTTTTTTTTTTTTAAAAATATTTATTACCAAAAAAAAAAAAAAAAATATTCCCATGGCTGACCTAAAAAAGCTGACCCTACCCCCCCCCCCCCAACGGAGCAAAATGTCAAATTTTCAAATTTCGAGACCAAAAACTATATTGATTTTCAATGAAAAGCAAAACAGAAACAAAACAATTAATTTGCTAATATAACTAAAATAGTATTTGATCAATGACACAAGTGTTTATAACTTAACAAGCTGTGCTTTAACCAAGGTCTCCTCGTCTTTCTTTATTCTACATTGTACTGTTATGATTATACTCTATGATAATGTTGTTACATGTAATTTCTGGAAAATAAATACACTTGATACTTGATACTTATAATATAAATATAGCCCACCGATACGCTCTAACTTTGGGTTTCGTTTTTAGCCTGGTCTTTATTCGTCAAAGCTAGTGCAACTTAGGCCGAGGTCCATGGCCTCACGTACTGCTTATGTTTGGAAACGGAAGAGCACATACATTTCTATGTTTATCGTCATTAATTGTATTATTTTGCGTAAAACCTGCAGTGTGCATCAGGGCATCAAGCTAGTGCCCCTAGCTTCGGAGGCGGCAATTCCTGACAAAGTTTTTTTTCCTGTCAGATCGATCGAGTCACTCAGATCATGTCGTATACGAAAAAGCTACCAGTATTTTTCATAAACATAGTCGGAATTAAAATACTTCAATATTCTATATTAAGTACATCAGTAACATTATCGCTCAGTCAGCTCTCACTTTCATTATCTCTCAAAACGTACATGTATGGGCGTGGTCGGTAATAGTAGGCCTGCAGTACTTGAGTCGAGTGGGCGTGGTCGGTAGCATTTTATCTGAAGCCGATCGAGCCCTCTGTCAGACAAAAGCATGGCGGGTAATTTGCCTCCGCACGGTGACATTCTCCGTTTGAGCGAAATCCATGAGCGGGGGCCGCTGCTCATGGCTGGAAAATCTGTCAGAGTTATGGGAAAGTGAGTTTGGTATGAGTGAGGGATTAATAATGAAATGAATTAACTGATTAAGTTTGAAACATTGATTAGAAGTCGGAAGAGGATGTATCTTCGGTCCCATAAGCTCACATTGATGTTATTATTAGTTCCCTGTTGTTTCCAAAAAATTGTGTCTTGTTATTAATTGTTTATCGCATTTTCTCACGGAGGTCAGTCATTGTAAACGTCAATCTTTGTGACAAATGGCCGTGGAAACAGCATTTTATGCTGTGAATGTTAAGAGAGAGAAGGTAAGAGTGGAGGAGAGGAGAGGAGAAATAATGGTCTAAAAGAAGAGAGACGAAAGGAAGAGGAGGAAGAAAGTAAAATACAAGCAAGGGGGATAAGATGAAGATGGAATTTGTTTTGATGGTTACTGATTGATTAAGAAGTTAAAGGAGAGGAGAGGGATAATGATAATGAAAACAAGGTCAAGGGGGTATACATGTAGCAGAAGAAAAATAAAATGAAGCAAAAGATGGAGAGGGGGAAGAAAACGACAGCATTGAAGAACGATAAGAAGGGTACCTGGTAGCAAGAAGTTATTTTTCTACGAGAACCAAAGAAGATCAATCGTGCACAATTAAGTAATTCCCATTTTAATTTTCAATGTACATGCAGGCTCACTCGGTACGATGCCATTGAGCAACTAGCCCTCATAACATCCTCCGAGCGCAACTCCACCCATCACCTTCAAGTCAACACCCGTCTCGTAGAGCCATTCCAGTCCAGGATCGGCTCCACGTTTCAGTTCATTGGCGAGATGCCTTCGGAGATGGAGAGGGATGCTGACATGGTCGTCCATGCCAGGGTCGTCCGGTGTGTAGATGGAATCGACTCAACCATGTACTACAACGCTTGTGACGTCCAGAGGAAATTCTTGGCATCGAGAGGACCAGCAGCAGCGGCATCGAGAGGACCAGCAGCGGCAGCATCTGCATCTTTTACTACTTGAAAGCAAATTATGTGAGGTTTGTTCGTATGTCGATACCATCCAATCATGGTCAGAATGAAAGAATTCAGCTCCACAATCTTTGCTGTGAATCTGTATGGCCTCCAGACACCAGAGGGGCGTTTCACAAAACAATTTGTCATCATGACAAATGACAATTTGTGTTATAAGCTACTGAAATCCTTGCTTCTGATTGGTTATCAACAGATTTGTCACTGATTTTTGTCATTTGTCATTTAAAAAAGGCTTTGTGAAACAGGTCCCAGTTCTCAAACTTACAGAGCTATAGATCTGTATGTTTGGGATATGCCAGTGACAACGATGGTCGACCTCTCAACTGCAGAGGTGAATTAACTCGGCCAGGATAATCAGCAGAAATTCTGCAAAAAAAATTCTTGTTAGAATTTGAAATGATCCATCTTGTTTGTTCAATTCAATGCCATCAATAACAATCAATTGGATCTGTATTATCTTGATAATATGGCCTATTCCGGCTGTTTTTTTTATTGTTTTAACCATGCGATCTGGCTTCTTTGCATCGCCAATGCAGATTTTTACAAACTTTTGATTTAAGTTCCCCATAATGGGCAGCTTAGGCAATTTGTAGGATGTTTGGTAAATAGTATGCGGTTAATTGTAACTTGATACTACTAGGAGCATCCAGTCCACTGCTGAACGATGGTTGACCCATTCTTGCCACAGCTCTTTCTTTTTTTGATGAACGAGGACCACTCTTTGATGGAGATGTGTCGTTTCAAAGAGGAGAAGTAAAGATCCCTTTTCAGTGAGTTTCCTTTTTCTGCCTTCATTATTTTCACTGTAACTGTCTTCTTTTATCAGTGACAACCTCAACAAGAGTCACACATGTTTTGGTGATTGCTACCCTTTGTATGATGATAAAGCAGTATTTTATTGGCAAGGTTGAGTCAAGATATTGGTGAAAATACATCTCTCAGCTGCTGGCATGTGTACAAAGCTGAATCTTATATTTTTTATTTTTTGTTGTTGATTGGTTGCTTTTATTCATGTTCCATGCAAAAATAAAAAGTATTACCGCTATACATTTTACAAAACATTAACATTTCTTTAAGTTACATGGAAATAATTAGGCCTAGAAATGATAGTTCATAACATGAAAGAAGGTTGTGTAAATCATTAAATATGAAAATGAAAAGTGAACCTACTTAAAAGCTAGACTTTATTAATCCATTGCACATGATTTGATTGTGGTGGAACACACATTTGTTATAGCCTTGATCCGGCCCAAGCTTGATTGAGCTCAGTATTTAATGGTAAGACATTAGTCTGCATGCACAGACACTTTATCACAAATCCCAAAGCCTTGAGTAGAGCCTAGCTCTGTCAGCCTTTGCTTCTCTGGCTGTATGTGTCCATAGCACTAAAGTTCAAAACCCATGCAGTATGCTGTCAGCATAGTCTCATATTGCAGACACTGTTATGCACAGTGACTAATAACAGTTTGTGTCTGAAAACTGCTAGACTATTTACATAAATGGTAAAACCCATAAAAAGCAACAAAGAGATCCATCAATATTTGTTTTACATTTGTTTATGGCTATGAGATAACAGAATATTGAATGTCAATGTAAAAAGATTACATTTTACAGTAGACAGTTAAAGTTAACAGTTAAAGGAAACCAAAACCTTCATACTAAGTTACTTTTATTGTAAAGTTTAAGATATTTGAAAAATATCAGTGAAAATTTGAACAAAATCGGGCAAGGAATAAGGAAGTAAGAGCTTTTTGAAATTACTAGTCGCTAGAGGGCGGTATTTGATTCAATTTGATGACATCATCTGTGGACAACTCTCCATGCCTTTTGTACATCAAATTTCATGTTTTTCCTTCTTTCTTGTTATTGAGATAATGTACTCCCCTGAAAGCAAGATATAGAATGCAAAATGATATTCTACTTCACATGTTATGAAGTCGGATCAAGAACACAAATAAATACGAAGAAAACAACAAAATTGTGAAATTTGATGTACAAAAGGCATGGAGAGTTGTTCACAGATAATGTCATCAAATTGAATACCGCCCTCTAGTGACTAGTCATTTCAAAAAGCTCTAACTTTCTTATTCCTTGCCCGATTTTGTTCAAATTTTCACTAATTTTATTCAAATCTTTTAAACTTTACAATAAAAGTAACTTAGTATGAAGGTTTTGGTTTCCTTTAATTTTAAACAAAATTATGGAGTTTGTCTCAAAAGCATAAGCCATGGCAGAATGCTTTTAGAAGTGGTGGTGCTCAATATTGAGTGAAGCGCCTATAACCGATGATATCAGTTTTTCTATTTCTTAAACTTTGCTGCATATAATTTTTAAAACAACTCATATGCTGCATCATTAAAAAATTATATTTTAAGATGAATCCTATTTTTGTAAGTGTGATCAAACAATGAGAAATAAAGCCAAAGCTGTATATTCAGGAAGTACTTTGATGTATTGAATGGTGTGTATGTCTCATTTAATACATATGTGACCTTTGTCACATATCTTTCATGATATTGTAAATTACTGTGATGTCATGCGTGTTGTATACATCTGTGAATTAAAAAGAAGGAAATAAGAAAAGGGAATAAGAAAGAAAGAATCAAAGAAAGAAAGAGAGGAAGAAAGAAAGGGAGAAAGAAAGAACAAAAAAAGCAAGAGAGAGAAAGAAAGAAATTAAGAAAGATATGAATAAACATGCAGGGTCATTTTGAGTACTTCGGTATGTGTGCATGCATGAGTGACGAGTTGCCCCCACCCCCCCCCCCCCCATATTTATAATTCCTTCTAATTTTCCTTTCCCAAAACAGATATCGAATTTGGAAATTATTCTTTGATCTTTCTGATCAAATGTTATAAGATATTTCCTTCATTTATTAGGGGTTCTTCCCTTTCTTCTCTCCGTTTCATGATTTAACCAAGTTCTTAAATTCTGTGGTGCCTATCCTGTTTGAATAGTGTATCAGTGACAGGATGTATACTGCACTATTACAAAAAAAAAAGCCCCCACTCAATATTTGGGGATGGGGAATGTTTAGAAAACGGTAATAAAAAGCCAACCGCCCCGCCCCGACGCTGGTCAAGTCATCCTAACTGATTGCTAAGATTTTAATCAAGTGATCAGAAATCTGACGTGTTTGTTAATTAGACGTATAGTGATGTCTATTTATGTATTATGCAGTGTTTGTATCGTTTGTATTGTTTTCTCACCAAATATACCCTTTTCTTTCTATCTCTGTTCTCACCCCATCATCTCTTTCAATGCCTTTCGTATCTCCTCTTTAATCTTCTCTCTCTCTCTTTATCTGTCATTCCCCCTCTCTCCCCTCCAGCTCACAGTCTCTCAGTTTCTTTGTTTCTCCTTGCACTTGCATTCGACTTGACTAAGTTTGACATGCATCTTCCCTCTCTAAACTTCACACTTTCTTTCCACCTGTCCCCGTTTTTATTTTCTATCACCCTCAGGTGGCACATCTACTCACTCGACATTCTAATGCCCCCACCCCCATGACACCAGTTCCCCCCCCCCCCCCCCAGTTTACACCACTGAGCAACAGCCTTGATTAGGGGATAATAATTTTGAATGAATACTCAGTTTTTCCCCAAATATTAAGTTTCAGTTCCTGTTTAATTATCCCGGACAACAACATGAAACTACAATTAACCTTGGGATCCTTAAAGCGTGTCCGCGTCATTCATAACTCTATTAATTATAAAAGGTAAATATTTCCCTTTCGATCATATCTACTCCCTCCCTTCTCTCTCTGTCTCTCCCTATTTCTCTCTTACTCTCTCTCTCTCTCTCCCCCCCTCCCTCTGACTTCCTCTCTCTCTATTTCTATTTCGTTCCTCTCTAAAACATTCACACATTTTATTATGAACCAAAGGGGAATTTGATTTAAGCGTTATTTTCACCGTGGAATAAAATTCTGTGCAGTACAAATACATGGCAGGTTCGCATGTATCATCTCACAAAATAGCCAAGGGCCATTTTCGTAATATAATCAGAATTCAAATTGCATTAATTAGTTGTTGCTAAGTAGGACAAACATTATCGCTTGCCCTACCTAACACCACGTAATGTATACAATTTGCAATCTGACTATTGAAATACAATTATTCGCACCAGGTGAATGAAATAATTTGTAACGAGGCACTCAACAAAGATTTACGCATTAAATTTGATAAATGGAAACTGTTCTGTCATTTTTAGCATACTACTAATACCTGTATGGGATATACATGTATGATATCATTAAAGTGCCACTTGCATTTGCATGTACTACTAGAATATAATTGTTTGGATCAGTTTCTGTTTCATTGCCATTAATTATGTTCTTAGATTTAATGAGAAGCTCCGATAACAAGATAATTCTATAAGTATCTTATATATTTCTCTCCCCCGGCCAGCTCTGGTCACCTCTTCCCTTTTCAATTAAAACTTAAAAATACACTGACTATGCATCTGGGGGAATTATCTTTATCTGAAGTACGACCGACTTGAAATAGTTATGATCCTCGTTCCTGGTTTAATTTATCGGGAATTCTTCTATGAAATTCAAACTTAACGACATATTGGACATCCATCCACATGACCGATTCAATTCGCTCATACTCTCAAATCAAAGTTACAAAACACTTGGTTTCATTTTATGCCCTTTTATTTCACCGGTGATCACAAAAATATATGATAAATTTGATACTATAGTGATGGAAAGCTACGATGAAATAAACAAACCATGGAATGCAAATTTACGTCATTACTTTGAATATGATTCATATACATTTGTACTACTATACAGGACTACATTGAAAGCATACACGAAGAGTGTTATATGATAATCAATATATCTTACAAGATGAAAGGGGAGCGTACGTATGTTTACAGCAATGTATCCACAAATTGACAAACGCACCAACAGTGGAATGTGCATGGGCTGCCTCGATCATGTTCTGGGGGGGGGGGGGGGGGGGACTATGCCCCCATCATACTGTTTTGCTTCCTTGTATTTGAATGGGTAAAATGAGAAAACTATTTTGAAGGGCAATTTGGTCTAATAAATACTTTATCACTTATTAAATAGTCATTAAAAGAACTCTTAGAGACAAAAATGAATCAATATTTGAATCGCAGTATCACATACAATAAAAAAAGAGGAAAACTTAACCAATTTCTTTGAATAAGCATAAAATCATTTTGATTACCCCCCAATTGATTAAATATCTAAAATTCAACTGAATTTATCGACTTGCCAGCCAGGGTAAAAAATTGTGATAATCACAAATATACCTATGTTTCTTAAAGAGTGCCTTCTTTTTTCAGTATAACTTTATAATGGCACTGACAGTGTACAGCAACATCTACATTTGTTACAAATGTACATATTCTCCATACACAGTGATAACAATTTGTCAAAAGATACAATAATGTACTATTTATTTATAGTATCAGCGCATTATCTGGTTCCATGTTCTATGAAAGAGGGTTTCATTTTTATATGAAATGGTTCTATGTCTACTTTTAATCTCTATATTTTTATATTGTCATTCAGAGATATACGTCGCTATTCTCTGGCACCTTCTGGAATAAAAAAATTCACATTTTCTGCCCCCATCCATCAAGTTATCATGAAGGCAAAGCAGAACATTATTTACAAAAAAGACATCTTAAAAATGAAGAATACAAACATCTATTCAATCTATATGTTTATTTACAATGTTACTTAACTTAAAACATATACCTTTTTCCATTAAGAATCCATGATTCCAAATAGGTTTCTTTGTTAAAAATAGTATGTACATCATCTTAAAAATATCAAGAGGGTAGTTCTTACCTACATTACTTCATGGCAAGTTATATATACATTGCGATCATGTTCTCCTAATTCATGATATGTCGAAATAATTTGTCTAGATGCTAAATTCTCCAGTGTATATTTTGGTCGTACATGTATAGTATTCATATACCCCGTATGAAGATTCTAGGCTGCTGATTGGTCAACACTGCAGGCATGAAATTCACTACTGACCGCTGGGCAGTATAGGTAAAAATATTGACCGGGCATATAGTTCTACTTGCGCATACAATCCAAGGACGCATTGACTGCGCATGAAGTTAACAATGGATACGCACGGTTAGACAAACGCAATGCTCTTAGACTGCTAAATTACAATTGACGCTAAAAATAAATACACATTTGCAGGTACATTTGTTAAAATATCTCTCTTTCGGAATTGTACCTTGGGATGCGTTAAAAAAAAAAATATATTGACTGCTTATTTTTTTATCCATTACATAATTCTATATAAATTTCCTGCAAAAAATGTACTAATAAAAGATGAGTTTTGTATTCAACACAACCATTATTTATGGCCCATGTCATTCATTTCATTTGATCAGAAAACATTTAAAATCTAATGTATCGTAATTGCACTTTTGTGCATATAAAAAATAGGTGAAACTCTTAATAGTCTATGAAGTAAAGGTATTTCAGATGATTGACACAATGTTTGATAAGACACATAAAAACTAAAGTAAAATATAAAAATATAAGGAGTTGTCATATTCATATTCATTTAAGGGAGATTCTGTCTTCCAATGTATTCCATACGACATACATGTACATTAAACACTGTTATACACGACTTCCTCCTAAAACTAAAATGTCTTGATATGACCACGGACTATAAATAGCTCTACCTGGCATCACAAATATCATTATGTGGTCATATCACGATATTTTTCATTTAAACATGAAATAAATGTAAAAAAGGACATATATCAGACAGAAAACATTGCAAAGAATTGGCCAATCTGATTTATATATATATATATATAGAAGTATGCCTGTATAGAAAGACTTGCAATATCACTGTAAGCTATACAACATGGAAATGGAATCATATTTTCTTTCAGTCTTGATATTTTGAGCCCGGCCCACATGCTGAGGGGAAGTATTGTCTGTTCGGAGCCAGAAGGGTGTTAACTCATATACTTTAACACAGAGTTAACACCCTACTGGCTCTAAAGAGACGATATAAGAAGATATGTCACATCGATTAACATACACATTGTATGGTCACCTGCTGCTGATGGCAAAGAGGATGTAGTAATTGTCTTTCTACACATCTAAAGAGATGGTATAAGAAGATATGTCACATTGATTAACATACACATTGTATGGTCACCTTCTGCTGATGGCAAAGAGGATGTAGTAATTGTCTTTCTACACATCTAAAGAGATGATATAAGAAGATATGTCACATTGATTTACATACACATTGCATTGTCAGCTTTAACCCGTTGACCACTGACTTGTATTTGTCCCATAGGCTTAACACAGGGACCCCCAGGTTCCTGTAAGCAAAGGGTTAAACAAATTTATTGTAAATGCGCACCTATGTACAGTGTCATCATGTGAACCATTACATATTTTGTAGCATCTTTCCGCATACACTGACCTACCTGCTTTTAAATTTTATATGACGCAATGATTCAAATATCTGAATATCATAATTTTCCTTTTATAATTGTTTTTTCACAGCAAACTGTACAACACTTCTCTATTTCACAGCCATGTAAACAAATTAACACGTTCCGTTGATGGCACAGAGGATGTAGTAATTGTCTTTCTACACTGACAGCAAACTGTACAACATTTCTCTACTATATAGCCATATAACAAATTTATACATTTGGCTCCGTCAACCACAAATAAGACGTCATCTCTGCATTAAAGTGTAAATTTAAAGCCTTGCTGACTCCCAACAGACTCTGTTTCCTTTACATGCAATGCTGATGCCATGTAATGTCACTAAATTTGATCTGATTATTTGGCAAAACATCAATAGAACTAATTGACCACTTGTTACGCTATACAAACAAGGAAATAGTGGAATATTATCGACAAACAATGTCACAGCAAATTCTATTGTACATGAACAGAAAGAACAAAAATTGCAGACACATGCTGTACATAATTGTGCCTTTCATGAACACAAAAGCAATTTAATTGTACTCACTAATCACTATTTTTATGTACAAATTGGCTTTTTTTGAATAAAATGAAGTAATTTTCAGTCATATTTGTTCATTTCATATACATTTATAATTTTTGAAGCATGTAGGAGTTTAATATAAGAACAATTGGTACCAATTGGAGGAGAGAAAAGTGATTTCCTTAGATCTTTAAATACTGAGAAACTGCTATGGGTTAACGCGTCTTCTTTTCCCCATGCGTAACAACCATCGGAAGCAATATAAAGACACATACTTGGTACTATACATCTACTTTATGTACATTACATGTATGCAATTTACATTTTGACATATATTTGCATTGCAATTGTACACCATAAATCATTTAAAACTTAAATTTCTGATGTCTCTTTTTTTACTTTGATTACAAAAGAAGTTGATGTTTCAAATCTTTGCACCTGGAGGAAAATTCATTAAAAATCTATTTTCAAGCTGCAAAAACGTTTTTATAATATTTTTTGTTACTGTACAAATCATACAGCACCTTTATAACTATCTTTGATCAAATATACATAATAGATAAAACAAAGCTAACTTCCTTTTCGGATAAACCAATCCATTTGCAATTGCAAGAAAACATCCTTTCAACAATTTTCACATCTCTGTGATAATTGTTTGATTTCATTAACAGGACAGCTTCTCGTTTAAATTCAAGGAATGCATCAAACGGCCAAAATGCATTTCAAGGCAAGATTATAATCAAGAAAGTTTTAGAATTCTTGACGGACAAAAAATATACTTGCATTTCCTGAAGTCTGGGCAATTTTAGATTTTAAAGGGGACAATAATTTATGAATTTCATGCATCAAACAATTTTTCACTTTTGATGCTTATAGCATGGAATTATTTCAAGACAAGAAGATGTCCATTTCTGCATGTGATACATTACACACAGGGCACAAAGGGTACTGTCTCATTGAACATTACTTATGATTGGTCACCTGCTGCATGTTGGGTGAAGGCTTGTTTGTATCAAGGCTCCTGATTGGCTGCTTCACTTTCCTTGAAGATGGTCTCCTTGCAGTCTTGCAAAAACCTGAGGGGAAAAAAGAGGAGGGAAAAAAGAAGAGGAAAAGGGAAGAAAATGTTAGCTTTAGAAACTGTCATGAAATATAAATACAAAATGGAAATAGTTTACTCTTCATGGAGAACCTGAACAGTTAGAAAATGAAAATAGGAAGAAACCTCAGAGCTTCAGATATTGTCATGAAGTACAAATAAAAAAGGAAATGGTTTAATTTTTCAAGAAGAACCTGGAAAGTAGAGGACAACATTGAGGAAAATTTGATCATTAGAAACTTCCCTGGAGTACAAAGGTAAAAAAAATTACTTTTAATTAAGGACAGAAAATTTGAAGAGAGGTGAATAGAATTTCATTAAACTTCAAAAGTAATTACTCATTCTAACTTGAACTGTTTCTTAATTCTGTACCCTGCATTAATGGATGTATCTATGCGGCATTGTTCACGAAGTGTACACATGTCGAAAGACATGAAAATATGAAGTACTCAGTTCTGCAAACATAACAAATACAAATTATGTAAATACAGTGCATGCATTGAAGTGTTTCGCATTACTGGTTACAAAGTCCAATTACAATCTGTGTGCCACTTAGAATTATCTACTGGTACTTTTCAAACAGTGTGCCACTTAGAATTATCTACTGGGTACTTCTCATAAAACAATGTTGCCTCATATAACTTAAAAAATAGTATTAACCAAGAATGTTGATGACTAAGCAGGGGGGGGGGTACAAGGACTTTACAGACAACTTTGTTAAGTGAAGTTGCATCTCCTTGTTAGTATAGGGTAACATGCAAAGTTCCCAAAGTTAAAATAACATGAATATCAACTAAATACATAATTCTGACAGAACAATATTTTGTTTGACAGTTAAATAGTTCATCAAGTGTCCTTGACACATGCAAGAATCTACTGCAAATAACTTCACAATAATACATCATTGTGAGTATAGGGTAAGTATAGGGTAACATGCAAAGTTCCCAAAGTTAAAATAACATGAATATCAACTAAATACATAATTCTGACAGAACAATATTTTGTTTGACATTCAAATAGTTCATCAAGTGTCCTTGACACATGCAAGAATCTACTGCAAATAACTTCACAATGATACATCATAATTTCTAACAAGGAAATACAACTACCATTATTAAACAAGATTGTCTGATTAGTCTTGTACCCCTAACAAATGAAAATAAAAGGGCAAGGAAAAGAATAATTAAAATAAAATAAATCATCAAGTTTTAAAGTAAACTAGTTCTGCTTACTACCAGCTGTACATCTTTTCCTACTACCGTAGTTACCCCCCCCCCCCCCCTCCCCACCCACACACTGAGTTTGTTTAATTTACAGGCTCTCGAAACCTAGCTAAACAATAACCTTTTCGAAACCCTGCAGAAATACACCTCACACAAGAACCATACCAGTATCAGCAGAACTGTGTAAAAACAAATAAGGGGACCAGCCCAAACGATCGTTTGGCAAACGTTGGCATCTGGCCAAACCGGATATTATCTGAACCAGGTGATCTCCAGTTATATTTCATTTCAGGAAGTGTTCACATTAATTCGAATTTGTGTTTTGATTTCAATGGTCCTTCTACAATAACCTTTCACACTCGCAATTCAGATGCTAAATACTGTGTAAAGACACACCAAATATGCACGATGTGAAGCCTATTTGGAATGATAATTATCATTAAGACTATTAATAGGACAAAAATGCAACTATTACTCTCTCAGTTATTATAGGACCTTTTTTGCCCGAATGATGATGAATTCTTAACTTACAAATGGTTGTTGCCAAAGTACTATGTATATGTTTAGAAATATCAAAGTAAATTCCCCCATATTGAGGGTTTTAAGGCTCAGTTGAACAACTTCTGCATTTCAAAAAATGGAGAATCTATGCTGCATTGTATAATTCCGTAAATAGCTGGGGGGGGGGGGGGGGTTGTTTTTTTTTTTTTGGGGGGGGGGTGTTGCCTCTGTAATTTTGTTATTTTATATTTGATATATAAAGATTTGAAGAAAAAAAATTAAGTACACCATTATTTGTGAGATCTGAAACTTGAACAGACACACAGTGAGGACTTGTGTTTGAGACTTGTTCATGAAACGTACATCACAACGCTGACTTTCTCCCATATGAACACCCTTTTATTGAAATCGAGTGTTCCTCCCAACTGACAACACAATGATTAATCTGTCTTAAACTCTCAATAACGGCTCAGGGACAGGAAAATTACACTTGATGCATTCTGACTTCATTACTAGTGCACTTTAAAAGGGACAAGTTTTCAGATGCGGCCAATTTAATAAAAACATTTTATTACCAGTGATTAATATCTTTGAAATTCACATGCTCTGATTATAAAAATGGTCCCCATCATATTGACCCTACATGGAACATTACAAAAAAATCTGCTAGGGGATGAGTTCTATTTATCATTTATTCTATTTATTTAATGATATATTACTCATCATCCTGCCAACTTAAGAATCACAGTTCATTAATAGTGATTAATGATTAATGATTAATGGCTGATAAAAAACAAGAAGAACAACAACAACAAAAAGAAGAACAAGAACAAGAACAAGAAGAACAAGAACAAGGAGAAGAAGAAGAAGCAGAAGAAGAAGAAAAAGAAGGAGAAGAACAAAGAAGAAGTAGAAGAAGAAACAGAAGAAGAAGAAAAAGAAGGAGAAGAACAAGAAGAAGAAAAACAACGACAAGAGGAAGGAGAAGAAGAAAAAGCTCACCTTAGGTCTCTCCTTCTTCTTCACGATCGCCAAATCACGCGGTGACTGCTTCTCCAAGTTCTTGAGGTCGATGTCGGCCCCGAAGCTCATCAGGTGGTCGATGACCTTCACCACGTGGTCCTCGTCGAAGTCGCGGCCAGCGATGACATGAAGCGGAGTGTTACCGGCATAGTTTGCTATCTTCAGCAGGTGCCTGGCGTCGACTCCGGGACATTCCAGCATCATCTTGATGATGTGGGTGTTGGCTGCCACCCGGTCGCTCGGTGGAAGCTCGACGGCAAAGTGGAGCGCCGTGTAACCGCTTTTCCTGTCCTGCAATGACATGGCATTTATACATGAAGGTGAGTAATAATGATAATAATACATTTATAGAGCGCAGAAACTATCCAACATGAAGTATATATTCTACTGCACTACAAGAGCTCCTGATATGCTTAGATTTGCAGTTAATTGGAAAAATGTGCTTTCAGTACTGGTTACGTGGTTACATGATTGCAAAACGAGAGATCTGTCTACAATTGCTCATTCAGATACGGCACTGCAAAAAAATTTGTAAATGTTTTAGCACCCATGGAACACCGAACACACAGACCAAAATAACTTTGTTGTGATTGGTACTCTTTAAAAGCACGGCAATGGTGAAAAATAATAATAATAATAACAATAAGAATAATATGTCTTGTTTACCTAGGGTAGCCTCATCAGCATTCATACTGTTCTCCCTGAGGGCCCTGCAATCATATTATTACCCTGGTCATCGGATTCAGGCTCACCCGCACACAATGTATGCACATTCTCCACTCCCTGGGGAGCATTCCAGCCAGGTATATATTTTACTGACTAATTTACTCACCAGGAAGGAAGGGTCAGCGCCGAGATGGAGCAGGTTCCTGATGGAGTCCAGACTGTCCACCATCTTATCCACATACATGCACCTAGTCCCGTCATAGACACGCGCAAGACGACCATGGGCCTGGATGGCACACTGAAGCGGTGACATGCCTGAACAGGAGGAGATAATAATAATATTAATAGTGGGTTCTTGTCACTATGAACATGACGGACAAAGAAAGAGGACAAAATATACAGTTCCTCATTGTACCCTTTAACAATTGCTGTGGTAGACAAAGGAACATCCCTTCACTGCTATTATGTAAAAATGTGTAGAACAGGTGAATATGCATGTGACACCTGTTCTATTTTTTTTACATAATAGCAGTGAAGGGATGTTCCTTTGTCTACCGCAGCAATTGTTGAGGGTAGAATGAGGAACTGTATATTTTGTCCTCTTTCTTTGTCCGTCATGTTCATAGTGTGTATAGCGCTCATGTCTGTCAGACTTGACACTCCTGGCGCTTCCGACTATTACCCTGGCTTTAGCACGGCTGACATTAAATCGCTCTAGCATTTCAAGGAATTAGTTCCTGCCAGGTACTTATTTACATCACCTGGGCTGAGTGTGGCAAATGTAGATCAATGTCTTGCTAAAGGACATTAATGCCGTGGCGGGACTCAAACCGCGAACCTTGTGATCGACAGTCTGGCGACATATCCACTCGACCATGACACCTCCATAAGGACCAACTGCCTAGATAAAGACCACTTTTCTTATCTCCCATGATTTGCCTTTATACACAGGTTTCACTGTACGTTAATAATAACAGTAGGCATTTCTATAGCACCGTCCATCTCAAAATTTCAAGGAATTTAATTCCTGCCAGGTACCCATTTACCTCACCTCGGTCGAGTGTGGCAAATGAAGACTAATGCCTTGCCAAAGCAATGATACATGGACTCACCGTTCTTATCCTCCACATCGATCTCAATGTTGGCGACCATGTTCTGGCAGACGCAGTATCCGATAGCCCGCAGAGCCAAGGAGAAGCCCTTGATGGCGGCGTAGTGAAGCACGGTTTGCTGCTCCTTGTTTGGAATCATGAGGTCCGCTCCGGCCTTGAGAAGATAGACGATCAGGTCCGGCTGGTTCGTCACCATGCAGATGTGAAGAGGTGTCTGCATGGATGGGATTATAATAATAATAAAATAGTAATAATGATGATGCTGATGATGATGATGATGATGCTGATGATGATGATCCTGATGATTATAGTGATGATGATGATGATGATGATGATGCTGATGATTATAGTGATAATGATGATGATGATGATGATGATAATGATGATGATGATGATGATGCTGATGATTATAGTGATGATGATGATGATGCAGATGTGAAGAGGTGTCTGCATGGATGGGAGTATAATAAAAAATAAAATGGTAATAATAATGATGCTAGAGTGCCGCAATGGCAGCACAGCTAAAGCTGGGGTAACAAACTCTAGGTTTGGATGCGCTTAGTGATTCTAATAAGGGCTGTATAAAAACTGAGTATTAGTATTATTATGATGATGATTATAGTGATGATTATGGTGATTATGGTTCCCTAAAAAGGATGGATCTTCAAATGCCTTAAATGTTCTAAATATGGCATGCAACATCATAAAAATCGGAAAGATTTTTATGCCACGTGTTCGTGAAGTCCCGTATACATCTCTCTGTGTACAATGCTTCTAACTTTACCAAGACTGGGCCAAATTTCTCATCATTTGGATGATTCCAGAACCTTGCAGTATATATATCAATACTTATATGCTAGATGATCAACCTTTTCTGATCGATTCCATAACGTTTCTTTCACAAAGCAATCGCATGACCAGAACTCAACTTTATCTTTAACAATTAACACAATAGTGTCTGCTTTTTGGGGGCTTTAGAGTGCAATTAATTCAAATACCTGTCCGATGTTGTCCCTGAGATTGAGGGCGTCCTTCCTCCCGCTCTTCAACAGACGATTCACGATGGCATGAACAAGCGGGATATTACCCTGGCTGATAGATATGTGAAGAGCGCTGTTCAATGAAACAAATAAAAACAAATGATAATTAATAATAATAATTCCGCTTTTATATAGCGCTTAATACATACATCTATGATGTCTCTAAGAGCTTGACAGATATGCTATTACCAGTGAAAAAAAAAATACACGGGGGCTCGGGGCGAATTAGCCCCCGAAATGCCCAAAAGAGCCCCCGAAAATCAGAAAAGAGCCCCCATAAATTTGCACAGAGTTCAATGCAAAACAAATTTTAGAATGTTATATTCATGCAGGCAAGCTTTAAAAGTAGCCCCCGAAAAATAAATATTAATTTTTTCCCTGGCTATTACCCCGATCATTGGATTCAATACTTGCTCGCATACACTGTGGCACAATCTCCACTCCCTAGGGAGCATTCCAGCCAGGCATTACTTGACGCTCAAAAGATGTTGGACCAACAATGACGGTCGCATCCTACTGGGTACCCAGTTAACACCTGGGTGGAGAGTAGCAAGTGCAGGTAAATATCTTGCCAAAGGATATTAGTGGTTCTTGTATAGCGCTTGTGTCTGTCAGATATGGGACTCCTAGCGCTTTACAATTCCTATCCCGGCTTTAATAAGCGTGGCTGCCATTATGGCACTCTAGCATTTCAATGAATTAACTCCTGCAAGGTACCCATTTATCTCACCTGGGTGGAGTGTGGCAAATGCAGATAAATGTCTTGCCAAAGAATATTAGTACCGCACACCTATACCTAAAGTCAGAGTCACTACCAAAGTATTTTAGCACCAGCATTGTCTGTCCAAGATCTTGCAGTAATTGTTGATCCCTCAAATTGACTGCTATTGTTTAATAGCTTTTTGTTATGGGCCTCAGATCACTACATATTATCCTTATATGAATGATGATCTACTTGTACATCAGGGGCCCTTTCACCAAACACCGCTTTGTTTCTTACATTTGGGACTCAAAACAGATAGTGTGAGTTTCAGTAACACAACAATCTGGGTAAAAGCAATTTGTAAAAACACCAATCAACATACTTTAATTCACCTAAAGCTGTCCTTCTTGACGAAACATAAGAAACTATTGGTCAAGTAAGCTCTTGGTTTACTTGATATTGGTTTAGTGATCGCTAGGTCAGGCAAGGGTATTACTTACGTGTCTCCTTCTTCATCCAAGGAGCACAGGACATCCAGAGGCATATTGTTGACCAGATTCTCAAGGTTGCGGTTCTGGTCTTGAGGGGTTGGTGGCGGGGTGATCACTTGCATCTGGTTCGGTCCTGGATAAACAGGTGGCTGCCTCACCATCCCTTGATTCTGGTTCACAGGGTACTGCTGGACGTACCTGGCATTAACGGGCTGGATGTAAGTTTTCCGCTCAAACTCTTGAGATGAGTCCATGAGCTGATCTTTGATATGCTTAATGCTCTGTTGTGCCACTTCTTCCTGGGAGGGCTGTTGTTGCTGCTGTTGCTGCTGTTGCTGGTGTTGCTGGTGTTGCTGGTGTTGTGTCCGGTTCTGGATGTACTGCATGTTCTCTACAGGAATCGGATTCTCCACATAGGGGCGATGGCTGTTGTCGATGACCATACCACTGTTGGTTCCTGAAGGCGATGTGCAGCTGTAGACGTTGTGAGGTGGTGAGCAGATTCCGGAGTCCTCGCTCTGGACACTGGGAGGGGAATTGATCATGACCATCATCTCCGGGGAGTGGGGTGAGTTAGGCGAGGTGGACATACCATGGTAGCCATCCCCTGGTGACATCATGGACTGCGGGGACGGCTGAGTCTGCGCTGGTGAGTAGGCGGGCGAGTAGGCTGGGGAGTAGGCCGGCGATGGTGTCTGCTGCATCGTATGAGCAGGACTGAGAGAAGACACACTACCTGGAGAACTAGGGTAGGAGCTGTCTGTTGGAGATGGAGGCCAGCAGGATTCCTCTGGGTCTTTCTTGGAGACAACGGGCTGGTTCGCGTAAAGGTTCTGCATGGTACGTCCATCTGAAAGTTTGATCTGCTGCTCAGACGGCATACCAGGAACCATGACTTTCTTGCCCGAAGAGCTGATGTAGGCCTGATAAGGAGGACAGGCCATCGAGCCAGGGTATACTGGCTGTACAGGAGAATATTGCTGTACATAAGCCATGCCAGGTTGATTCGATGGGTAAGGTTTGGTTCTCCCTTGGGCATGACCGGGACGATCAGAACGACCTTTTGAAGTCAAAGGGTTCCTCTCTTTCTCTTCCTCCATCCTTTTCCCGAAGGCATTTTTCTTCTCATCACTCACGTCCATCTGTGTCATCTTTGTGGCCAGGTTGTCAACAGTCGCATCCTCTTCAGGTATCCTAGGTGTCTTCACCATGTAGTGGTAAGTTGCCGGTGAGCTCTTCCTTCGTCTCATCTCACTCTCAAAGATCTGGCATATCTTCTCGTCCAGCTGGCCCTGATGGGGAATTCTGGCATGCTTCATCTTCTTCAAACCCAGGAGCTCCACGGAACTGGCTCTCGGTTTCTCCTTGTACTCCTTCCTCTTTACCTCGGCTGTCTTGTCCATCTGATCCTCATCGGGAACCCCATCACCATCACTGTTCTCCTCTGGACCTCTGTTGACTTGCTCCTTTGGCTTTACATCATTACCTTCACAACCGTCCTGCTCTTTCCCCTTAGCGCCATTCTCCATCCCAGCGGGGTGATCATCTGGCTTTTCATCTTGCTTGATCTCTTCTTTTGAAGCAGGAGAAGAGGTCTTGCACTCGCCATTCACCTGGCCATTCTTGTTTGGTGCCATGATGGTAGATTCCACTTTGATTGGTTTGTCTGGACAGCCAAAAAAAGAGAGAGAGAGAGGACAAAAAAGACAATAATAAATTGCACAGTCTAATAAGAATAATAATAATTATCCTTGCTTATATAGCACCTAACACTTACTTTATCAAAATCCTCTAAGCGCTCTACAATAATGCAGCATAATTACCCTGGCTTTAGCAGTGCAGCTGTTACGCGGGCTGCGTTTCAAGGAATAAATTCCTACCAGGTACCCATTTACTTCACCTGGGTGGAGTGTGCCAAATGTAGATCAATGTATTGCCAAAGGAAATTAGTCTAAAGGTGTTAGGAAATAAGCTCCAGCAACATTTGCTCTAGAATTATTTTTATCAAAGATATAGGGGTAAGGATAGGACTAAGGTTCATTTTAGGAGAATTATAAATGAAATATTGTAGGACAGGTGTCCAAAGAGCAAAGACTTCATGTACATGTACATGTACAAGAGCATGGTCAGTCTAGAAGAACAGTTGCCCACAACTTATTCAATAAAGAAACACTGAGAGTTTGAGGTGGTCTGAAAGAGCTCTGCAAGGGCGCTATTTCATCAGAGACACATGTACAATACATGTGGAGTCATGGTTAGTGTTAGGGACGGGTTACAATAGAGTTTCAAATAAGGATTACATATCAAGTGGCTTTACATTAAGTTTAGTGTTATAGGTTGTAATAGGGTTAGGGTTAGGGTTTGTTAGGATTGTAATAGGGTTTTAAATTAGGTTTCGTATTAAGGTTGTAATAGGGTTTTACATTAGGTTTAGTGTTAGGGTTTGTTAGGATTGTAATAGGGTTTTAAATTAGGTTTAGTGATAGGAATGTAATAGGGTTTTACCAATTAAGGAGGTGAAAGAAAGGAGGCGAAACTCTTGAAATTTATTCAAACGCATTCGTCAGTTCCTAAGAGTAACAATGGGATGTGTAACATTCCACTTGGCTTTGAAGTTCCATGCTCCGAACCGCGCTTCCAGTGCGGGGACATTCGGAAGCCAGGCACCAGTTTTACATTTATTACAAAATATTTAATTACCGGCAAAATTTCAGTGTACATGTAAATCAAAAACTTTATATGGGGATTGTTTTGGGAATAGGGCATCAAACAAATTTTCAAATTTAGAACTCCGTCCTTCCTATAATTTGTGTGCCAGAGTTGGTAAAAGAAAAATTACATCCTGACAAAAACTCAATATTTTAGGATAATGCGCTAATTTGTGCATGTTTTAATGTCCCGTTATTTAATCCATGATTTACAATCTTCAATAACATTAAGTTTGCTAATGCATGTTTTTGCGTGTTTTTTGTATTTTTGAAGTTAAAAAATGGATGAAATTACACAAGTTTGTGTTTGCTTTTCTACTCTTTAAACATTCAACAATGGATGAGAAATCATTGAGAGGGACAGCGAACAGTTGCTGTGATATCAGTTTCTGATGTAGAAATTCTAAGTCCTGAAATTTCACGCGCTCTTTTATCTCACCACCTGGTCAACAGTTGCAGATTAGCGCATAACTTTTCAGCGGCGTGGAGCACGGGGTCAAAGGAGAGCGACTTGATTCCAGTCCTTCTCTATCACGTCCCTGGTTTTACATTAGGTTTAGTGTATCGCATGTTTCAGATTAGAGCTTCAAGCTACAGTGTCCATAATAATACAGAAATTTGAATTCCATAAAATGAAAAGGGTTGAAATTAAAGAGTGTAAAAATTTAACACAGAATAATTTGTTCCTGTACATGTACTGTACATGTGTACATGTATGTATGTGCAGTCAGTCAGTCTAGTAGAAGTACAGTTCACAGTTGCTGATTTTTGTTTACAATACAGAAACACAAACGAATATTTGACTGTGGTTATGTGCATGTAACGTGTCTCTAGTTTCCGTTTCCGTTTGTGTGTGAAAACTTCCTCATTTTCACATGTACATGTATTTGATTCAAACTAGCAGGTGGTTCTGCTAAATTTTGAAAACATGAGATTTCAAATGATTGCTACTTGAGTTAAAACTCCCAAACTCATGCTTTTAATGAACTAAAAGTCTATTAAAATACATGTAGCTACAGAATATTTAGTCATACACTCCTCAAATATAATGTGTTTGGACAGTACAGTCAGACCTGTGTAGTGACCAACTGTCTAAAAAGACCACGATATTTTCCCCTTTGAAAATAGTTTCTCATTGAAACGTGTACTAAAAGGAACCTGTACATGTACATCAAGACCACCTGCCTTTCAAGACCACTTTTCCTGTCTCCCTTGGGTGGTCTTTATAGACAGGTTTCACTGTATATGTACAATGTAGGTAGGCCTACGTGAAGCACTATATAGCTTGTACTTGCCTCATTACACATGTACATATGTAATTGAACCCTTGTCAAAATTGAATTTGTATGAAAGCATGCAGAATGTTTAAAATATGGGATCATCCAGCCACCTCTCTACAAAGACCACCTGCCTATAGTGGCCACCTAGAAAGAAACGTGAGTTGTAGAACCTGTCTAGAAAGGCTAGTTTACCTATGATGACCAGTTTTCCTGTTTCCCTTGGTTTGACCAGGGCATGTGAGTTAACACCTCCCTGGTTTGACTGTACAGTGTACATGCAAACATGTAAAATGTACAAATTTGTATACAAGCGGGGCTTAGCAGGGAGAACCCCTAATAAGGATTTTGAATACAAGTCATGCATAATAGCAACACTTGCATAAACACATGTGACTTAAAACCTTGTTCCCCTAACGTACATGTACCTACCTATAGTACAGTACAAAAGGGGAAATAAGTTTACAAGAGGCACTGCATCGTAATCAATTACCATGGTAGAATGAACACAGACAATCAGTAAACTGCAGTGTCCCTTTATGATGGGAGGAAGGAAATGGAAGGGGAAATCCAGTTCACAGTTTTCTCTCTGCTATTCAATCATAGAAAAAAAAGAGAAAAAGGGAAAATACCACAGGCAAGTCAACTCAAGTTGGAGTCTCTCATTGTTTATTTTCATACCCTGCTTCATTGTGTGAATAATCAGGGGCGGCCAGGGCAGGAGAGGGGGAAAGGTTTTTTTTTTTTTTTTTTTTTTTGGGGTGGCTGGGTTCAAAATAATGCCACTTACAAATGTAATTGTTTGATGAGAGGAACTTCATACATGTACAATCAGAGCTTAGCAATTATGATAAATCACTTAGTGTTTAGTGTCTAGGAAGTTAGTGAAGTACAGTACTCGAAAATGATGGAACAATACTCATAATTAAGCACGTTGACGTCATAAAATATGACCAGGCACTTATTGTTAGGGTCAAGAATCAACATAATAAAATTTTCAACTAACAAACAAAATCAGGCCATGTACATAAGTATATTTTCAAAAGAAATCTAGGTCACTATAACAACTTTTTTCAAAATCTTGAAATCTGACACCATGAAAATGATGTTTTTATTACAGATTTATTTTTAATCAATTATCCATCATCTTTAAAGACTTTTTATAGTTTTTGAACACAAATTAAACACAAACATGTCAAAACATGTCGAAAGGCTGGTTCATGTTCATGCCACAGTAAACCTAGCTGCCACAAAAACCCCGGAATTAAAGATAAAGTTGATCGAGTTCTGCATGGTTATGCAATTGCAGTGTGAAAGAAACGGTGTGGCATTGATCAGAAAAAGTGTAGTGTAGGCCTACAGTACTGCAAAGTTCTGAAATCATCAAAATGATAAGAAATTTGGCCCAGTCTTGGTAACAGTAACAAGCCTGTACACAGAAAGATGTATATGGGATCACACAAACATTTGACATAAAAATGTGGTCCACATTTTTAAGCTGTTACATGTCATATCAAAAATATGAAGGCATTTGAAGAGCCGTGCTTTTCAGGGAACCTTTTTTTATCTGATGTTCTTTTCTCTGTTTTTTCTTTTCCCAGAACTCAACCTCCTCTTTATAACTTTGTCACACATACATGTACGGTACAGTGTACATGTACATGTATGATATAATGCATACTTCTAACAATGTATTTCTACCAATGTGGAACTCCAGCGTTTCACTTCAAATTTAACAGTCATTCAATAGTGTCTGACAGCTAGTGAAGTCTAGAAAGTAAACAGTTTCCTTGCATAATTTGATATTAGGACACAGATAGGACATACGTGGCATATTCATCATTCCTGCAAAGTTCTACAGAATTTGATGTTGGCTGCAAATGGGACATACATGTAGGGCCTACGGTACTACCTTTAAAGTTCATATTTTGAAGTCAAATTTTGGTCCATTGGTACACTTTACGAGAGTACACAGTTCACACACAAGTCACTGCAAGGCTTTGTCTACGGGATCTCCCAAAATGACGATCAAACATTGAGTGTGAAACTGGGGTCTCCTCCTCGATGTCGACGGGGGAGTTCCTGTTTTTGTTTTCTGTCGGGGCTAAACTCAATAACCGCCATTTCCCTACCAGGCAGGAACACCTACAATGGTCTATGAATCATCTTCCTATACATTATATTGGCTGTTTAGAGACATGTTTTCAGAATACCCTGTACATGTTAGAGAGCTCATGTTTTATTCCATGTACATGTACATGTACACCTGTACTGTAAACAGTATAAAGTACCAACAAATAGAAAAGAAATGAATTCAATAAATGAATATAAAAATTGAGCCTGAATGTCTTCAAAATATCTATCTTTTCTCACTCTAATGCCTTCCTAAACAATCATTTATGAATTTTGTCTTACTTATTGATGTTCCTCTCTGGAAATTTTCTAGGTCATAACATGTTATGTAATTTTTGTTAAAGAAATAATGATGAAATCATGATTGATGAATAAGTTATTTCACAATAAAAGAAGGAGTTTGCGTCGGTTACTTTCTTAAAAAAATACAAAGAATCCTGTTACTTTGACTTTGTTTACTATTTCCTGCCATGAAATAAAACAAACAAACAAAAACAAAAGTACAGACTTTGAGCTATAGATTATTAGAGAAAATTAAGCTTTTTCAAGCCTGATGGTGAGTATTTTTTTCAAAAGAAAAGAATCTAAAATGATACAAGTTAAACATTTGTTGTTTCCTACACATTGATAGGAATTGTTGTATAATATCGTCTTTCTTTCTTTCATCCCTTATTTCTGTTCCTTTCTCTCTTTCTGCCATTCATTAATTAATTAATCAATTATTAATTTGACCAGTTTATTTTCATACATGTACTCACTGTGACTACAATTATTACAATTCTTATTTATTAATTTATTTGATACAGACCTCTCTATAAATTTTTCTTTGCAAATTAATTAATTAATTAAATTTATTATTATGTCTAGTTTTAATTGTACTCATGCTGTTGTTGTTGTGGGTCTGTTTCACACTGTAATGCTCCCCATAGTAGTCTTGTCAGTGGTTAAAGGAACATTTGACAAATGGGCCATGCACCAACATTTCCTACCTATACATGTACATGTACATGTATACTTGTACCGGTAGATATAAAAACAAACAAATCTTACATGTACTTGATGATGTATACAGCCTATAGAGATGTACATGAACAGAGTACACTAGTTGTTACACAAATCATGGTTTATCCAGACAGTAATTAAATCAAACAATCAACAGATATCATGGACATTCAGTTAAGAACTAAATTATTTATACGCTTACCAAGTTTTGTCACTCTTTAAGTACAGGTACTGTATGTGAAATATTGATATTTTCTGATTTTACCGTTTGTTTCTTGAGAATCATAGTTACATTTAAATCATGTATTTCGACAAAGGCCCTAATCCAACTCGTCTAACCTTCATTATTGAGTTACAAAAAAAACTATCACAAAAACATTATCAAATTTACAAGCGGTATGATCAGATGATAAATAAATAACTATTTGGTTGTTAACTTTAGTCTGTACATGCAGTGTTCATGTACATGTAGACTTACTTAATTTTTATTTCTTCTTCTTCTTCTTCTTCTTCAAAATAATCTGCCTCCTTCACTGCTGAAGATTCTTGCAGATGTGTGCGAGTGCATGTACATTCTAAATTCTACTCCAGACTACCGGTAGACTAGTAATATTTCACCTCATTTTGAAATTTGAGGCTCTGAACTCTGAACTTTGAAGTGCATTTACAATCCAAACATGTCATTACTCATTAGTTATCTTTTGTTGAAAATGACACAACAGCATTTTCAATCCGTTACAGCATAAATATATATATACCGGTACCATCAGCAGGCATTCTCCATCATACACATTTACATGTATACATGCGTCAACAAAACGGCTTTTCAGTGCACATCCACACAGTGTACAAGCAATACAGGAACAGTACATTACTACATGCACACAATTTATATAACGTACCTTGCAATGCCGTCTTGATGGCTGTTGATTTCAATGTCGACGACGAATTTGTTCCACCTATATCCACGGAAATTAGACTAGTAACGTCTTCCAAACCACGATCTTTGGTCCGAGAATTATCAATGCCACCAATTGATGGCATGTTTGCGTCACCACGTCGACGAAAATAGAATCAAATTCCAAGGAAATCGTTGTAGAGGGAGGTCGAAATTTGGCGTGCCTACTTCACAATGGTATCGTACTATAAGTGAACAAGAGCAGTTATGAATTATGCATGAGTTGTGTCCAGTGATTTGGGGATTCTAATCGCTGATTGGTTAGTTCTGCAGATAGGTGCTCAGACGGGAACGAGAAGGGAATTTCCCTTTGCGTTAAGCATGACGTAATGGTAAAGAAAATGAAGCCAGAACACAGTGAGCGGGAGTTTCTGATGATTTTCCCCGTAAAGACATTAAAATCGGCGGAATGGCTGAATGATAATTAGGTAGTGTGAGATAGCAGAAATTTTAATCTGTTTGATCAAAATACACGCGTTTACCACTCTTTGTTTTCAGACTTATGTTGTTTTTCTTCCACTGACCTTTTATTCTCATTATATAATTATAATGCTTTCGTTAATCGTTCCGACTTATCACGATTTCAGATACACATCGTCAAACCAATTAGGCCTATCAATCTTCACAACTTGTCACCCATATGATATGAAACTTCTTGGCAAACATGCGTCTGTACTCGTAATATTTCCATTGATGTCGACCTCACAATAAGTGTATAATCAGTCGACAAACTCTTTGAAAATTAAGGGCTATCTACATTCCAAGAAAAGGATTTTAGAACAACTTCCCTCAAACATGGTCTCAAAGATCAACCGAAAAATCAAGTTATGTTAATTTTAGGAACGTCCGTCACTCATTGGAATGTGTATTGCGAAACCCAAACATGACACGAAAGGGTGTTTTTTTTCTGTAGTGTCAACAAGGGTTTTCTTTTTCCCTGATTGCATAATGCATAGGTACCTTCAACCAGGGTATGTATCACCAAAACGGGTATTGAAAAAGTCTACCCCTTTAATTGATCTGTCGGGAGTCTGCGCGATTAATCGAGATGAGCCTCATGTATTTATTTATTTATTTCTAATCTTTTGTCAGGGTAGCTCATTCACCAATAAGTAGTGGTCTTCCATGGTGCCCTGAATAAACATGAACATATTTACATCAAAAAGCAAAACGTTTATACAGAACAATTAAATAAAATTCTATAGTACATTTAAAAGATATGACACAGCAATAATAGACGTGGCAAAAATAATACTGGTTTGCAAAATAAACACATATCATTAACCTAGTTCAACAGTAATGTCAATAGGAAAATATTGATTAAGTATTAAATATTGATTTCCCTCATTGTCGGTCGTAGTGCGTAACATAGTGTCTGATCCGAGACTATGCCGAATATACGGTCTAGTGCATCCCATATACTCGGTACTTAAGCTGCTCTCATTGACGGAGGAAGGCCAAAGCCAGAGCTAGGCTCTGCTTCTAGACTTTGCAGAATTATGTGTAAGTGTCAGTTTAGAGTCTGTGCCTGCAGACTAAGGCATATGGATGAATGCTTCATCTACACAGAACAATGCTATAGTCCCCTAGCCGACAAATTATTCGAGAAGAGGGAATATTTTCTTCAGGTTCTATCCGGTGATCTCCTATCGATCGCACACCCACCCGTGCATGAGATGCACGCCAACATCCATGTCGTCACCATGGTTACCAGCTAATTGCGTCGTTGTGGGGAATATCAAGTTTTTGATTATTATTCTTGATAAAACTATTCAGTGGCGTAAGTATTTGAGCGGACGGAGGGGAGGAGAGGGGATTTAAAGTTAAGGGGTTAAGAGTGAAGTGATAACCACTGGTGATAACAATAACGGAATTGAATGGATCACTTATTTTGTATAATTTCAATAAAAGATTTGGGGAAACTGATGGGACTTGCTAATGTATTCCCACATGCGTCGCTACCTACACACCAATAACACAAAAGACCATAGACACAAGGTGCGAAGGACAAAGCCAAACGCTATTGATACCAATATGGCAACAACAGATCAATGACCTTGTAAATCGCACAGGTCACAACAATACGTAGGGTTACATTTGGGGAATTCCCTTTTCTTAGCATAGTAGGACTACGGTCTATAGACTTCCCCTTCCTTTTCCCAAGTCTCACAAATAGTTTGCTGGTACCACCCCTCGCCAAGTTGTCAGCTATTGTGTAATTAAGGTCTGAACTACTGGACTTTAGAATCATAAGCTTACATGATATCTAGCTGATAACTAAATAATATCTAAAGCCTCGGTCACAAATGCCATTACGAACTGCTACGAACACCGTAAGAACGATTTTCAGACAATGGAAAAAACAGGGAGATTCGAACGAAAATTTGTGACCGTAGCATAACTGATCTTGAGATAATCACAGCATTGGTTGGATGGATTTAGAGTCCGGTTATTATTTGTAAATCATAATTAAGGTGCAGTTTCATTTTTCAAAAAGTCTACCTTCACCAGACTATGTCGAACTGACATTGAATACACGGCGTAGATGGCGCTATTCCACAATCATTTGATCTTATCTTTAATTACGCTATCATGATGACAATCATCGTGATCATCTCATGTTGAAATATCAAATTTAAAATTATGACATATCCACTTATATGTTATTATTCTATTTTGCATTGGTAGGAATATTGTAACCGCGTATTAACCGTTTTTGATTAATTATATTAGAACTTCGCTATTTAAAAACGGGTAAAAAAAAACTAAATGTCAGAATGGACAGTTTATACTAAAAAGGCAATCGCCGAACCATTATCATCATGATTGTTTGAAATATGAGATGAATAAATAATTGCGAATCTCAAATTGGCAAATTAGGTCAGTGGGTTGTAGTAGAAGTAGTAGTAGTAGTAGTATTTATTTATGTATAAAACATGGTAACAATGCATGAGGTACGGTGGATTACTCACATTCAGCTTACCCGACATGGGAAAGCTGGTCTTCCGTGGGGCCCGGAACAATTACATAAACAAAACAGAACATAAATACATATCTGAACAACAGTAAACACATTTTGAGGGAAAAAAAAAAAAAAAAACATTTCAGAAAAACACGTAATCATAACAAGATTACGGGTACAAAGACAACTCTCCCGTTTGTCGTGTACAAACATATCATTAATTTTTTTTTCTTAAGTGTTTTCTCCCTTGTGGCACTAATTAAAAATAGTATGGATAGCATATTATTATAGGTCGTTTAAAAAGAAAAGATCATGAGTCAAATACATTGGCCTCATTAACTCGCATGCCATCATACTATACTAAGTACATGGCCACCATAACAGCCTCAGAATCGCGTTGATCCTTCAATTGTTATTGTGTGTTACTATTATTATTTACTACTATTTTGGCAACTATAAGTTATAGGGGGCTGCAATTTACAAGCCCAGCTTTTCAGCAGTCCCATCCATGACCAACCTGTTTTATATGCCTGTTGTACACTGTGGACCAATTACAAATATATTGTTAAGTTTCATTGTTTTCCTATACATGTACATTGCAATCCCATGTACTTTATTTTATTTTATTGGAAATAAGCGAAATGAAATGAAAAAAATGTTATGGAAATTACAGATCAATGACATCCTGAATCTCAATGATACCGGGCCAATTTGTTTAGTGGTATTTAAATCTAAATCAAACCTAATTTCCTTTCTTTATAGCCTCAAAATTTGATTATTCTGCTAAATTTCCTACTTTTAATGCTTTATCGAACTCAACCTGAAATTAGGTTGAACTTCTCCCTTTCAGATTCTTGCCTCTTTTTCACATTAAAGGCATCGTTTAACAATGTTAAATCTGAGATGCATGGCCGAACGTGTTATGAGTGTCTGTGATATGGTGTGATATTGAAGCCCTAAACAAAATTGCGCTTCAAAATGATCTTGAAGTGCCTCATGAAGTAAAAATCGTTTCCCCCAATAGACTGTAATGCTATAAAAACTGTTAGGAAAACGAATTTTTAAATTTCGATTTCCAGTCTTAAATATCTTGATAATCGGACAGGCGATCGGCTATTGTAAATGTCATGGGGTTCCTGACTAAACTAAAGATTTATAATTATCATTGCAGCATGAGCTAAAAAAATCAGGATTTCGTTTCAGAATCTGAGACAAAGTTACCAAATCACTTTAATACTTTTGATTGCTTCGTTGCCTTTCAGCCACTAGCGGATTTGAAGGAGGGGAAAGGGGGCTATTTGCCCCCTCCTGACGGATTAGAGACCAGAGAAAGAGAGACAGAAAAAGACTGTTATCACTTCTGTATAAAAGTATAGTTAGCATATTGAGGGAATCTTTTGAGAGCCAAGATTGCACATGGAAAGCACAAAATAATTAAGTACATATTCTCTCCAGACTCTTTCCCAAATAGTCAGTTTAGTAACCCCTGCCTCCTCTACAATGCATACAATTACATAAGTTGTTTATTTCAATAAGCAATATGAATTACAGCTCCAAAGTAAGAAGACATGTGTCGCCCCTCCTGAGGCGAAGGCCTGGATACGCCACCCCTTCAGTCTTTAGTTATGTAGAAACCAAAGCTGATAAAGAAAATGCATATGCAGTGAGAATACTTATAAACTTGATATTTCATGCGTCACAATGGTCCACCAGTCAGATGAATCGCTTTGTGATTTAATATAAACATGATCAAATTGAAAGTACAGTACTGTGTGGCAGGTTGGCAGTAGTCTGATTCGAAGGCAGAGTAAAGTTTTGGCGTCATCAAATATTTGTTTTTAAAACCTTATAAATGTATGTTTTATTCCGATGCGCCCCTGGCTCCCTCGTCTAAATTTCAATTTCAGGAAAACTTGGCATTGCTTGAATTAGAGGTTAAGAAGGTTATTCAAACTTCAAAGTAAGAGAGTTATGCCTATTCCGCTATGCTCATATAAACTTTCTTTCAAGATTTAAAAAACGGCGTTACGTCTGGGAAAGAGAATAGTAAGTATGAAACTTTGATTACTTTTGCTTCAAGTGCATGCTTATTCTATTTGGCTTTTCAACTTATTTAAATCATTTTCATCGCACAATAATAACAGTTTGATACAGAATAGTATGAAACCTCTGTAGTATTTTTTACATCCTCTTTGATATACGTCTGGCTTATCAACTTGGAGACTTTCATCGCAAAAGTTGAAGGACGCTGGTTGCCAGGAAAGGCAGTTTGATCACCATTTTCTACCAGAAGGTAAGAACATTTCGTTATATGCCTATTTTTTTTTTAAATCATACCCTTATTGCTCTTCTCTGTGCTTGTCGAAGGGATGGGGGGGGGGGGGGGGGGGGGGGAGGAGGGAGGGGGGACGTGTAAGCTACCACACCCTGTTGAGGCGTCAATAAACATTGCCTCTTTTCTACTTGCGACACACTTGGGCCTGTTTTCTTCATCTTTTTCATTGTACAATATGAAATGACTCGCATACTGGTAGGAGCAAGAGGGTGAAAATGGGATTCATTGCCACTCCAAGAACTTTCCCCATCACGTTGATAGCATAGGACAGTCATGCCAAATCAACTGTTTTCATTACTACTGAAGTAACCGTGTACTCATGTGTGATGTCATCAAGAGATGATATTTCATTGTAATTATTTTAAAGACATCATCCGTTCGGTTATCATAATTTAAGAACAAACTTTAATTCCATGAACAATTATCTTTACATACCCTCCATCAAACGAAATATGTTCCGAATAGAAAAAAAAGGGATACTTTGGATGATTCAAATAGTGTATGACGTCATTATAGTTGTACCGGCATTACCAATTATACAGGTCCTCTAAATCTTCAAAAATGCATACATTTCCTATTCTTTGTCCCCCCCCCCCCTCCGCCAATTTTGTCACAGATTATGTCTTTCTAATATATCTGGTTCATCAGGAGTCAACCTTCTATAAACTAAAAAAGCGGTATTCTGCTTTTAGCCCTGTGACATCATTGTGAGCAAATGAATGTTGATGCTGTTTTGACAGTTGATGGCGGCCCTTTATTAATGGCTTACCTATAGCTTCAAAGGAAATGCAATTTATTATAATAACTGTGACTCCTTTTTTTCTTCTTACAGCACCTGATGTTCCAAAGCAAGAGAATGGCTTCGTTGGCCATTCTCTTTTCATTGCTGGTGTTCATACCGCAAGTGATTAGCCGACGAGACGAGATGATGACGACGACGCCCGGCAACGAATGGACAGTGAATACTAAAAAGGCAATCCAACCCTTACGATTATGATTGTTTGAAATATGAGATAAATAACTAAGTGCGATTCTCAGATGGCAATTAGGTCAGTGGATTGTGACGTAGACAAGGACAACTCGTGCGTCGTGTAAAAAATATCATACTTTTGTCTTTAGTGTTTTCTCCCTTGGGGCACTAATTAAAATATATTATGGATAGCATATTATTATAGGTCGTTTAAAAAGAAAAGATCATGAGTCAAATACATTGGCCTCATTAACTCGCATGCCATCATACTATACTAAGTACATGGCCACCATAACAGCCTCAGAATCGCGTTGATCCTTCAATTGTTATTGTGTGTTCCCTTATTATGGATATAGGCCTACTATTTTGGCAACTATAAGTTATAGGGGGCTGCAATCTACAAGCCCAGCTTTTCAACAGTCCCATCCATGACCAACCTGTTTTATATGCCTGTTGTACACTGTGGACCAATTACAAATATATTGTTATATAAGTTTCATTGTTTTACTATGCATGTACATTGCAATCCCATGTACTTTATTTTATTTTATTGAAAATAAGCGAAATGAAATGAAAAAAATGTTATGGAAATTACAGATCAATGACATCCTGAATCTCAATGATACCGGGCCAATTTGTTTAGTGGTATTTAAATCTAAATCAAACCTAATTTTCTTTCTTTAAAGCCTCAAAATTTGATTATTCTGCTTAATGTCCTACTTTCAATGCTTAATCGAACTCAACCTGAAATTAGGTTGAACTTCCCCCTTTCAGATTCTTGCCTCTTGTTCACATTAAAGGCATCGTTTAACAATGTTAAATCTGAGATGCACTGATGGCCTAACGTGTTACGAGTGTCTGTGATATGGTGTGATATTGAAGCCCTAAACAAAATAGCGCTTCAAAATGATCTTGAAGTGCCTCATGAAGTAAAAAATCGTTTCCCCCAATAGACTGTAGTGCTATAAAAACTGTTAGAAAAACGAATTTTTAAATTTCGATTTCCAATCTTAAATATCTTGATAATCGGACAGGCGATCGGCTATTGTAAATGTCATGGGGTTCCTGACTAAACTAAAGATGTATAATTATCATTGCAGCATGAGCTAAAAAATTCAGGATTTTGTTTCAGAATCTGAGACAAAGTTACCAAATCACTTTAATACTTTTGATTGCTTCGTTGCCTTTCAGCCACTAGCGTATTTGAAGGAGGGGAAAGGGGCTATTTGCCCCCTCCGGACGGATTAGAGACCAGAGAAAGAGAGACAGAAAAAGACTGTTATCACTTCTGTATAAAAGTATAGTTAGCATATTGAGGCAATCTTTTGAGAGTCAAGATTGCACATGGAAAGCACAAAATAATTATGTACATATTCTCTCCAGACTCTTTCCCAAATAGTCAGTTTAGTAACCCCTGCCTCCTCTACAATGCATACAATTACATAAGTTGTTTATTTCAATAAGCAATATGAATTACAGCTCCAAAGTAAGGAGACATGTGTCGCCCCTCCTAAAGCGAAGGCCTGGACACGCCACCCTTCAGTCTTTAGTTATGTAGAAACCAAAGCTGATAAAGAAAATGCATATGCAGTGAGAATACTTATAAACTTGACATTTCTTGCTTCACAATGGACCACCAATCAGATGAATCGCTTTGAGATTTAATATAAACATGATCAAATTGAAAGTACTGTGTGGCAGGTTGGCAGTAGTCTGATTCGAAGGCAGAGTAAAGTTTTGGCGTCATCAAATATTTGTTTTTAAAACCTTATAAATGTATGTTTTATTCCGATGCGCCCCTGGCTCCCTCGGCTAAATTTCAATTTCAGGAAAACTTGGCATTGCTTGAATTAGAGGTTAAGAAGGTTATTCAAACTTCAAAGTAAGAGAGTTATGCCTATTCCTCTATGCTCATATAAACTTTCTTTCAAGATTTAAAAAACGGCGTTACGTCTGGGAAAGAGAATAGTAAGTATGAAACTTTGATTACTTTTGCTTCAAGTGCATGCTTATTCTATTTGGCTTTTCAACTTATTTAGATCATTTTCATCGCACAATAATTACAGTTTGATACAGAATAGTATGAAACCTCTGTAGTATTTTCTACATCCTCTTTGATATACGTCTGGCTTATCAACTTGGAGACTTTCATCGCAAAAGTTGAAGGACGCTGGTTGCCAGGAAAGGCAGTTTGATCACCATTTTCTACCAGAAGGTAAGAACATTTCGTTATATGCCTATTTTTTAAAATCATACCCTTATTGCTCTTCTGCTTGTCGAAGGGATGGGGGGGGGGGGGGGGGGGGGGGGGAGGGGAGGGGGGAGGGGGGGGGGGGGGGGGGCTTGTAAGCTACCACACCCTGTTGAGGCGTCAATAAACATTGCCTCTTTTCTACTTGCGACACACTAGGGCCTGTTTTCTTCATCTTTTTCATTGTACAATATGGAATGACTCGCATACTGGTAGGAGCAAGAGGGTGAAAATGGGATTCATTGCCACTCCAAGAACTTTCCCCATCACGTTGATAGCATAGGACAGTCATGCCAAATCAACTGTTTTCATTACTACTGAAGTAATCGTGTACTCGTGTGTGATGTCACCAAGAGATGATATTTCATTGTAATTATTTTAAAGACATCATCCGTTCGGTTATCATAATTTAAGAACAAACTTTAATTCCATGAACAATTATCTTTACATACCCTCCATCAAACGAAATATGTTCCGAATAGAAAAAAAGGGATACTTTGGATGATTCAAATAGTGTATGACGTCATTATAGTTGTACCGGCATTACCAATTATACAGGTCCTCTAAATCTTCAAAAATGCATACATTTCCTATTCTTTGTCCCCCCCCCCCCCCTCCGCCAACTTTGTCACAGATTATGTCTTTCTAATATATCTGGTTCATCAGGAGTCAACCTTCTATAAACTAAAAAAGCGGTATTCTGCTTTTAGCCCTGTGACATCTTTGTGAGCAATGTTGATGCTGTTTTGACTACTGTTGATGGCGGCCCTTTATTAATGGCTCACCTATAGCTTCAAAGGAAATGTAATTTATTATAATAACTGTGACTCCTTTTTTTCTTACAGCACCTGATGTTCCAAAGCATGAGAATGGCTTCGTTGACTATTTTTTTTCATTGCTGGTGTTCATACCGCAAGTGATTAGCCGACGAGACGAGATGATGACGACGACGCCCGGCAACGAATCGGCCTCTCTTCGGGTCGCATCGGCTCTCACTTCGGGAATGTGTGATTATGATGTGACTGAGAAGAAGGCCTATTGCAGAGACAAAGGTCTTGACAGCGTACCGGGCGATCTTCCCTCAGATACACTGCGTCTTGATCTGTCCCTGAATTATATCCGCAATCTTCAGAACGACTCCTTTATCCGATACACTCTCCTGTTCTTCCTCGATCTTTCTAGAAATGACATCACCAGCACTGAACCGGGAGCATTCAAACCGCTCCAGAAATTGGTTATCCTTGACCTGAGCAACAATCCGAGTCTAGCATCAGGTGATGCCTTTGAATGGCTTCAACAACTGAAACTTCTCGTATTAGATGGTTGCAATTTCACGTCTGTACCAGACGGGTCTCTGAGATCGTCACCCAACTTGCGAAGCCTCGATATGGCATACAACAGGCTGACATCCATTACAATTACTTCTTGTAGCGATCTAGTAGCGCCAGATTTTAACTTTGGTTACAACGGAATAACAAAACTAACCCCTGAGACATTCGTCATCTTGTGCCCTATGGATACCATTGTCATTACGGACCCGATACAGTTCATCGATCCTGCAGCCATCGCGCCGCTACAGGCTCAGAACCTGATCGTGGGTGCCCTCCCAATGGCCATTGAGGTGTTGACTCAGCTGTTCCATGGTGTGGCCATCTCGGGCATCAAGGGACTTTCAGCCATCGGAAGCGGCTTGACAACCATCCCACCTAATTTCTTCAGTCCACTCTCCAATGCCCCTCTGTCCTTCCTCGATCTATCTTTCAATGAGATAAATCCCCTGAATCACTCCATGTTTTCAAATTTGACCAACCTATACAAGCTCATTTTGAGTAGCAATGATATTCGTGCAATAGAACCAGAGTACTTCGCGGGTATGAAAGAACTACGAGTTCTCGATCTAGGGTACAATGAAATTCACAGCATTAACCCAAATGACTTCAGATGGACAATAGATTTAGATGAGTTGTATTTACAGGACAATAGATTGGTGGAAATAAATTCATTTTCATTCCATGGTTTGTGGAATTTGACGCTCTTAGATTTGTCCAATAACGAGGATCTCTCCTCTCTGGAAATAAAATCTTTCCACGGACTTGGAAACTTGGCGATTCTTGATGTGCCTGGGTGTAACCTTCAGGTGATGTCATTATGGTCACCTCTCCTGACATCATTCAATATCTGGCACCAAGTTCCTTACTTTGGGGATGGCTCGTTTATACCAGGAGAAACGTTTAAAAGTACAACATTGCTCGAGTTAATGGACTTGACAGGTTCTATAGTGACTATCAATAGTCTCTGGGATTCGTCGAGAAACTTATCCCTGTTTCATAGACTGGGATATTTACGGGCTATATACCTTAACAACAATCCTATCGGTGGTCTGCCGAGAGGTGTGTTTTCAAACTTAACTTCATTAACAAAACTCTATCTGAAAAACTGCGAACTGGCATCCATTGAGACGGGACTGTTTTCGGGTTTAAGATCCTTGAAAGAACTGCACTTGGAACAAAACCATCTGAAACACATTTCGCCTGGTCTTCTTCAAGGTTTAGGACAACTTCTGGCACTTTATTTTGATGATAATCACATAAGTTATATCTCTGACGATTTCTTTACAGAAAGTCCTCTGTTGACTACATTGACGCTGACTGACAACGACCTGACAACCTTTAACTACAGCACCTTCAAAGTGATCAAGTCCACTCTTTCTGCTATAGAGCTGGTAAATAACCCCATCGTGTGTTCGTGTGATATTGCGTGGCTGGTTGACTGGCTTAGTGGACCTGTGCGTGTCATCCATGCTGATCAGACATACTGCTCTTCTGCTTCTCTAGATCCTCTGAAGCAAAAGCCCTTGCTGACCTTCCAACCAGAGAAATACTGCAGTCCCAACATTACGTTAATCAGCCTGCTAGTTCTCGCTTGTATTGGTGTTGTCGTACTTTTCTTACTATGCTATCGTAATCGATGGGCGTTGAGGAATAAACTATTCCTCCTCAAGCTTGCTGTCTTAGGGTACGACGAAATCGAGGATGTCCGCGGTCATGGTGAGTTCGCATTTGACCTCAACGTCATGTGTGACGATGACGACGACGAATGGCTGAGGGCGCACCTCAAACCTGCTCTGGAAGAGCGACTTCCCGACTTTGATAGAAACGTCTTAGGCGATGAGGACCTCATCATCGGTATGCATTATCTCGATGCCATCCATTACGTCGTCGAGAAGAGTTATAAAACCATCCTGTTAGTGAGTAGGAATGCTGTTCGGAATAACTGGTTCCTTGTCAAGTTCCGGACAGCTTTGGACCACGTCAACGACTACCAACTCGAGAACATGGTGGTGATCTTCTTAGAAGACATCCCAGACGAGGAGTTACCGTTCCTGGTAAGACTATTCCTCAGCGACCATGGGACATACCTCACTTGGACGGAAGACGCAAAAGAACAGGAATATTTCTGGACCAAGTTCGTCAAACTTTTGAAGGTTAATCGGAAAACAAACCATGTCATTCCTCCCGAGTAGGGTAATGTGTGGTTTGAAACGACAGTGGTTGTTCATATCACAATGACCGACCCAGACAAGAGGGAGGGATCACTAGAGACGGCCGATCCCGGCAAAATATGGGAAAAGAGGAAGATCTTGTTTTTTCTTCTTTATGTTGTTCGTTCAAATAATTACGGCTGTTCATAATAGAGTAGAGCTGCGGGGAGATGGAGGAGGGGGCGAGGGAAGAAGGGGGAGGTGGCACACCCCGCCCCCCCCCACCATAATCATATTTGCAACAGAGAGATAGATCTATGTCATAATGCTACATGAACATGATCACAAAGACTCTTTAGAAACCATGCACTTCGAGACGAATTTCAATAGCCTATTGTATCATGTTCAGATGTAATGCGACTGTGTTAAGGTTGAACATGTAGATAGGTGATGAATACGACTATTGAAATAGTTGAAGTATATATGCCTGATAATAATGATAAATGGGTACCCGGTAGGATGCGAAAGCTAATGTGGTTAGATTAGCAAGTGTGCGCTTGTAAAAAATACGCCTGGCTGGAATGCTCCCCGGGGAGTGGAGAATGCGCATACATTGTGTGCGAGTAAGCCTGAATCCTATAACCGGGGTAATAATATATATATATCTGTAAAGCGCTTTGAGAGGGCCTTCGGTCCTGAAAAGCGCTATATAAGAACTAGCTATTATTATTATCCAACGCTCAAAATACACGGGGGCGGTGGGCGATTCGCCCCCGTGAGCTCCACAATCGCCCCCGTCAGATGGTTAATTGCAAAATTAAAAATCGCCCCCGTGGAATTATAAAATAAAGATTATCTTTTCTGATATAACTTTAACATAATATTGGGTATCAATTTTCAAACCTTTAACCAATGAAATGGAACTGAGATGGCGCTTTCTCTCCCATTTCTATGAGTATTACCGATACAAAGAACGGAAGCTCGCAGTGCAGCTAAAAGACTAGCAAATAATGTAACTCGACCAGTAAATCAATATTGAGAAGGAAATCACCAATGCAGGGGCGGATCTAGGCGGTTTAGGGGTTTAACCCCCTCCCCCTTGGCTGCCAAGTGAAAATGTGATGTGCATAGAAAAATGCTATCATGTGTCAAGACCTACAAAGTATTAGTAGATGTCAGTAGATGCCAGGGAAACATCACTAACGGGGTTCAAAATAGCACCAAAAAAAACGCCTCGCCGCTTCGCGGCTCGTGGACAATGCTCTGCATGTAAGTAGATGCCAGGAAAACATTACTTACGAGGGTGAGCACCAAAAAAATCGCCTCGCCGCTACGCGGCTCGTGGACGATGCTCCACATCGTATTTGGGTTACCCGCCCCCCCCACCCTAAGCAAAAAGCTAGATCCGCCCCTGTGTTTTGGAAGGATATGGTTAAGACTTACAATAAAGAAAGAATGTAAATAAGGTTGCTCCGAATAATGAGGAGAACATTATGTGCAGAGCGGGAAGAAATGGAGAGAATGTCGTCACGGGATCAAGGTCAATATTTCTAAGAGGGAAAATGCCGACTTAAATAAATGATAATGATAAAATATCAAGGAATTTAAGAGTTTCATGGGTACAGATTCAATAGAAATTTGTATTAAAATAGGAGCCCCCGTCAGCACTAAAAGAGCCCCCGTGAGAAGGCTCACGGGGGCTCTTTTTTTTGGAAGAGCCCCCGTGGACAAAAAATTAATTTGAGCCTTGATGATAACCCCTTTCGATTTATTTAGCACATAATAATTAACATGTATTAAAGTTCCTCTGTATCTCTCATTTTGATTTAATTCGAGATTAAATTCATTTTTATGCCGCTTGGTTGTTAATAGAATATTGTATATAACATGATCACCCTAATCATATTTCCAAAATGTATTGATTTCAAGTTGCGACTACGCTTCAAGTTGTGAGATAAAGCAATGTATCAAAACCGATTCTCTGTTTTTTTTTAATCTTTAAAATTACACGAAAAAGCCAAAAGGAAGCACTTTGCTGCTTTACATTTTCCCACTTTCGTTTACAAGAATATAAAGTCACATGCTCATGTGGCATAAGTAAGTTATGGGAGGATCGGCCGGGGGGGGGGGGGGGGGGGGGTTCTATCATGTTGATCGTACGTGGTGCATGAAATACTTAGGATCTTGCAAGAATGTCATATCATTGTGTCGAGATGTCATGAGCTAGCAGCTAGGCTAGCTGGCATTTGATTGGCTAGTAATAATTGCAGGGTGACCTTCAGGATTAAGAACAGCATCGATACTGATGAGGCTCCATGAATAAATTTATCCCTTTGGTTCCAATTCCTTTCAATCTCTCTCTCTCTTTCTCTACCTTCTCCTCTCTCTCTCTCTCTCTCCTTCCCGTTGTTCCCTCCCATCTTTCAATTTCGACATTCGATAAGGGAAGGGGTCTGGGAGTTTGGCATGTGCCAGTGGCGGATCCAGGGTGAGCCCGGGCCCCCTCCCCTGCCCCCCTAAATAGGTTTTTTAAAAACAGATGGTATTTACGTTATTTTTTTTTTGCTCAAAGGGAGGGGAAGGGGGTGTTAAGTAAGAAGATAGAGCTCCATACATCCCCCGCCGTCGAACTCCAAAAAGAAAATGCTCAATACACCCCCCCCCCCCAGCTTATTCGGTTGGCCGGCTAAGTCGCCGCTAAACACTTCTCGGACCCCTCCCTCGCCGCCGGCTGGATCCGCCCCTGGCATGTGCCCCCTATAGCTGAACCCATATGGTCTACTAACCTTTTCATGACAATATTAGTGAAAGTAGAATTAGAATTTGTAACGATTTTGAATTGTTTTATTGATAATTGACAAAAGATAATGTCGGGTTTTCCCGAATTTTTGTAAGTACTTCAAATTGTATATAAATGTTGTAGTTTCGAGCGAAACAATGCCAGAGAGATCGGTCGAGAGGGAGAAGTAGAGGGCAAAGACGGGGAGACAGACATACAGACAGTGAGAGGCTGAGAAGCGAGAGACAGAGAGAGACAGAGAGGGGGAGGGATCGGAGGGGGGAGGGGGGGGGGGGGGGGGGGGGGAGAAAAAAAGAGAACCAGAAAGAAAAGAGAGAGAACGAAACGGAAAGAAAATCTAATAAAGTCTGAGAATATCGATCCCCATAATGTTTACAATTAATTTAAATATTTTGCCGGAAAAGCAAGATATTAGAAAATGAACATTTATTCAAATTTTGGAGTTAATAATTATTGTTGTTGTTGTTGATGTAAGGGAAAGGATTCCTCAAAAAACATTTTCAAAAAGGACCAATTGCAGGGGGGGGGGGTGTAGAAAAAAAACTATCGGGGACCCTTGGCCATTAGCCAGTGGTCATTCCTCAAAAGAGCCCTTTTTTGGGTGGGGTGCCTGTGGACTGGCGCAGCTGTGCCAGTCGTCAGCTACGTCAGCGTAATCTGCGGCCGGTAGCTTTAGCCACAAAGCCATGTCCATTTTAAAACTGGATTCAAGAGCCTCTTATTGCCAGGTTTATAACGTTTTTTACATGTTCAATTTTAATTTCCTTGTTTTATTCACTCTCTACTGTCCCGTATTATCCTTTTCCAGCCTGTAAACAACTCATTTACAGCATGAAAGTAATGAACAGGGTCAAGGGTGTCGATTTGTATCCGTGGTTGGGGGGATGATAGGTGCCAAAATATTTTCGGCAATGGATCAAAGCAACCAAGAGGTAGAAGCGTGTGGCAGGTTACACCCCCTCCCCAAGCGCGAAGCCAGGATTTCATTTTAGGGGGCGGTAGTGAGCACGCGAAGCGCGCTCCCAGGGGTTGGGTGCAGGGAGGTGGAGTATTCCCCCTCCCCCGCGAAGCGCGGAAGCTTTGACGTTCCGTTAAATTAATAGAGAAAGAAGACGATTCGTTGGACCGTTCTCGACTCTTGATCCTTGTTTAAATTAAGTTTCCTTTCCTCCGCGCGTAGCGCGGAAGCTCTGACATCTCATTAGATTATTACAGAAAGAAGACGATTCGATGTACCATTCTCGACTCTTAATCTTTGTCTGAATTCAGTTCCCCCCCCCCCCCACGCGCGAAGCGCGGAAGCTCTAACGTTTCATTAGATAATTAAAGAAAGACGATTCGTTGTACCGTTCTCGACTATTAATCCTTGTTTGAAAAAGTTCCTTTTCTGACATTTCATTAGATTATTAAAGAAAGTAGGCGATTCGATGAACCATTCTCGACTCCTAATCCTTAATGTTTGAATCAAGTTCCCCTTCCTCCGCGCATAGCGCGGAAGCTCTGACGTTTCATTAGATTATTAAAGAAAGAAAAACGATTCGTTGTACCATTCTCGACTCTTAATCCTTGTCTAAATTCAGTTTCAGTTCCCCCCCCCCTCCCGCGCGAAGCGCGAAAGCCATGACCTTTCATTAAATTATTAGAGAAAGAAAACGAATAGTTGTACCGTTCTCGACTCTAAATCCTTGTATGAATTCAGTTTTCCCCGCTCCCGCGCGAAGCGCGGAAGCTTTCTCCTTGTCTCGGATCTCATCACGAATTCGTAACAGAGTTCATCTATGTTTACACTGTCCAGGATTGTCTGATGTGCATTGCACATTGCTACTTTTGTGCTTCGCGCTTAACATTTAGCTCGTTGCTTTTAAACGCTGCGTCTTCGCATTCGGCGCACTGCATTTTTATGATGCTGTTGATTGAACAAATTGAATAAATTCATCAATTCCTGATGAAGCCGTATGAGCGAGAATTCAATTGATTTTTGTCTCATATACGGTTGTCTCATTTACTTCGTATATTATGTATGTATTATGAAAATGAGATAGCAAAATATGTACATTGATGGTCATCTTGCGAGTAATAACTCTCATAGGGCTCTCATCATTAAATTTTCTCTTCATTTATTTTTTGTTATGGGGAATTATTGGGGGGATGATTGTACAGGCCACCCCCCCTCCACCTGAAATATTGGGGGGGGGGGATATATCCCCCACCCCCCCCCCCCGGGATCGACACCCATGAACAGGGTTTTACTTCTCCTATAAATTTAATAAAAGCGCCCTAATCTAGCACGAAGTGATCAATACAAAGGGCCTTTTACATTTGAAAGCATTCACCCCACCTCGCCTGTATACCCGAGCAGAATAAATTAGTGCTCAACGATACAGACCCACAGTCTTGGGTAAAGAGGTCCATTATTTCTTTGTTTATTTAGTTATTTGTTTTAATAATTGACAGTGTACTATTATATATCAGGTATATGAGATACTCTGTTTCAAATACAATCAATTAGACTGCCGAGCAATGAATTATCTTCTGCTTCTTGTCCTAAAACCATATCTAATAACTGTTCAAAAATTACAGGTGCAAGCTATTAAAAAGCCAAACTTCCTTATTCATTGGTGCCCTTTTATAGAATTCGTAGCGTATACTAAATTGAATAGACCCGTGTTCTATTCATTATGCTATGTCAGGGCAGTGGCCTAATGTCATATCACTTTAAGTTAAAGTCAGTATTTTTCAAAATAAATGAAAATAACATAAAACCTCACTATTATATCAGTAATATCAGAAACTGAAAGAAAAAAATTACAAGCAATCTTGACAACATCAGACTACAAAAATAATAATAATTACGCATCCCGAGAGCACTCATTTTTTTTTTTTTTTTTATTTATTTATTTATTTATTTTTTTTATTTTTTATTTTTTTATTTATTTATTTATTTATTTATTTATTTATTTTTTTTTTGGGGGGGGGGCCCTTTATCGTGTTTTTACACTTTTTTCCAGGGGTCCAAGCCCCCCCCCCCCCTGGTCGTCAGCTAGCTGACGCTTAACGGGTGAGGGAGCTAATTTTGGTTAATAAAAAGATCTTACATTATTTTGTCTGACACATTTCTAGTTGGCCCACCCCCAAATGGCAGGGTCTTTTCATGGGGATGTTATTGGTTAGTGCATGCGGACAGTGATGTCAACAACATAGACTATAACAAATAGGACTATTTTTCATTATTTTTTTCACTTTATACTTTAACATAATCTGCTCGAAATATGACGAAACAGCTAAATAGGGAGGGGAAAAAGCGAGGATATAACAAAATATCTTACAAGCTATATATATAGCTCAGGGACGGCGGTGCGACTTCCAAAGTGGGAGGGGGGGGGGGGCATTTACCAACAAAAAAGGGCACCAACAAAGGGAAATCTCAAAGGTGAAAATATACAATTTTTTAGACATATTAGGTAGATACCCCTACATTGTGATTGCATTATAAGGGATGATTTCAATATTTGTTTCTCTTTATACGTATCATAGGCCTACAAAATATCATATTTTGCAGTTGGGTGTGATGGTGTGAAAATTCACTTTGTAGTGGTAGTGCGAAAAAATACAACTTATGAAGAAGGAAAAACCCAATCCCGATAGGGTTTATAAGCACATTCTCATAACTGAAGACTGAAAAGACATTTTATAGGTAACATGATTATTTCATCTATAAATGCGAGCGAAATTTCTCTTAGTCGCTTAAAATTAGGGACTTCTTTAATGTGATAGAAAAGGGGATACTTAGCAAAAAAAGATAAGACACTTAATAGAAAAGAAAATGAGTACGTGTCAAAGTACAAAGCGAAAGTTATCAGAGGTGAAAATGGGGCACTTCTTACACCTATAAAGAGGCACTCAACACGAATAAAAATAAAGGCACTTATAAAAATGGGAGATGGACATTCGTCATCGGAAAAGGGGCACCAATCAGATTTTGATAGGGGCATTCATAACAGGTGAAAAGGGGCTTTCATGAAAAGGGGGAAGTGGTTCTTATTAAACTAAAAAAAGGGACATGTTAAAATAAGCGGGGCATTTATCAGAGATGAAAAGGGGTAATTATGAGAAGGGGAAAGAGCACTTAAAGGGAGGGAAAAGAGAATATATTAGAAAGGAAAAGGGGTACGTGTCAAAATAAAAGGGGCATTTATTAGTGGTGAAAAGGGTAGGCCTAAGTCATCTGAGATGAAAAGAGCACTTATCAGAGGGGAATTGGGGGAACTTGTCAAACTTAAAATGAGTATTTCTAAGATTTGAATAGGGGCAATTATCAGAGGTGAGAGGAGGCACTTATCTGAAGAGAAAATGGGCAACTACTGTAAGCCTGCGTGACCAAGAAAATGCGTATGAATTAAAAAAAAAAATAGATTGGACGCGGTCCGCGCGGTGCCGCGATAAGGGGTTAAAAAACGTCAATTTTCAAGAAAAGAGGTACTTTTTTTTCAAAATCCTGCTGTACGCGTTTATTTTTTTTCTTAATCCCGTCTTATATATTAGATGCCCCGCAAGGGCGGATCCAGGGGGGGGGGGGCGAGCGGGTCTTGGCTGCTAATTTGACGGTAATTTATAGAGTTAGGGTTATTTTTCTAGCCCTCAGGGCCAGACTGGGGAGGAAAAAAAGGGGTAATAATCGCCCTAATCAATCTTTAGTAGATCACGATAGACGCCCATGATTTTGACCCAGACCTACCAAGCATACGCGGATCCACGTGACGATTTCTCCGGCCCGACCCCCCCCCCCCTCCCCTGCCCCCCAAAAGGGTAAATTTAACCTTTTTTAAAACAAAAAACAAAAGCGGACCCCCTCCCTCCCCTCCCCCCCCCAAAAAAAAATAAATATATATATATATATATTTTCACTCCCTCAACAAAATTGTGGTTCTCCCCCCCCCCTCCATCACCTTCCTCCCCTCCCCCCCCCCCGCTTATTCACCGGCTTGATGAATCGTTGCTAAATATTTTCTCACGAATTGGGAACAACAAAAAAAGTGCTCTTATCCCCCCCCCCCCCCCCCCCCCCGCTTATTCACCAATCGCCTGAGTCGGCGCTGAATTTTCCTCAAAATACTGAAATAAATATATATATATGTGCTCTTCCCTGCCCCCCCCCCCCGCCCCTTATTTACCGGCCGGCTAAGTCGGCGCCAAACTTTTTCTCAAGATTTGCCCCCCCCCCCCTCTTGTCGCCGGCTGGATCCGCCCCTGCTACCAAGTCTCATGCCTATAGCTGGGGGTGTTTCATAAAGAATTTATGTCTAGACATAAACCCCAAAGTCTCTCTTAAGTGTCCTTCTTATGAGAGACTTTAGTTATGAGAGACTTTTCTGTTTCATAAAGCAAAGTCTACACATAAAAGTCTCTCTTAAGTCAAAAGTCTCTCATAAAGTTTGAGAGACTTTTACCTCTCGTAAGTATTCAAAGTCTCCACATATCTTTCACATATTATCTATTACTACTTAAATTTCAAGAAAAAAAATGACACTAAAGTATTATGCAGTAACCTTGTAATTCCAATGGATGTAACAGATATATTTCAGATATTTATAGCATACTAAGGCAGTAAATATTAGTACTTAACTGAAAATAATTTACATTGGTATTAAAATAAACAATGGTGTAAGTAACAAATGTCACAATGAAACATCTTATTTTAATTTAAGATATCTAAATGAGAAGAATAAATAAATATACATTTTTATATTGAAGCAAACATAGTAACAAAATAAACATTCAATACTGTAAATTCCAACAAGGATTATTGCATCAAAATGTCAGTAAAACAGCAAGTCCACAGGTAAATCAAGATAACGCACTAGTATTTATGTACTTTGTCAAAGATTAAAGTTGTACATCTCATCAGTAAATGCACAGGAAAAGCTTTAAAATAATTCCACCCAATGTTTGTATTTATTTTAAATTATCTTAGTATTTATTTTGCTTGATGATGACCTACAGTGTAACTGTCCCTTTTGTAGGCTGAAAATATAAATGTGTGTAAATCAGATTGTAAACAAGATGTAATAGCATCTAAAAACTGCTCTAAAAGTATGGTGCAAATCCTTTTCTCTTCTTCAGTTCTGGTCTTTCCTCTCTATTTTTATTTCACTCCCATTCCCTCTCTCTCAGCTCTATGTCTGTCTCTCTCTCTCTTTGCTCTCTCTGCCTCTTCCTCTCTTCTTCCTCCTCCCTGTTTCTCTCTCTCTCTCACTTTCTGTCTCTCCCTCCTCCTCTCCACCTCTTTCTCGTCTGATGATATTTTACAGTACAACATTCTATAATCATGTTTTTCTTACTGTGACCAATAACACCTAAGGAATTCCATTTCTTTTAAATAATGATAAATTAATGATAAATTATAATTGGTAATGATAATTATCAGTATGTTGTATGTCATGTATTTCAGCAATATAATTATGTGCAATATGAACTGTCATGATGATTTGCATAGCGGGTTCTTCCATTCATTCGTATTTTGATATGGCATGTACTTTTATCCTTCCTCTTACACTCTCATCCCATTTCTATATTCGAACTTGCTACTTTTCACATTTCCTTTTCTCTTCTTCAGTTCTGGTCTTTCCCCTCTATTTTTATTTCACTCCAATTCCCTCTCTCTCAGCTCTATGTCTGTCTCTCTCTCTCTCTTTCTCTTTCTCTCTCTTTGCTCTCTCTGCCTCTTCCTCTCTTCTTCCTCTCCACCTCTTTCTCCTCTGATGAGGTTTTACAGTACAACATTCTTTAATTATCTGCTATTCTTACTGTGACCAATAATACCTATGGAATTCCATTGTTTTCATGTGCAATATGTTTATATATTATACTGTACTCATATCACATTTAGCACACTGCCAATACTCCAATTTTAATACTTTTTAATACTTTTTGATACTCACTCTACCTTCTGAATGGAATTTGTATTGCATTTTATCACAATTTTCCAATGTTACAGTTAATTTAATTGAACTCACGTATCTGTATACACTTTATTTGTTTTAATGTAAACATTTATTCATTTTCGTTAGCAATGTTTCATACGTTGTATTTTTTTAAAATCCTTTTTGTTTGTTACTACTTTAATGTTTTGATTTAACCATTTATTCATTGTTATATATTTGTTCTCATTTGCTATGTTATCTTTATATGTATATGTACACATGTTTTTGAATGCTTTTTATGTTGATTTAAACTTGCATTTTTAGTCCTTGGACTTTTTGACAAGTCATGAATAAAACCTTATTTGAATCTTGAATCTTGAATGTAGTTAACGGCTACCAACTAAAAACTCCTCTTCAAGGCAGCAGCTCTCATTTGCACTCCTTTCATCAAATTCCATGAAGTGTATAGTGTGTTCTCCTGCCAAAGAGCTTTACCCATGCAATATAATATGTTGGGGAGGGTGTGCAAATGAGGGCTACCAACTTTAAAGGTGCTGTGTCTCTTTAGCAGACAGAAAATACAAAGTGGTGTAAATCATGATCTATAGAATTTGTTTTTGCCTACAAAAGGGAAACACTACCATTACAAGTAATGGTTCTCATTTAAACACTCTTTCCCCAATTAGATGATATTCCAACGTTACCTCTTTGGCATAAGAAAAACCCTGTTCAAATATTAAGAGCAAACTGACCAGTTGTTTAGAAATCATAAGTGAATAGATTTATTTAATTTTTTTGAAATAACAAATTGTGCTGAACCCAAATAAAAGAAATCTTCTCGCTTCTCATTTACAATCTACATATCTTTGGCTCAAAAATTTCATCAAGTTTACACTCATGGCAAAGAACTTCCATCAAGGAAATTTTTCTAAAAATTGGAAAGGCATTGCACTCTAAATGTATATTGAGGTTAAAGAGGATGTCATTAAAACTCATTACTGCAAAAGTATTTTGAAACTATTGTATATGAAGACGAATATTGCCAAAGTACTCAAAAACATTTTTTTAATGTAGGCTACTCAACATTCAATTTTTGTATTGGTAAAACAGGAGGCTTGTCGAAGTGAAGGAAGAGCGAAATTTGATCTTGCGTCATAGAAAAAAAAATTGTTTTTAAAATCCTTTACAAATAATAAGAACAATGAAAAACAATTTAAAAATACAAATGCTCCCGAAGCACATGCAGGATATCCTGCAAGCTCGAATTTTGCTCTTCCCCCACTTCAACAACCATCGACTGTACAAATACCCTTCACAAGTTGTACAGCATCTCCCCCCCCCCCCTCTCCTCCTTCTCTTCTAGATTCTCTACTGCCTCTTCTTCATCCACGGCCCCTTCCTGTTCCTCTACACCTCCAATGACGTCTTCCAGCATGCTGGTAGCAGCATTATCCTCCTCAAAGCCCTTTAAATTAAAAGAGATTTTTTTAAAAAAAAAGAGTTAGGTCTAGTAATAGTTATCATCTAACAAACTTTGTCAAGATAAAATCAACTATGTAAAAAATATGTATAAATTGGGTATGTAAAACAAATCATTTATGCAGATCGATATCTGAAAGATTCGTAACAAGCAACTACACGTTAGCTTGGGTGTGAGCGGGAATCTAGCACTTCTGCCCTTAAAGTGTCAGGAACTGCATCCATCCTTTTAGGTCATGCTATAATGACCGGCACTAAATCTCACAGTAATTACAAAAACAGGTGCAGGAACAAGATGCAAAATTGTTGTTCCTATACTGTCAAGGCCGGCATATTTATGTGCCTAGGCTAGGATTAGGATAATGATTCGGTTAATAGACGGTACAAAGTCGAGGGTGAATTACACACATAGGAGCATCACTATCCTGGCTGTGTAGTAAAAGCTGTGCTTTTGATTCTCAACATTTCAAACACCACTGTACAAAACTCAACTGATTTCACTAAAAATCGGTACTTTAGTGACAATTGATGACACCTAAATAGCAGTAAAATACATTTTTTTTTATCTACTTATGTTAAAAAGAATAATTTAAAAATTCAAATTGTAAGTCTATTCAAACTTTGCTTACAGCTGCATCGACATGACTGTGTACTGTCTGTGCAATAATGTGTGGTGTGTATATTTGTGTATAGGTATAATAATACCCTCCTCACAGCAAGGATGCAGTGCTAGAGGTCAATACGCATTAGCATTGACTCTCTATGCTTTGCTGGAGTAGGTGAATTAAGTGACTGTAGTGCCGACTTTTTAGCCTTAGGCCACACACCAAAATACACACATGGGACCGAGCAAATTTTGCAGACGATATCGGCCGGCAAAAATAACGAGGTCATAACATGATTTAATCATACAGTTTGCTATAATTCTCTAACAAAGGTACATGATAAATCATTACTATTATAACAGGGACTCGAATACTGGTTATTTACACTTTACACAGAAATACAGACGAAATTATATAACATTTTAAAGTCCACTTACCAAAGATTGCACTGTCTTGCAGCGGCGGTAAAGCGAAGTTTTGTTCGCTGTTGACAAATGACGTATGCAAACGATATGCAAATTTTTATTTACATAAATTCACTCATAAGCTAGGGGAGTCTTCGAAGATCTTTATGAAACGAAAAATAATTTTCACGGGAGTCTCTGGTAGCTGAGAGACTTTCCATGATTTACACTAAGAGAGACTTTTAAGAGAGACTCTTTACAAAACACCCCCCTGGGGGGTGTTTCACAAAGATCCTAAGTTCAACTTATCCCTAAGTTGGACTTAAAAGTTATGGAAAGCCATTAGCATCCTTAAAAATATTTTGTAAAAGTTATTTTAAAAGGCATAATGTTGATTCAAATCATTCATATTTTCTATTATCATGAAAGATTTCATGTTCTTGATGTGGAATTTATGAAAAGTCTAACATACGTTAATTTATGCTTTTGAATATATTTCATTTTAAGGCTACAAATGGCTCCCCATAATATTTAAGTCCAACTTAGAGTTAAGTTTGACTTAGGATCTTTGTGAAACACCCCCCTGGTCCCTTATATTTTGTTTTGCATAGTAAAATAGTAACTGTCCATTGTACATTGTGTACTTTTTTCTAAACACTACTGTACCATGTAATATATGTAATGGATCAAATTTGAAACTTATTTCTTCTTTTTTCAAAGAAAGGAGTTGTGATGACTGTGCATGAAACCCGTTTGAAAATGAAGGCTTACAGGTTGATGTTATTGCTTCTCTTTAAAATACATGTTTACGTTGTGAACTTTACATTAGAACCGCATTTTGACTTATTTCACATTTTGTCACCAACTTAAATGGTAATTCCTATCGCACTTCACACTTCACACTATCGCACTTCATTCTTAAGGTTGAGTAGGCCTACACTCTTTTGAAATACCAGTTTAGGGTGCGAATTCAGGAAAAAAAAAACACGCAAAATCCTCATTTAGGGTACATGGCTTCAGAAGAAATCCTTGTTTAGGGGGTGTCAGGAAAACGTATGGTCACGCATGCTTTCAGTTTTTCTACATGACAGAGACCCCCGAGACATGCATAATATGCCTATCCTAAAAAACACTGAGTGGGGGGGGGGGGGGGGGGCACATACATGTAATCGATCGAAAATCTTTTTTTGGGGGGGGGCACGTGCCTCCTTCCCCCCCCCCCCCCCCGCGTGGCTACGTGCCTGCCGGGGGGCCAGTCAAGTTGTTCATTGATATAGACACCAAGGAACTTTGTTCATGTCTGTCTCTCTATAGAAACATCCAGTTTATTATTTAGAGCAAGGTGTCATTAGATGTTCTACCTCTATAATATTTCAAAAGAACCATATATTCAAATTATGAAGTCATTGACAGTTCCATATTATCTTTCTGATATATAGGCTTGTGCAATGCTGGATCAAGAACACTGACTAAACTTCTAGACAAGGAAACATATTTCAGTAAATACATAGGACTGCTACAAAGCTACGGAACCGCAGTGCAGTGCAGTACAATTGCACAGCGCAAGTTGAGAAATGCAGATGACGTATCATGACGTCATATATTCATGTTTATTCATGTTCATACGCTAGCGATAGAAAAGTACAAGTTGCTCGCAATGCATGCCGGACAGGCGTATGAAAGATGACGTAATGCTATCGAAATGAATGAATATTCAAAGCAAATGGCGTACGAACGAAGTCTATTATGTAGAGGCTCTGTATCCTTGTCTGGGACCGGGGCTGTAGTCTGATTTCAAGAAAGGAAAACAATTTCGGGACAGTTCAAAAATAATGCTGGAAAATGGAAATTCAAATGATACCGTTTTAAAAACCAGTAATTAGATATGATTTTAGGACAACAAGCAGAAGAAAATTCATTGCTCGACAGTCGAATTGATTGTATTTAAAACAGAGTATCTAATATACCTGATATGTAATAGTACACTGTCAATTAAAACAAATAACTAAATAAATAAACCAATATAGACCTCTTGACCCAAGACTGTGGGTTTTTATTGTTGAGCTCTATTTAATTCTGCTCGGGTACACAGGCGAGGTGGGTTAAATGCTTTCAAATGTAAAAGGCCCTTTGTCTCACCTCGTGCAAGATTAGGGCGCTTTTACTAAATTTATAGGAGGAGTAAAACACCGTTCATTGCATGCATGCTGCAAATGAGTTGTTTACAGGCAGGAAAAGGATAGTACGGGACAGTAGAGAGTGATTTAAACGAGGAAATTATGATTGAATATGTAAAAAACGTTGTTGACCTGGCAATAGGAGGCTCTTGAATCTAGTTTTAAAAATGGACATGGCTCTGTGGCTACCGCTACCGGCCGCAGGCCACGCTGACGACCGCCAGCTAGCTGACGACCGCCAGCTAGCTGACGACCGCCAGCTAGCTGACGACCGCCAGCTAGCTGACGACCGCCAGCTAGCTGACGACCGCCAGCTAGCTGACGACCGCCAGCTAGCTGACGACCCCCACCAAAAAAAATTATAAAAAAATTTAAAAAATTGTATCAATCAATTAAAAAAATAGCAATAAATATGGACTTTGAGTGAGATAAAAAGGGGTTTAACATAATTTTTTCTATTATAAAGATTTTTTTTTAAAAGCACTTGCTGTGTGTCGAACCCGATACCTTCCAGTTACCAGGCAATTTCCTATCCAATAGACTATTGTGTCACACTGCCAATCTCTATGTATTTTTTTATATTGATACTTATCGTGTAGATGTAGCAAAAGACTTTTTTCTTTTTCAAAGATTAAAAAAAAAACACTAGCTGGGTGTCGAACCCGATACCTTACAGTTACCAGGCAATTGCCTGTCCGCTAGACTAAATGTGTCACACTGCCAATCTCTATGTATTTTTTCATATTGATACTTATTGTTGTAGATGTAGCAAAAGATGTATTCTAACGACTAAGTAATTCAAAAAGTCGCTTTTAAAAAAAAAGAAAATAGTATCACATGTCATTTACTCCTTTGTTTAGGAAGAGGGGGGGGGTGTCCCCTTTAAAAAAGAGATGGAAAGTCAATATCATGGGGTGAAGAAAAATAATTTTAAAAAAAATAAAGGAGAAACTGGGAGTCGAAGTTGTAGATGTAGCAAAAGATGTATTCTAACGACTAAGTAATTCAAAAAGTCGCTTTTAAAAAAAGAAAATAGTATCACATGTCATTTACTCCTTTGTTTAGGAAGTGGCGGGGGGGGGGGGGGGTGTCCCCTTTAAAAAAGAGATGGAAAGTCAATATCATGGGGTGAAGAAAAATAATTTTAAAAAAAATAAAGGAGAAACTGGGAGTCGAAGTTGTAGATGTAGCAAAAGATGTATTCTAACGACTAAGTAATTCAAAAAGTCGCTTTAAAAAAAAAGAAAATAGTATCACATGTCATTTACTCCTTTGTTTAGGAAGTGGGGGGGGGGGGGGTGTCCCCTTTAAAAAAGAGATGGGAAGTCAATATCATGGGGTGAAGAAAAATAATTTAAAAAAAAATAAAGGAGAAACTGGGAGTCGAAGTTGTAGATGTAGCAAAAGATGTATTCTAACGACTAAGTAATTCAAAAAGTCGCTTTTAAAAAAAAGAAAATAGTATCACATGTCATTTACTCCTTTGTTTAGGAAGTGGGGGGGGGGGGTGTCCCCTTTAAAAAAGAGATGGGAAGTCAATATCATGGGGTGAAGAAAAATAATTTAAAAAAAAATAAAGGAGAAACTGGGAGTCGAACCGGATACATTGCATTGTGAAGCGCTCAGTCTTATCCACGAGACCACTTTGCCTCACTGCTATTCTCTGGTTCGTTTGTTGTTGTCAACACTTTCTACATGTTAATGACTTTACAAAATATGCCGATTTACTGATTTCACGCTTTCGGGAGGCATATTTATTATTATTTTTGTAGTCCGATGTTGTCAAGATTGCCCCTATTTTTTTTCTTTCAGTTACTGATATTACTGATATATTAGGGAGGTTTTATGTTATTTTCATTTATTCTGCGAACTACTGACTTTAACTTAAAGTGATATGACAATAGGTCACTGCCCTGACATAGCATAATGAATAGAACACGGGTCTATTCAATTTAGTATACGCTACGAATTCTACAAAAGGGCACCAATGAATAAAGGAAGCTTGGCTTTTCAATAGCTTGCACCTGCAATTTTTGAATAGTTACGTAACAAACTACTCAGCTCTTTCAGACATGGCATCAATTAATGAATTGAAGAAAAAAATCCGACCCTCCCTTCATTGAGCAAATACTTTTGGCAAATACGTGGATTGCCAAAGAGGTAATAATAGCATTCCTGACATTGCAACAATGACAGCATTATTTTAAAGTATTGTCCCTAAAGGTAGCCTACTGAATAAGCTTTTTATCCATGCATAAGAAAAGAATAGGCTGGGGCTGTAGTCTGATTTCAAGAAAGGAAAACAATTTCGGGACAGTTCAAAAATAATGCTGGAAAATGGAAATTCAAATGATACCGTTTTAAAAACCAGTAATTAGATATGATTTTAGGACAACAAGCAGAAGAAAATTCATTGCTCGACAGTCGAATTGATTGTATTTAAAACAGAGTATCTAATATACCTGATATGTAATAGTACACTGTCAATTAAAACAAATAACTAAATAAATAAACCAATATAGACCTCTTGACCCAAGACTGTGGGTTTTTATTGTTGAGCTCTATTTAATTCTGCTCGGGTACACAGGCGAGGTGGGTTAAATGCTTTCAAATGTAAAAGGCCCTTTGTCTCACCTCGTGCAAGATTAGGGCGCTTTTACTAAATTTATAGGAGGAGTAAAACACCGTTCATTGCATGCATGCTGCAAATGAGTTGTTTACAGGCAGGAAAAGGATAGTACGGGACAGTAGAGAGTGATTTAAACGAGGAAATTATGATTGAATATGTAAAAAACGTTGTTGACCTGGCAATAGGAGGCTCTTGAATCTAGTTTTAAAAATGGACATGGCTCTGTGGCTACCGCTACCGGCCGCAGGCCACGCTGACGACCGCCAGCTAGCTGACGACCGCCAGCTAGCTGACGACCGCCAGCTAGCTGACGACCGCCAGCTAGCTGACGACCGCCAGCTAGCTGACGACCGCCAGCTAGCTGACGACCGCCAGCTAGCTGACGACCGCCAGCTAGCTGACGACCGCCAGCTAGCTGACGACCGCCAGCTAGCTGACGACCGCCAGCTAGCTGACGACCGCCAGCTAGCTGACGACCGCCAGCTAGAGCTAGCTGACGACCGCCAGCTAGCTGACGACCGCCAGCTAGCTGACGACCGCCAGCTAGCTGACGACCGCCAGCTAGCTGACGACCCCCACCAAAAAAATTATAAAAAAATTTAAAAAATTGTATCAATCAATTAAAAAAATAGCAATAAATATGGACTTTGAGTGAGATAAAAAGGGGTTTAACATAATTTTTTCTATTATAAAGATTTTTTTTTAAAAGCACTTGCTGTGTGTCGAACCCGATACCTTCCAGTTACCAGGCAATTTCCTATCCAATAGACTATTGTGTCACACTGCCAATCTCTATGTATTTTTTTATATTGATACTTATCGTGTAGATGTAGCAAAAGACTTTTTTCTTTTTCAAAGATTAAAAAAAAAACACTAGCTGGGTGTCGAACCCGATACCTTACAGTTACCAGGCAATTGCCTGTCCGCTAGACTAAATGTGTCACACTGCCAATCTCTATGTATTTTTTCATATTGATACTTATTGTTGTAGATGTAGCAAAAGATGTATTCTAACGACTAAGTAATTCAAAAAGTCGCTTTTAAAAAAAAAGAAAATAGTATCACATGTCATTTACTCCTTTGTTTAGGAAGAGGGGGGGGGGTGTCCCCTTTAAAAAAGAGATGGAAAGTCAATATCATGGGGTGAAGAAAAATAATTTTAAAAAAAATAAAGGAGAAACTGGGAGTCGAAGTTGTAGATGTAGCAAAAGATGTATTCTAACGACTAAGTAATTCAAAAAGTCGCTTTTAAAAAAAGAAAATAGTATCACATGTCATTTACTCCTTTGTTTAGGAAGTGGCGGGGGGGGGGGGTGTCCCCTTTAAAAAAGAGATGGAAAGTCAATATCATGGGGTGAAGAAAAATAATTTTAAAAAAAATAAAGGAGAAACTGGGAGTCGAAGTTGTAGATGTAGCAAAAGATGTATTCTAACGACTAAGTAATTCAAAAAGTCGCTTTAAAAAAAAGAAAATAGTATCACATGTCATTTACTCCTTTGTTTAGGAAGTGGGGGGGGGGGGGGTGTCCCCTTTAAAAAAGAGATGGGAAGTCAATATCATGGGGTGAAGAAAAATAATTTAAAAAAAATAAAGGAGAAACTGGGAGTCGAAGTTGTAGATGTAGCAAAAGATGTATTCTAACGACTAAGTAATTCAAAAAGTCGCTTTTAAAAAAAAGAAAATAGTATCACATGTCATTTACTCCTTTGTTTAGGAAGTGGGGGGGGGGGGGGTGTCCCCTTTAAAAAAGAGATGGGAAGTCAATATCATGGGGTGAAGAAAAATAATTTAAAAAAAAATAAAGGAGAAACTGGGAGTCGAACCGGATACATTGCATTGTGAAGCGCTCAGTCTTATCCACGAGACCACTTTGCCTCACTGCTATTCTCTGGTTCGTTTGTTGTTGTTAACACTTTCTACATGTTAATGACTTTACAAAATATGCCGATTTACTGATTTCACGCTTTCGGGAGGCATATTTATTATTATTTTTGTAGTCCGATGTTGTCAAGATTGCCCCTATTTTTTTTCTTTCAGTTACTGATATTACTGATATATTAGGGAGGTTTTATGTTATTTTCATTTATTCTGCGAACTACTGACTTTAACTTAAAGTGATATGACAATAGGTCACTGCCCTGACATAGCATAATGAATAGAACACGGGTCTATTCAATTTAGTATACGCTACGAATTCTACAAAAGGGCACCAATGAATAAAGGAAGCTTGGCTTTTCAATAGCTTGCACCTGCAATTTTTGAATAGTTACGTAACAAACTACTCAGCTCTTTCAGACATGGCATCAATTAATGAATTGAAGAAAAAAATCCGACCCTCCCTTCATTGAGCAAATACTTTTGGCAAATACGTGGATTGCCAAAGAGGTAATAATAGCATTCCTGACATTGCAACAATGACAGCATTATTTTAAAGTATTGTCCCTAAAGGTAGCCTACTGAATAAGCTTTTTATCCATGCATAAGAAAAGAATAGGCTGGGGCTGTAGTCTGATTTCAAGAAAGGAAAACAATTTCGGGACAGTTCAAAAATAATGCTGGAAAATGGAAATTCAAATGATACCGTTTTAAAAACCAGTAATTAGATATGATTTTAGGACAACAAGCAGAAGAAAATTCATTGCTCGACAGTCGAATTGATTGTATTTAAAACAGAGTATCTAATATACCTGATATGTAATAGTACACTGTCAATTAAAACAAATAACTAAATAAATAAACCAATATAGACCTCTTGACCCAAGACTGTGGGTTTTTATTGTTGAGCTCTATTTAATTCTGCTCGGGTACACAGGCGAGGTGGGTTAAATGCTTTCAAATGTAAAAGGCCCTTTGTCTCACCTCGTGCAAGATTAGGGCGCTTTTACTAAATTTATAGGAGGAGTAAAACACCGTTCATTGCATGCATGCTGCAAATGAGTTGTTTACAGGCAGGAAAAGGATAGTACGGGACAGTAGAGAGTGATTTAAACGAGGAAATTATGATTGAATATGTAAAAAACGTTGTTGACCTGGCAATAGGAGGCTCTTGAATCTAGTTTTAAAAATGGACATGGCTCTGTGGCTACCGCTACCGGCCGCAGGCCACGCTGAGCTGACGACCGCCAGCTAGCTGACGACCGCCAGCTAGCTGACGACCCCCACCAAAAAAAATTATAAAAAAATTTAAAAAATTGTATCAATCAATTAAAAAAATAGCAATAAATATGGACTTTGAGTGAGATAAAAAGGGGTTTAACATAATTTTTTCTATTATAAAGATTTTTTTTTAAAAGCACTTGCTGTGTGTCGAACCCGATACCTTCCAGTTACCAGGCAATTTCCTATCCAATAGACTATTGTGTCACACTGCCAATCTCTATGTATTTTTTTATATTGATACTTATCGTGTAGATGTAGCAAAAGACTTTTTTCTTTTTCAAAGATTAAAAAAAAAACACTAGCTGGGTGTCGAACCCGATACCTTACAGTTACCAGGCAATTGCCTGTCCGCTAGACTAAATGTGTCACACTGCCAATCTCTATGTATTTTTTCATATTGATACTTATTGTTGTAGATGTAGCAAAAGATGTATTCTAACGACTAAGTAATTCAAAAAGTCGCTTTTAAAAAAAAAGAAAATAGTATCACATGTCATTTACTCCTTTGTTTAGGAAGAGGGGGGGGGGTGTCCCCTTTAAAAAAGAGATGGAAAGTCAATATCATGGGGTGAAGAAAAATAATTTTAAAAAAAAATAAAGGAGAAACTGGGAGTCGAAGTTGTAGATGTAGCAAAAGATGTATTCTAACGACTAAGTAATTCAAAAAGTCGCTTTTAAAAAAAAGAAAATAGTATCACATGTCATTTACTCCTTTGTTTAGGAAGTGGCGGGGGGGGGGTGTCCCCTTTAAAAAAGAGATGGAAAGTCAATATCATGGGGTGAAGAAAAATAATTTTAAAAAAAATAAAGGAGAAACTGGGAGTCGAAGTTGTAGATGTAGCAAAAGATGTATTCTAACGACTAAGTAATTCAAAAAGTCGCTTTAAAAAAAAAGAAAATAGTATCACATGTCATTTACTCCTTTGTTTAGGAAGTGGGGGGGGGGGGGGGGGTGTCCCCTTTAAAAAAGAGATGGGAAGTCAATATCATGGGGTGAAGAAAAATAATTTAAAAAAAAATAAAGGAGAAACTGGGAGTCGAACCGGATACATTGCATTGTGAAGCGCTCAGTCTTATCCACGAGACCACTTTGCCTCACTGCTATTCTCTGGTTCTTTTGTTGTTGTTAACACTTTCTACATGTTAATGACTTTACAAAATATGCCGATTTACTGATTTCACGCTTTCGGGAGGCATATTTATTATTATTTTTGTAGTCCGATGTTGTCAAGATTGCCCCTATTTTTTTTCTTTCAGTTACTGATATTACTGATATATTAGGGAGGTTTTATGTTATTTTCATTTATTCTGCGAACTACTGACTTTAACTTAAAGTGATATGACAATAGGTCACTGCCCTGACATAGCATAATGAATAGAACACGGGTCTATTCAATTTAGTATACGCTACGAATTCTACAAAAGGGCACCAATGAATAAAGGAAGCTTGGCTTTTCAATAGCTTGCACCTGCAATTTTTGAATAGTTACGTAACAAACTACTCAGCTCTTTCAGACATGGCATCAATTAATGAATTGAAGAAAAAAATCCGACCCTCCCTTCATTGAGCAAATACTTTTGGCAAATACGTGGATTGCCAAAGAGGTAATAATAGCATTCCTGACATTGCAACAATGACAGCATTATTTTAAAGTATTGTCCCTAAAGGTAGCCTACTGAATAAGCTTTTTATCCATGCATAAGAAAAGAATAGGCTGGGGCTGTAGTCTGATTTCAAGAAAGGAAAACAATTTCGGGACAGTTCAAAAATAATGCTGGAAAATGGAAATTCAAATGATACCGTTTTAAAAACCAGTAATTAGATATGATTTTAGGACAACAAGCAGAAGAAAATTCATTGCTCGACAGTCGAATTGATTGTATTTAAAACAGAGTATCTAATATACCTGATATGTAATAGTACACTGTCAATTAAAACAAATAACTAAATAAATAAACCAATATAGACCTCTTGACCCAAGACTGTGGGTTTTTATTGTTGAGCTCTATTTAATTCTGCTCGGGTACACAGGCGAGGTGGGTTAAATGCTTTCAAATGTAAAAGGCCCTTTGTCTCACCTCGTGCAAGATTAGGGCGCTTTTACTAAATTTATAGGAGGAGTAAAACACCGTTCATTGCATGCATGCTGCAAATGAGTTGTTTACAGGCAGGAAAAGGATAGTACGGGACAGTAGAGAGTGATTTAAACGAGGAAATTATGATTGAATATGTAAAAAACGTTGTTGACCTGGCAATAGGAGGCTCTTGAATCTAGTTTTAAAAATGGACATGGCTCTGTGGCTACCGCTACCGGCCGCAGGCCACGCTGACGACCGCCAGCTAGCTGACGACCCCCACCAAAAAAAATTATAAAAAAATTTAAAAAATTGTATCAATCAATTAAAAAAATAGCAATAAATATGGACTTTGAGTGAGATAAAAAGGGGTTTAACATAATTTTTTCTATTATAAAGATTTTTTTTTAAAAGCACTTGCTGTGTGTCGAACCCGATACCTTCCAGTTACCAGGCAATTTCCTATCCAATAGACTATTGTGTCACACTGCCAATCTCTATGTATTTTTTTATATTGATACTTATCGTGTAGATGTAGCAAAAGACTTTTTTCTTTTTCAAAGATTAAAAAAAAAACACTAGCTGGGTGTCGAACCCGATACCTTACAGTTACCAGGCAATTGCCTGTCCGCTAGACTAAATGTGTCACACTGCCAATCTCTATGTATTTTTTCATATTGATACTTATTGTTGTAGATGTAGCAAAAGATGTATTCTAACGACTAAGTAATTCAAAAAGTCGCTTTTAAAAAAAAGAAAATAGTATCACATGTCATTTACTCCTTTGTTTAGGAAGAGGGGGGGGTGTCCCCTTTAAAAAAGAGATGGAAAGTCAATATCATGGGGTGAAGAAAAATAATTTAAAAAAAAATAAAGGAGAAACTGGGAGTCGAAGTTGTAGATGTAGCAAAAGATGTATTCTAACGACTAAGTAATTCAAAAAGTCGCTTTTAAAAAAAAGAAAATAGTATCACATGTCATTTACTCCTTTGTTTAGGAAGTGGGGGGGGGGGGTGTCCCCTTTAAAAAAGAGATGGAAAGTCAATATCATGGGGTAAAGAAAAAAAATATAAAAAAAATAAAGGAGAAACTGGGAGTCGAAGTTGTAGATGTAGCAAAAGATGTATTCTAACGACTAAGTAATTCAAAAAGTCGCTTTAAAAAAAAAGAAAATAGTATCACATGTCATTTACTCCTTTGTTTAGGAAGTGGGGGGGGGGGGTGTCCCCTTTAAAAAAGAGATGGGAAGTCAATATCATGGGGTGAAGAAAAATAATTTAAAAAAAATAAAGGAGAAACTGGGAGTCGAACCGGATACATTGCATTGTGAAGCGCTCAGTCTTATCCACGAGACCACTTTGCCTCACTGCTATTCTCTGGTTCGTTTGTTGTTGTTAACACTTTCTACATGTTAATGACTTTACAAAATATGCCGATTTACTGATTTCACGCTTTCGGGAGGCATATTTATTATTATTTTTGTAGTCCGATGTTGTCAAGATTGCCCCTATTTTTTTTCTTTCAGTTACTGATATTACTGATATATTAGGGAGGTTTTATGTTATTTTCATTTATTCTGCGAACTACTGACTTTAACTTAAAGTGATATGACAATAGGTCACTGCCCTGACATAGCATAATGAATAGAACACGGGTCTATTCAATTTAGTATACGCTACGAATTCTACAAAAGGGCACCAATGAATAAAGGAAGCTTGGCTTTTCAATAGCTTGCACCTGCAATTTTTGAATAGTTACGTAACAAACTACTCAGCTCTTTCAGACATGGCATCAATTAATGAATTGAAGAAAAAAATCCGACCCTCCCTTCATTGAGCAAATACTTTTGGCAAATACGTGGATTGCCAAAGAGGTAATAATAGCATTCCTGACATTGCAACAATGACAGCATTATTTTAAAGTATTGTCCCTAAAGGTAGCCTACTGAATAAGCTTTTTATCCATGCATAAGAAAAGAATAGGCTGGGGCTGTAGTCTGATTTCAAGAAAGGAAAACAATTTCGGGACAGTTCAAAAATAATGCTGGAAAATGGAAATTCAAATGATACCGTTTTAAAAACCAGTAATTAGATATGATTTTAGGACAACAAGCAGAAGAAAATTCATTGCTCGACAGTCGAATTGATTGTATTTAAAACAGAGTATCTAATATACCTGATATGTAATAGTACACTGTCAATTAAAACAAATAACTAAATAAATAAACCAATATAGACCTCTTGTCCCAAGACTGTGGGTTTTTATTGTTGAGCTCTATTTAATTCTGCTCGGGTACACAGGCGAGGTGGGTTAAATGCTTTCAAATGTAAAAGGCCCTTTGTCTCACCTCGTGCAAGATTAGGGCGCTTTTACTAAATTTATAGGAGGAGTAAAACACCGTTCATTGCATGCATGCTGCAAATGAGTTGTTTACAGGCAGGAAAAGGATAGTACGGGACAGTAGAGAGTGATTTAAACGAGGAAATTATGATTGAATATGTAAAAAACGTTGTTGACCTGGCAATAGGAGGCTCTTGAATCTAGTTTTAAAAATGGACATGGCTCTGTGGCTACCGCTACCGGCCGCAGGCCACGCTGAGCTGACGACCGCCAGCTAGCTGACGACCGCCAGCTAGCTGACGACCGCCAGCTAGCTGACGACCCCCACCAAAAAAAATTATAAAAAAATTTAAAAAATTGTATCAATCAATTAAAAAAATAGCAATAAATATGGACTTTGAGTGAGATAAAAAGGGGTTTAACATAATTTTTTCTATTATAAAGATTTTTTTTTAAAAGCACTTGCTGTGTGTCGAACCCGATACCTTCCAGTTACCAGGCAATTTCCTATCCAATAGACTATTGTGTCACACTGCCAATCTCTATGTATTTTTTTATATTGATACTTATCGTGTAGATGTAGCAAAAGACTTTTTCTTTTTCAAAGATTAAAAAAAAAACACTAGCTGGGTGTCGAACCCGATACCTTACAGTTACCAGGCAATTGCCTGTCCGCTAGACTAAATGTGTCACACTGCCAATCTCTATGTATTTTTTCATATTGATACTTATTGTTGTAGATGTAGCAAAAGATGTATTCTAACGACTAAGTAATTCAAAAAGTCGCTTTTAAAAAAAAAGAAAATAGTATCACATGTCATTTACTCCTTTGTTTAGGAAGAGGGGGGGGGGGGTGTCCCCTTTAAAAAAGAGATGGAAAGTCAATATCATGGGGTGAAGAAAAATAATTTTAAAAAAAAATAAAGGAGAAACTGGGAGTCGAAGTTGTAGATGTAGCAAAAGATGTATTCTAACGACTAAGTAATTCAAAAAGTCGCTTTTAAAAAAAAGAAAATAGTATCACATGTCATTTACTCCTTTGTTTAGGAAGTGGGGGGGGGGGTGTCCCCTTTAAAAAAGAGATGGAAAGTCAATATCATGGGGTGAAGAAAAATAATTTTAAAAAAAATAAAGGAGAAACTGGGAGTCGAAGTTGTAGATGTAGCAAAAGATGTATTCTAACGACTAAGTAATTCAAAAAGTCGCTTTAAAAAAAAAGAAAATAGTATCACATGTCATTTACTCCTTTGTTTAGGAAGTGGGGGGGGGGGGGGTGTCCCCTTTAAAAAAGAGATGGGAAGTCAATATCATGGGGTGAAGAAAAATAATTTAAAAAAAAATAAAGGAGAAACTGGGAGTCGAACCGGATACATTGCATTGTGAAGCGCTCAGTCTTATCCACGAGACCACTTTGCCTCACTGCTATTCTCTGGTTCTTTTGTTGTTGTTAACACTTTCTACATGTTAATGACTTTACAAAATATGCCGATTTACTGATTTCACGCTTTCGAGAGGCATATTTATTATTATTTTTGTAGTCCGATGTTGTCAAGATTGCCCCTATTTTTTTTCTTTCAGTTACTGATATTACTGATATATTAGGGAGGTTTTATGTTATTTTCATTTATTCTGCGAACTACTGACTTTAACTTAAAGTGATATGACAATAGGTCACTGCCCTGACATAGCATAATGAATAGAACACGGGTCTATTCAATTTAGTATACGCTACGAATTCTACAAAAGGGCACCAATGAATAAAGGAAGCTTGGCTTTTCAATAGCTTGCACCTGCAATTTTTGAATAGTTCCGTAACAAACTACTCAGCTCTTTCAGACATGGCATCAATTAATGAATTGAAGAAAAAAATCCGACCCTCCCTTCATTGAGCAAATACTTTTGGCAAATACGTGGATTGCCAAAGAGGTAATAATAGCATTCCTGACATTGCAACAATGACAGCATTATTTTAAAGTATTGTCCCTAAAGGTAGCCTACTGAATAAGCTTTTTATCCATGCATAAGAAAAGAATAGGCTGGGGCTGTAGTCTGATTTCAAGAAAGGAAAACAATTTCGGGACAGTTCAAAAATAATGCTGGAAAATGGAAATTCAAATGATACCGTTTTAAAAACCAGTAATTAGATATGATTTTAGGACAACAAGCAGAAGAAAATTCATTGCTCGACAGTCGAATTGATTGTATTTAAAACAGAGTATCTAATATACCTGATATGTAATAGTACACTGTCAATTAAAACAAATAACTAAATAAATAAACCAATATAGACCTCTTGACCCAAGACTGTGGGTTTTTATTGTTGAGCTCTATTTAATTCTGCTCGGGTACACAGGCGAGGTGGGTTAAATGCTTTCAAATGTAAAAGGCCCTTTGTCTCACCTCGTGCAAGATTAGGGCGCTTTTACTAAATTTATAGGAGGAGTAAAACACCGTTCATTGCATGCATGCTGCAAATGAGTTGTTTACAGGCAGGAAAAGGATAGTACGGGACAGTAGAGAGTGATTTAAACGAGGAAATTATGATTGAATATGTAAAAAACGTTGTTGACCTGGCAATAGGAGGCTCTTGAATCTAGTTTTAAAAATGGACATGGCTCTGTGGCTACCGCTACCGGCCGCAGGCCACGCTGACGACCGCCAGCTAGCTGACGACCCCCACCAAAAAAAATTATAAAAAAATTTAAAAAATTGTATCAATCAATTAAAAAAATAGCAATAAATATGGACTTTGAGTGAGATAAAAAGGGGTTTAACATAATTTTTTCTATTATAAAGATTTTTTTTTAAAAGCACTTGCTGTGTGTCGAACCCGATACCTTCCAGTTACCAGGCAATTTCCTATCCAATAGACTATTGTGTCACACTGCCAATCTCTATGTATTTTTTTATATTGATACTTATCGTGTAGATGTAGCAAAAGACTTTTTTCTTTTTCAAAGATTAAAAAAAAAACACTAGCTGGGTGTCGAACCCGATACCTTACAGTTACCAGGCAATTGCCTGTCCGCTAGACTAAATGTGTCACACTGCCAATCTCTATGTATTTTTTCATATTGATACTTATTGTTGTAGATGTAGCAAAAGATGTATTCTAACGACTAAGTAATTCAAAAAGTCGCTTTTAAAAAAAAAGAAAATAGTATCACATGTCATTTACTCCTTTGTTTAGGAAGAGGGGGGGGGTGTCCCCTTTAAAAAAGAGATGGAAAGTCAATATCATGGGGTGAAGAAAAATAATTTTAAAAAAAAATAAAGGAGAAACTGGGAGTCGAAGTTGTAGATGTAGCAAAAGATGTATTCTAACGACTAAGTAATTCAAAAAGTCGCTTTTAAAAAAAAGAAAATAGTATCACATGTCATTTACTCCTTTGTTTAGGAAGTGGCGGGGGGGGGGTGTCCCCTTTAAAAAAGAGATGGAAAGTCAATATCATGGGGTAAAGAAAAAAAATATAAAAAAAAATAAAGGAGAAACTGGGAGTCGAAGTTGTAGATGTAGCAAAAGATGTATTCTAACGACTAAGTAATTCAAAAAGTCGCTTTAAAAAAAAAGAAAATAGTATCACATGTCATTTACTCCTTTGTTTAGGAAGTGGGGGGGGGGGGTGTCCCCTTTAAAAAAGAGATGGGAAGTCAATATCATGGGGTGAAGAAAAATAATTTAAAAAAAAATAAAGGAGAAACTGGGAGTCGAACCGGATACATTGCATTGTGAAGCGCTCAGTCTTATCCACGAGACCACTTTGCCTCACTGCTATTCTCTGGTTCGTTTGTTGTTGTTAACACTTTCTACATGTTAATGACTTTACAAAATATGCCGATTTACTGATTTCACGCTTTCGGGAGGCATATTTATTATTATTTTTGTAGTCCGATGTTGTCAAGATTGCCCCTATTTTTTTTCTTTCAGTTACTGATATTACTGATATATTAGGGAGGTTTTATGTTATTTTCATTTATTCTGCGAACTACTGACTTTAACTTAAAGTGATATGACAATAGGTCACTGCCCTGACATAGCATAATGAATAGAACACGGGTCTATTCAATTTAGTATACGCTACGAATTCTACAAAAGGGCACCAATGAATAAAGGAAGCTTGGCTTTTCAATAGCTTGCACCTGCAATTTTTGAATAGTTACGTAACAAACTACTCAGCTCTTTCAGACATGGCATCAATTAATGAATTGAAGAAAAAAATCCGACCCTCCCTTCATTGAGCAAATACTTTTGGCAAATACGTGGATTGCCAAAGAGGTAATAATAGCATTCCTGACATTGCAACAATGACAGCATTATTTTAAAGTATTGTCCCTAAAGGTAGCCTACTGAATAAGCTTTTTATCCATGCATAAGAAAAGAATAGGCTGGGGCTGTAGTCTGATTTCAAGAAAGGAAAACAATTTCGGGACAGTTCAAAAATAATGCTGGAAAATGGAAATTCAAATGATACCGTTTTAAAAACCAGTAATTAGATATGATTTTAGGACAACAAGCAGAAGAAAATTCATTGCTCGACAGTCGAATTGATTGTATTTAAAACAGAGTATCTAATATACCTGATATGTAATAGTACACTGTCAATTAAAACAAATAACTAAATAAATAAACCAATATAGACCTCTTGACCCAAGACTGTGGGTTTTTATTGTTGAGCTCTATTTAATTCTGCTCGGGTACACAGGCGAGGTGGGTTAAATGCTTTCAAATGTAAAAGGCCCTTTGTCTCACCTCGTGCAAGATTAGGGCGCTTTTACTAAATTTATAGGAGGAGTAAAACACCGTTCATTGCATGCATGCTGCAAATGAGTTGTTTACAGGCAGGAAAAGGATAGTACGGGACAGTAGAGAGTGATTTAAACGAGGAAATTATGATTGAATATGTAAAAAAACGTTGTTGACCTGGCAATAGGAGGCTCTTGAATCTAGTTTTAAAAATGGACATGGCTCTGTGGCTACCGCTACCGGCCGCAGGCCACGCTGACGACCGCCAGCTAGCTGACGACCGCCAGCGCTGGCTGACGACCGCCAGCGCTGGCTGACGACCGCCAGCGCTGGCTGACGACCGCCAGCGCTGGCTGACGACCGCCAGCTAGCTGACGACCGCCAGCGCTGGCTGACGACCGCCAGCTAGCTGACGACCGCTGACGACCGCCAGCTAGCTGACGATCGCCAGCTAGCTGACGACCCCCACCAAAAAAAATTATAAAAAAATTTAAAAAATTGTATCAATCAATTAAAAAAATAGCAATAAATATGGACTTTGAGTGAGATAAAAAGGGGTTTAACATAATTTTTTCTATTATAAAGATTTTTTTTTAAAAGCACTTGCTGTGTGTCGAACCCGATACCTTCCAGTTACCAGGCAATTTCCTATCCAATAGACTATTGTGTCACACTGCCAATCTCTATGTATTTTTTTATATTGATACTTATCGTGTAGATGTAGCAAAAGACTTTTTTCTTTTTCAAAGATTAAAAAAAAAACACTAGCTGGGTGTCGAACCCGATACCTTACAGTTACCAGGCAATTGCCTGTCCGCTAGACTAAATGTGTCACACTGCCAATCTCTATGTATTTTTTCATATTGATACTTATTGTTGTAGATGTAGCAAAAGATGTATTCTAACGACTAAGTAATTCAAAAAGTCGCTTTTAAAAAAAAAGAAAATAGTATCACATGTCATTTACTCCTTTGTTTAGGAAGAGGGGGGGGGTGTCCCCTTTAAAAAAGAGATGGAAAGTCAATATCATGGGGTGAAGAAAAATAATTTTAAAAAAAATAAAGGAGAAACTGGGAGTCGAAGTTGTAGATGTAGCAAAAGATGTATTCTAACGACTAAGTAATTCAAAAAGTCGCTTTTAAAAAAAAGAAAATAGTATCACATGTCATTTACTCCTTTGTTTAGGAAGTGGCGGGGGGGGGGGGGGGGTGTCCCCTTTAAAAAAGAGATGGAAAGTCAATATCATGGGGTGAAGAAAAATAATTTAAAAAAAAATAAAGGAGAAACTGGGAGTCGAAGTTGTAGATGTAGCAAAAGATGTATTCTAACGACTAAGTAATTCAAAAAGTCGCTTTAAAAAAAAAGAAAATAGTATCACATGTCATTTACTCCTTTGTTTAGGAAGTGGGGGGGGGGGTGTCCCCTTTAAAAAAGAGATGGGAAGTCAATATCATGGGGTGAAGAAAAATAATTTAAAAAAAAATAAAGGAGAAACTGGGAGTCGAACCGGATACATTGCATTGTGAAGCGCTCAGTCTTATCCACGAGACCACTTTGCCTCACTGCTATTCTCTGGTTCGTTTGTTGTTGTTAACACTTTCTACATGTTAATGACTTTACAAAATATGCCGATTTACTGATTTCACGCTTTCGGGAGGCATATTTATTATTATTTTTGTAGTCCGATGTTGTCAAGATTGCCCCTATTTTTTTTCTTTCAGTTACTGATATTACTGATATATTAGGGAGGTTTTATGTTATTTTCATTTATTCTGCGAACTACTGACTTTAACTTAAAGTGATATGACAATAGGTCACTGCCCTGACATAGCAGATAAAACATCAAATGAGCCTCAGATAGACAAAACAGACCAATCTAAAGATAACAATGGAGACCAATCTAAAGACACTCCTAAGAATGCAGACTGTCACAAATCTCCTGTAAACCCGAGTACACTTTCGACACTGAAACAAAACATCACCGACCTTACAAACAAGGTTGAAGACATCAGCAGAAAGTTCGAGAGTCTATCGCAGGATAAAGTTAACAATGAAGTTCAATTGCGGTCATTGACACGAGCTATTAACTCCTTTGTGTCATCTGCCCCCGACCCCAAAATCAGTAGCCATGATAACAATTGTGATCATCACTCTACAGAGTCTCACATTGAGGACGATCAAGCCACAGACTCCGTCAATGCCAAAACAGTATGTCCATCTGCAGAACAACAAATCCAAGATTACAGAAACAATCATCGTTCAAAACAATCTTCAAAACATGTAATCTTGCCCACTGCATACCCCACCCCAAGCCGCGATCCGCAAAATGTTGATGTACTGATAATTGGCGACTCGATGACAAAGCGCATTGATCCATCGAAGATGTCGAGACGTTTATGTGTACAATCTAAATCCCTCCCCGGTGCCAGGATCGAGGACGCGTTCGACACCGTATGCCACCTCGCAGGGGATCTACAACCTGGCGAGATAATCATTCATCTGGGAACTAACAACATCGCATGCGACGGAAAAGAGGAAATAATAGCCAAACTGATCTCACTGGCGGACCAGATAGCAAAGATGACACGGTCTAAATCATCAACGCTGTCTTCAATTATCCATCGCGCCTACGAAACTGACGAAGAATCGGCGAAAGTTGACGACATCAACGCTGCGCTGAAACTTCTGGCCAATCAGCGTAGTTGGCCTTTTATTGTCAACGATAACATCATCCCTGGACTACATTTGGCGGCAGATGGCGTGCATCTTAACAACCATGGAATACGCGTAATGGCGCGAAACCTCATCACTCGTCTCCGAGATCAGTCAAGCGTCACTAGAAGTAGCCCGCCGTCTGACCCACTGCCCAATCAGCGCCCGCGATCTCCGAATACAATGAGGACCGATCCATTCTCGAATCGGCAAGACTCCGAAAGCTCCTCGCACGCCATGGCTGCTGAGAATGATAACTCAGCTTTTCGGAGACGCCAACATCGCAAATTCCGCAAAAAGCCGAAGGGGAGAGTTTTCCCCCGAGACTGGCTCGACTGTCTCCAGACGGCCCGCACGCTCCTGAATCGTCAAGCTCAGCAATAGATGATAGCGATAATTTAAGTCTTCACGCGGAGGATCTTAATGTAAACGCTACAAATGTAATAAACATCAATGAGAAACAAACGCAAATTGAAAAAACTACAGCTTCCAAGGATGAAAGTGAACTAAATGAAGGACACAATGTGACAAATACACAAGGATATTATGAACTTGTTGATGGCATGATTCCGGAACTCTGTTCAACCGGTTTAAAGATATGTCATATAAATATAAACTCTCTCCCACACAAAATGGATGAACTGAAAATTCTTCTAGGTAACGATCCATTTGACATTGTTGCAATTTCAGAAACACATTGTGATTCCACAATTACGGATTTAGATATATCATTAGATAATTTTTGTGTAACTCGAAAAGATCGATCAAGACACGGAGGAGGCATAGCGCTCTATGTAAAAAATAATATAAGTTTCGAAGTTATTAGTCAACTTGATAATGAACTAGAAGTAATTTTCGTCAAAGTTAAACAAAAACAAACACATCCTTTGTATCTGGGAGTTGTCTATAGACCTCCGAATTCACCAAATGAGTTTTTTGATAAGCTATCGGAAATAATTCACTCGATCAGTGAGAATGCAGGAGAAATCATAATTATTGGTGATTTTAATTGTGATTTATTACCAGAAATCTGCACTCCATTTTCCCGAGCCCTTTTGTCATTAATGGATACTAATCTATTACATCAACTCATTAGTGTACCCACCCGTGTTACGCCCCACACAAAGTCATTGATCGATCACGTATTTTCATCCATCCCAGAGGAACACCAACACACGGGAGTGGTGAAGACTCATATAAGTGATCATTATCTAATATTCACTGTTTTTGGATATGCAAGGGCCAAGCAAAAGAATGATGATAATATTATTGAGTATCGATGCTTTAGACATTTTTCTAATGATAATTTTGTCACCATGTTACAGAACTTGCCTTTCAACGAGATTTTAAATGATAAGGATCCAAATCATGCTTGGCAATGTTGGGTTGACTTGCTCATAAGTGCCGTCAACAAGCACGCACCAGTAAAGAGTAAACGTATTAGATCCAAGTTGTGCCCGTGGATTACTGGCGATTTAATAGAGGCCATGAATAGGCGTGATTGGCTTTACACAATGGCAACTAAGCCTAGCAATCCCGATAGCTCTGAATTTTGGTCAGAATACAAGTCATTAAGAAACGAAATTACGTGTATGATCAGAAATGCCAAAAATGATTATATAAATGCTCTACTCCATGAGAACGGCGGAACTCCTAACGCCAGGTGGAAAACTTTGAAACTCATATCATCATCTAAAAAAGAGAGTAACCTTAAACTGGAAGTAGATGGTGAAGAAGTAATTGATGCCGAGAAGATAGCCAATCACTTTATCAATTACTTTGTGGACGCAGTTGATACTATGTTTAATCCTCTTAACTTTGAAAATGATGTTAACAACTCCACCATTGATAGAGCTAGTGAACCATCTGTACACAGCGATACTGTTGATACCGTTCCTCCAGTCAATTCGTTTGATCTCCCAGTTATAACAGATGAATTTGTTATGAAGGAAATCGAACGTATCCCAATTAAAAAAGCCACCGGCCCAGACGATGTTTCAATAAAATTACTAAAATTTGCATGCAATTCTCAAAATGTAATACAAAGCCTTACTTATATACTTAATTCATCTTTGGATCAGGGAATTTTTTTTGATAAATGGAAGATCGCACGAGTCCAACCTATTTATAAAGCTGGAAGTAAACTCAGCGTTGAAAATTATAGACCAGTTTCGTTATTGTCCATACCATCCAAAATACTGGAAAAAGCTGTGAACACGGAATTTCAAGAATATTTAAAAGTAAATAAGATATTAACAGAAAGGCAGTTTGGCTTCCGCCCCAACCATTCATGCGAAACTGCCCTGCTTTGTATGGTAGATTTATGGGCCCAAAACGTGGACAAAGGCAACTTAAACGGTGTTGCGTATATTGATATGAGGAAGGCATTCGATGCAGTGAATCACTCAACTCTATTAATGAAGTTAAAAAACGTTGGTTGCACGGATAGAGCCATAAAATGGTTTCGGTCCTATCTAGGAGGCAGGAGCCAGTTTGTGTCTATTAAAGGTAAAAAGTCATCAACGAGAACAATTAATTACGGTGTACCCCAAGGTTCTGTCTTAGCGCCATTGTTATTCTCGATATTTATTAATGACTTGCCCACTAGTATCCATAGTGCGGACATGTTTTTATTTGCAGATGACGCGACCATGTCGGTACAAGGCAAAACATTATCTGAGATCCAAACGAAACTAAATCTTGCTTTAGATGAAGTGTATTCGTGGACTCAAAAAAATAAACTTCTATTGAATACTACTAAAACAAAGGTAATGGTTATTGGGTCGAAGCAAAAGTTACAGACGCTAAACGAAAATAATTTAAATGTGCGTATAAAGACAACACCGATTGAATGTGTGACACAGTACAAATGCCTCGGTGTTATAGTAGACAGCAATCTCTTATTTTCGAAGCATGTCGAAAAAGTAGCTTTACAAATGAAACAGAAATTAGGTATTCTAAGAAGACTCAAAGGCACGTTCAATAAACATTATCTGAGTATGATATACTGGGGCTATATTCTACCTCATGCTATGTACTGCTGCACTGTGTGGACAAATAGATCCCTGCATAATTATGAAACTATAAATAAATTACATAAACGAGCAGCATATATTATATCTGGATGTTCGTGGTCAACTCCTTCACACGAGGTTTTATTACAACTTAATTGGTCAACACTTGAGGCATTGTATTCAAGAGCAATGGGGATTATGGCATTTAAATGTGTTCACCATCTTGCACCTGCCTTATTGGCAAACAAATTTATTTTACATGATGATGTAGCACAACGCATGACACGTAATTCCCATCAACTTAAGCTGGAATCCAATAGGTGCAATACAGAATTTTTTAAGCGCTCCTTTGTAAACTCTGCAATAACACTCTGGAATAATTTACCCATAGAAACCAGGTTCTCCCCCAATCTGAACGTATTCAAAAGCAATTTATCACACTGAGTCTGGAACGCTCTTGTTCATTGCCGTGCAATATGAATGCTGCAATCTCCTTTAACATTTTATTTTAATTAGCACACGCCAATAATGAATCTTGCTTACTTATTTTATCAATATGCTAAACAACATTATCATTGATGTTTTTTTTTTTTTTTTTTTTTAAACCTCAATCAAGGAATCTTTGAAATATTGTATTTCATGTACTTAAGCAATACCATGTTATGAATTGATTATGATACTAACATATGCATGTTATTATATTTATGTGCATAATATGTCAACTATTTGTTTTTATAATTAATAGTTTAAATTATTAAATGGGAAAGTATTAATAGTATATATGGTATAACGTAATGGTGACGGCAAACTTTTTTAACATTGAAATATATTGCAATAATTTGTTTTGATATTTATACCATACTTTGTTTTAACTTTAACCTAATACTATGTGTTATTGCGTACAAATGTCAACTACATGTATATATATATATATATATATTTTAATTGTGGGTTTTTGTTGTTGTTTGTTTACAATAGTTTTAATTATAAACTGGGAAAGTATTTAATTGTATACATTTTATAATTACTCAATGGTGACGGTAAACTTTTCTTAACATTGAAATATTCGCAACAATTTTATAAATATCTATAGCATACCTTATCTTAATTTGAACTTCGTATACTATGAAATGTACTGTATCGCCTTTTTATTGCATGTCCGAATTATCTCTCATATTATAATGTGCATTTATTGTTGTTTTGATTGACATTATTATTGAACCATGTATGTTGTAAAGGGCCCTGATGAAAACCAGCTCATGCTGATCGGGCTACCCTTTTTAAAGATGTGAAATAAATAAATAAATAAATAAATAAATAATGAATAGAACACGGGTCTATTCAATTTAGTATACGCTACGAATTCTACAAAAGGGCACCAATGAATAAAGGAAGCTTGGCTTTTCAATAGCTTGCACCTGCAATTTTTGAATAGTTACGTAACAAACTACTCAGCTCTTTCAGACATGGCATCAATTAATGAATTGAAGAAAAAAATCCGACCCTCCCTTCATTGAGCAAATACTTTTGGCAAATACGTGGATTGCCAAAGAGGTAATAATAGCATTCCTGACATTGCAACAATGACAGCATTATTTTAAAGTATTGTCCCTAAAGGTAGCCTACTGAATAAGCTTTTTATCCATGCATAAGAAAAGAATAGGCTGGGGCTGTAGTCTGATTTCAAGAAAGGAAAACAATTTCGGGACAGTTCAAAAATAATGCTGGAAAATGGAAATTCAAATGATACCGTTTTAAAAACCAGTAATTAGATATGATTTTAGGACAACAAGCAGAAGAAAATTCATTGCTCGACAGTCGAATTGATTGTATTTAAAACAGAGTATCTAATATACCTGATATGTAATAGTACACTGTCAATTAAAACAAATAACTAAATAAATAAACCAATATAGACCTCTTGACCCAAGACTGTGGGTTTTTATTGTTGAGCTCTATTTAATTCTGCTCGGGTACACAGGCGAGGTGGGTTAAATGCTTTCAAATGTAAAAGGCCCTTTGTCTCACCTCGTGCAAGATTAGGGCGCTTTTACTAAATTTATAGGAGTAAAACACCGTTCATTGCATGCATGCTGCAAATGAGTTGTTTACAGGCAGGAAAAGGATAGTACGGGACAGTAGAGAGTGATTTAAACGAGGAAATTATGATTGAATATGTAAAAAACGTTGTTGACCTGGCAATAGGAGGCTCTTGAATCTAGTTTTAAAAATGGACATGGCTCTGTGGCTACCGCTACCGGCCGCAGGCCACGCTGACGACCGCCAGCTAGCTGACGACCGCCAGCGCTGGCTGACGACCGCCAGCGCTGGCTGACGACCGCCAGCGCTGGCTGACGACCGCCAGCGCTGGCTGACGACCGCCAGCGCTGGCTGACGACCGCCAGCGCTGGCTGACGACCGCCAGCTAGCTGACGACCGCCAGCTAGCTGACGACCCCCACCAAAAAAAATTATAAAAAAATTTAAAAAATTGTATCAATCAATTAAAAAAATAGCAATAAATATGGACTTTGAGTGAGATAAAAAGGGGTTTAACATAATTTTTTCTATTATAAAGATTTTTTTTTAAAAGCACTTGCTGTGTGTCGAACCCGATACCTTCCAGTTACCAGGCAATTTCCTATCCAATAGACTATTGTGTCACACTGCCAATCTCTATGTATTTTTTTATATTGATACTTATCGTGTAGATGTAGCAAAAGACTTTTTTCTTTTTCAAAGATTAAAAAAAAAACACTAGCTGGGTGTCGAACCCGATACCTTACAGTTACCAGGCAATTGCCTGTCCGCTAGACTAAATGTGTCACACTGCCAATCTCTATGTATTTTTTCATATTGATACTTATTGTTGTAGATGTAGCAAAAGATGTATTCTAACGACTAAGTAATTCAAAAAGTCGCTTTTAAAAAAAAAGAAAATAGTATCACATGTCATTTACTCCTTTGTTTAGGAAGAGGGGGGGGGGGTGTCCCCTTTAAAAAAGAGATGGAAAGTCAATATCATGGGGTGAAGAAAAATAATTAAAAAAAAATAAAGGAGAAACTGGGAGTCGAAGTTGTAGATGTAGCAAAAGATGTATTCTAACGACTAAGTAATTCAAAAAGTCGCTTTTAAAAAAAAGAAAATAGTATCACATGTCATTTACTCCTTTGTTTAGGAAGTGGCGGGGGGGGGGGGGGGTGTCCCCTTTAAAAAAGAGATGGAAAGTCAATATCATGGGGTGAAGAAAAATAATTTTTAAAAAAATAAAGGAGAAACTGGGAGTCGAAGTTGTAGATGTAGCAAAAGATGTATTCTAACGACTAAGTAATTCAAAAAGTCGCTTTAAAAAAAAAGAAAATAGTATCACATGTCATTTACTCCTTTGTTTAGGAAGTGGGGGGGGGGGGTGTCCCCTTTAAAAAAGAGATGGGAAGTCAATATCATGGGGTGAAGAAAAATAATTTTAAAAAAAATAAAGGAGAAACTGGGAGTCGAACCGGATACATTGCATTGTGAAGCTCTCAGTCATATCCACAAGACCACTTTGCCTCACTGCTATTCTCTGGTTCGTTTGTTGTTGTTTACACTTTCTACATGTTAATGACTTTACAAAATATGCCGATTTACTGATTTCACGCTTTCGGGAGGCATATTTACTATTACTTTTGTAGCCTGATGTTGTCAAGATTGCCCCTATTTCTTTTCTTTCAGTTACTGATATTACTTATATATTAGGGAGGTTTTATGTTATTTTCATTTATTCTGCGAACTACTGACTTTAACTTAAAGTGATATGACAATAGGTCACTGCCCTGACATAGCATACTGAATAGAACACGGGTCTATTCAATTTAGTATACGCTACGAATTCTACAAAAGGGCACCAATGAATAAAGGAAGCTTGGCTTTTCAATAGCTTGCACTTGCAATTTTTTGAATAGTTACGTAACAAACTACTCAGCTCTTTCAGACATGGCATCAATTAATGAATTGAAGAAAAAAATCCGACCCTCCCTTCATTGAGCAAATACTTTTGGCAAATACGTGGAGTGCCAAAGAGGTAATAATAGCATTCCTGACATTGCAACAATGACAGCATTATTTTAAAGTATTGTCCCTAAAGGTAGCCTACTGAATAAGATTTTTATCCTTGTCTGGGAGGACAAGGCCTTTCAATATCCCCATGCATAAGAAAAGAATAGGCTGGGGCTGTAGTCTGATTTCAAGAAAGGAAGACAATTTCGGGACAGTTTAAAATAATGCTGGAAAATGGAAATTCAAATGATACCGTTTTAAAAACCAGTAATTAAATATGATTTTAGGACAACAAGCAGAAGAAAATTCATTGCTCGACAGTCTAATTGATTGTATTTAAAACAGGGTGTGCGGAGCAACCCGCCGTACACCACATCCTTACATCAATCTCCAGAAATATTGGCATACTGTATAGAATACATACATGCCAACTGTTCAGATTAAAGAGGAACATTCCTCTTTTTGGGAGAAGATAATTATCATTTTAATGCAGGTGTTCCTATTCCTGTACAAATTTGTATGTAGTATTGAATAGGAGAGTTAGGATTGTTCCATTTTTTTTTTAAAATAGCATAATTTGTACAGATTTCTGATTTTCAAATGTTGGCATGTATGAGAATAATATGTTTTTGTTTCTGATAGAATATTACTTATGCTATTATTATGATAGTATAATTTTACCACATAATAATATCCTATTGTAATATTTTGTGGGCAACATCCAAATGTGTGACTAATAATATTCTTCTGCTGCAAAAGAAAGATGTACGCTATTACGTGGCCGAGCTGGTTATCGAGACCCGGGACCCGTTTCACAAAGCTATTTTTCAATGACAAATGACGAAAATCAGTGACAAATCTGCTGATAACCAATCAGAAGCAAGGATTTCAGTAGGGTATAACAAAAACTGTCATTTTGTCACTGATGACCAGTTTTGTGAAACGGGTCCTCGGTCGTGTCTATGCTACCATATACTCTTTGTTACACTGAAATGCTTAAAGGTTAATGATATTTACTTCCTCCAAATTGCCATATTTATGTCATGGGGGTCTCAGTCATGTAGAATACTGTAAGCATGCCGTGACCACACGTTTTCCAGACACCCCCTAAACGAGGATTTCTTCTGATATACGCCAGGATTTTGCGTGGTTTTTTCCTGAATTCACACCCTGAACTGGTATTTCAAAAAAAGTGTAGGCCTACTTCCAAACGAGTATTGTAAAATTGTATAACCTTAAGCATTCTGAAGTGCGATAGGAATCTAAGTTGTTGACAAAATGTGAAATAAGTCAAAATGCACCTCTGATGTAAAGTTCACAATGTAAAAATGTATTTCAAAAGAGAAGCAATAACATCAACCTGTACACTTTCAAACGGGTTTAATGCACAGCCATCACAACTCCTTTCTTTGAATAAAACAGAGATAAGTTTCAAATTCGATGCATTTCATATATTACATAATACGGCCGGTATATATAGTCTTGCCAAAGGGCGATTATTACCCTTTGTTCCTCTCCGGTCTGGCCCTGAGGGCTAGAAAAATAACCCTAACCCTATAAATTACCGTCAGATTAGAAGCCAAGGCCCGCTCGCCCCCCTGGATCCGCCCTGTCAGGGCATCTTATATATAAAAGTTCGGATCAAGAAAAAAAAAAACCTAAACGCGTACAGCAGGATTTTGAAAAAAGTACCTCTTTTCTTGAAAATTAACGTTTTTTAACCCCTTATCGCGTCCAATCTATTTTTTTTTTTTAATTCTTACGCCTCTTCTTGGTCACGCATGATTACAGTAATTACAAATAAGTGCCTCCCTTCACCTCCGATGAGTGCCCCTATTCAAATCTGATTTTTTTTTTCTTCTTCTTTTTAACAGTTGTTTTTAATTTTATTTTTACTTTGACAAGTTCCCCTAATTCCCCTCCTGATAAGTGCTCTTTTCATCTCAGATTACTTTCCCTTTTCACCACTAATAACTGCCCCTCTTATTTTGACACGTGCCCATTTTCCTTTCTAATAAATTCTCTAATAAATTCTCTTTTCCCTCCCTATAAGTGCTCTTTCCCCTTCTCATAATTAACCCTTTTCATCTCTGATAAATGCCCCGTTTATTTTAACATACCCCTTTTCAAAAGTTTAATAAGAACCACTTCTCCCTTCTCATAAAAGCCCCCTTTCACCTTGTATAGATGCCCCTATCAAATTCTGATTGGTTCCCCTTTTCGGACGACGAATGTCTATTTCTCATTCTTAAAAGTGCCCTTATTTCATCCGTGGTGAGTGCCTCTTTTTCAGGTGTAAACATTGCCCCATTTCCACCTCTGATAACTCAACCTTTGTACTCTGACACGTGCTCATTTTCGTTTATAATATGTGTCTTATCTCTTTTGCTAAGTATCTCCTTTTCTATCACATTAAACAAGCCCCTAATTTTAAGCGACTAAGAGAAATTTCGCTCGCTTTTATAGATGAAATAATCATATACGTTACTTATAAAATGTCTTTTCAGTCTTCAGTTATGGGAATGTGCTTATAACCCCATCAGGATTGGGGTTTTCCCTCTTTATGAGACGTATTTTTTCGCACTACCACTACAAAATGAATTTTCACACCATCACACCCAACTGCAAGATATGATGCTTAATCAATATCTGGTATAATACGTATAAAGAGAAAAATCACAATGTAGGGGTATCTACCGATTATGTCTAAAAAAATGAATATTTTCGCCTTTGAGATGTTTGAGATCCCTTTGTAATGTTGGTGCCCATTTTTGTTGGTGAATGCCCCCCCCCCTCCACCCTCACTTTGGAAGTCGCACCGCCGTCTCTGAGCTGTATAGCTTGTCAGATTTTTTTTTATTTCATCCTCGTTTCCCCCCTCCCTATATAGCTGTTTCGTCATATTTCAAGCAATATTATGTCACATTACCTGTTTTGGGGGGCGGGGGCGGGAGACTGTGGACTGGCGCAGCTGCGCCAGTCGTCAGCTACGTCAGCGTAGCCTGTGGCCGGTAGCTTTAAAAACTGGATTCAAGAGCACAAGGGTGTCGATTTGTATCCGTGGTTGGGGGGATGATAGGTACCAAAATATTTTCGGCAATGGATCAAGGCAACCAAAGTTGTAGAAGCGTGTGGCAAGTTGCACCCCTCCCAAGCGCGTAAACAGGATTTAATTTTAGGGGGCGGTAGTGAGCACGCGAAGCGCGGTTCCTAGGGGGTGGGGTGCAGGGAGGGGGTGTCCCCCCCCCCCCCGCGCGCAAAGCGCGGAAGCTCTGACGTTTCATTAGATTATTAAAGAAAGAAGACGATTCGTTGTACCATTCTCGACTCTTAATCCTTGTTTGAATCAAGTTCCCCTTCCCCCGCGCGTAGCGTGGAAGCTCTGACGTTTCATTAGATTATTAAAGAAAGAAGACGATTCTATGTACCATTCTTGACTCTTAATCCTTGTTTGAATCAAGTTCCCCTTCCCCCACGCATAGCGCGGAAGCTCTGGCTTTTCATTAGATTATTAAAGAAAGAAGACGATTCGATGTACCATTCTCGACTCTTAATCCTTGTTTGAATCAAGTTCCCCTTCCCCGCGCGTAGCGCGGAAGCTCTGACGTTTAATTAGATTATTAAACAAAGAAGACGATTCGTTGTACCATTCTCGACTCTTAATCCTTGTTTAAATCAAGTTCCCCTACGCGCGGAAGCTCTGACATTTCATTAGATTATTAAAGAAAGAAGACGATTCGTTGTACCATTCTCGACTCTTAATCCTTGTCTGAATTCATTTTTGCCCATTCCTGCGCGAAGCGCGGAAGCTTTCACATTTTATTACATTATTAGAGAAAGAAGACGATTTGTTGTATCGTGTCCTTCTGAATTCAGTTTCAATAATAACAACTAGTGAATTATTTTATAAGTCATACTCATGTCCGAAAATCTTTCTCCTTGTCTCCGATCTCATCACGAAATCGTCACAGAGTTCATCTATGTTTACACTGTCCAGGATTGTCTGATGTGCATTGCAGATTGCTACTTTTGTGCTTCGCGCTTAGCATTTAGCTCGTTGCTTTTGATGCTGCGTCTTTGCATTTGGCGCACTGCATAAGTCTATGATGCTGTTGATTGAACAAATTGAATACATTCATCAATTCCTGATGAAGCCGTATGAGCGAGAATTCAATTTATTATTGTCTCATATACGGTTGTCTTATTTACTTCGTATATATGTATATATTATGAAAATGAGATAGCAAAATGTGTATATTGATGGTCATCTTGCGAGTAATAACCATTAACTACTCTCATCGGACTCACATCATTAATTTTTCTCTTCACTTTTAATTTTTTTTATGGTGAATTATTGGGGGGGGGGGGGATGATTGTACAGGCCACCCCCCCCCCCCCACCTGAAATACTGGGGGGGGGGATATATCCCCCCCCCCCATGCAAGAGCCTCTTATTGCCAGGTTTACAACATTTTTTACATGTTCAATTTTAATTTCCTCGTTTTAGTCACTCTCTACTGTCCCGTTCTATCCTTTTCCAGTCTGTAAACGATGATTAACATGGTTTGTCCTCTCCTATAAATGTAATAAAAGCGCCCCAATCTTTTACGAGGTAATACAAGGAGCCTTTCACCCTTACAAAAAAGTTGTATAGAATTCTATAGAACGCTTTATAGAGTTCTATAGAACTCTATAGAACTCTTTAACATTCCAGATTCTCTATAGAACTTTTAAGAATTCTCTATAGAAAGCGGTTTCCTCTATAGAATTCTATAGAATAAGTTTTCTATAGATTTAAATTTCTATAGAAAAGTTAATTCTCTATAGAATTTTTAAGGTTGTCTATAGAAATCAGTTTCCTCTATAGAATTCTATAGAATAAGTTTTCTATAGATTTAAATTTCTATAGAAAAGTTAATTCTCTATAGAATATTTTAGGTTGTCTATAGAAATCAGTTTCCTCTATAGAATTCTATAGAATAAGTTTTCTATAGATTGAAATTTCTATAGAAAAGTTAATTCTCTATAGAATTGTTAAGGTTGTCTATAGAAATGAGTTTCTCTATAGAATTCTATAGAATAAGTTTTCTATAGATTTAAATTTCTATAGAAAATTTAATATAAAAAATGGCGTCCCCACTTCTCTATAGAATTTTTAAGGATGTCTATAGAAATCAGTTTTCTCTATAGAATTCTATAGAATAAGTTTCCTATAGATCTAAATTTCTATAGAATTCTATAGAATTTTTTTTCTATATGAAGATATGTATCTCATGCATATTCATGATAATTTGCATGTTTTCACAGAAAATGTAATTATCATGATCTGTCAAGCAAATGTGACAATTAACATCAATTTTGTGATTTATATTTTCTTAGACAATTATTGACAAATATAATATATATGTACGATTTTTTTAAACATGTAACTTAAGACGTAAAATAGATATATTAATATATGTAATTTACTAACCAGTAAAAACATGTATAATTTTGTATATATGTATGTAAGATCTCCGCACTACTTAATTAACAATATATACTCAACTGTATTTTGCTTCAAATGATCATTGTGATGGAGCAATTGCAGGAGTCTATATAAATATGGTTTAGTCGGTGGCCAGATGTCATGCAATATTGATTATTAATTATCAATTGATTGCTGGTCGCTACTGAATAATAAACTGGTTTTCAACTGGTAAATAATGGTCTATAGAATTATTTACAACAAAACTTCTATAGAATTCTATAAAAAATACCTATAGAATTTCTATAGGCCATTCTATAGAATGTTTTATAGAGATTCTATAGATGTCCGTTATAGATTTCTATAGAATTTGTATAGAAAAGTGGCCCACTTTTCTATAGAATCTCTATAAAACATTTCTTTAGAATTGCTATAAAATAAAATGGTCTATAGAATTCTTTATAAAAAAATTCTATAGAATTCTATAAAACAAATTCTATAGAATTTCTAAAGGCCATTCTATAGAATGTTTTATAGAGATTCTATAGAGGTCCGTTATAGATTTCTATAGAATTCTTATAGAAAAGTGGCCCACTTTTCTATAGAATTTCTATAAAACATTTCTATAGAATTGCGTATAGAAATTCTATAGAATTTCTATAAAACATTTCTATAGAATTGCGTATAGAAATTCTATAGAATTTTTTTTATAGAATTCTATAGAACTTTTTTGTAAGGGCACATTTAAGACTATTGAAAGCATTCCCCCACCTCGCCTGTATACACGAGCAGAATCATATAGTGCTCAACAATAAAGACCCACAGTCTTGCATGGGTAAAGAGGTCCATTATTTTTTTTATTGTAGGTATTTGTTTTGTTTGGCAGCCTTGTAATTTTAAGATATCAGGTATATTGCATGCTCTGTTTCAAATACATCCAAGACTGCCTAGCCATATCAATTCCTTTCATAGCAAAAGCGCTCCTCACAATTTCTGTAAATTTGGCAGTTTAACGCTACGCGTACCGCCTTGACCGGACTGTGCGGTATCTGTGCAGTTCTGTGTGTAGAGAGGTCAGGCCGTATTCATTATTTCTTGGGGTTGCATAAATTGCTCTAATTATACGTACGCGTGTAATGCGCAAGTTTATTGTGACGGCACTAAACCCATCCCACTCATTGTTTCCCTATTTTCATAATGGTACTGACCCAATGAAATGGCCGATGCTGCTTCATATTTAATTTTTTAGATTTCTCAATCTCAGATATAGTCTATACATTTTTTTTTGTACAGTAAATGATCTCAAATCTCAATGGTATATGAAGTGATAATGTCATGAAGAGCATCACATATTTACATACTTTGCCATACTTTACTAAAATTAGCTTAATTTCATTGCTAGAATCAAACTCTTCGAAGAAAAGATCTAAAACAAAGACAAAGTCAAGAACACCAATTCGCTCTTTCTCCGTCCACATCTACAGTAGATTTGATATACATACTACGTTGTGCTGCTGCGCTGGTCGGGATTAGTCTGAACTTTTTAACAAGTTAGTACTACTCCATTTATCTTATTTTCCAATACTTTCAGGCAAAGCAAATGATAGGTCAAAATTAAAAAAATATTAATTTTTATGTAAACATATATTTGAAATATTTTCACTTACCAAAAGAGGGTCAAAATGCCCGGTCAAAAGGTTGCAGTAAAGACTCTCGAGTTCAGAAAAGTAAGATGTATAATGTAGTGCAGTGCGCTCGTACGCGCTGCGCTGCGTGTAAGTGTGTACATGTAACTCGGCTAGCTGGCACAAAACCCTGGGGTCGGGCTTCTAAAATGGGACATGAAGCATGATTTGACATGAAAATTGACGGGGCAAAAAATGAACCAATCAAAATGAGCTTTATATGTATGAACAGGCGCGTACGCAGGGAGGGGGGTGTTTGGGGGGTTACACCCCCCCCCCCCCTTTGGTATTTTTATGTGTGTTAACCCCCCTAAGAAATCCCTAAAACCCCCCCTTTGGATTTTTTTTTTTTTTTAATTATTTAAAAAAAAATAAAAAAAATACTCCCATGGCTGACCTAAGAGCGGTGACCTTACCCCCCCCCCCCCCCAACGGAGCGAAATGTCAAATTTTCAAATTTCGAAAAAAAAAAAAAAAAAAAGTGTCCTCTTACCCCCCCCCCCCCCCCCCCCCCCCCCCCGAGGGACTTTTCGGCTGGTTGAGTCGTTGCGATTTTTTTGGGACCCCCCCCCCCCAAAAAAAAAAGTGTCCGCTTACCCCCCCCCCCCCCCCCCCCCCCCTCCCCCACTGAGCGACTTTTCGGCTGGCTGAGTCGTTGCGATTTTTTTGGGACACCAAAAAAAAAAAAAAGTGTCCGCTGCAAAGTTGAAGATTTGTATATTGAAAGGCAATCGAGCACAGTGCGACCGATCAATGGACATTATGTATGAAAAAGTAAAAAAAGTTAAATGGATTGTTAAGTTTAACGTCAAAATGACGGAGGTTTTTTTTTCAAGTAAGGGCATGGTTTTACATGGAATGTAAAGGAAATGTTTCCTTCTTCTCATATCTCGATTGAGGATATTATACTCAATTTCGATTTTTAATGGTAAAGAAAAGTGTAAAAAGATGTCGAGAATTTTACAATATGTCAAGGAGCGCGAAGGAAATGATATGATGAATTATTTCCTCCTTCTAGTCCTAAAACCATATCTTACTGGTTTCATTAAATCGATATCCATTCCAAAGTGGTCCTGTGGATAAGACTGATCGCTTGACAATGCTATGTACACGGTTCGACTCCCGGCTTCTCCTTTATACCCATGTTATTTGTATCATTTTTTTCTTCATTCTATGATATTGACTTGTCCATCTTTTTTTAAAAGGGGACACCCCCACCTCCTCGACAAAGGAGAAAATAACATGTAGCAGCCCTATGTATTTACCGATCATTTTCGTAATGATACACAAAAATATTTCCTCTTACCCCCCCCCCACCTTATTTAGCGGCTGGCTGAGTCGTTGCAAAATTTTTGGCTCGATTTCAAAATGTTACCCCCCCCCCCCCCTCCCTTGAAAAAATCCTGCGTACGCCACTGCACAAGCCTATATAACCAAGAACTGAGAATGACTTCATAATCTCAATTCATATATTTAATGATACACCTGTAGATATGATTCTATTGGTATATTATAGAGGAAAATCTAATGACAATCTTGGTCTAAACAATAATACTAGATGATATTTCTAAAGAGAGAAATGTTCCTTGCACGGTGTCTATAATGTATATCAATACAAAAAACTTGACTGCCAGAGCGCGGGCTGGAGCGACCATGAAAAACACATCGTTACATTAATCTCCAAAAATATTGGCATACTGTATAGAATAAAATGTTTTGTTTGTTTCTAATAGAAAACTTATACTTATGCTATATAATAGTCTAATTTTACCACATATTTTGTGGGCAACATCCAAGTAAAATATTCTTCTGCTGCAAAAGAAAGCTGTGCTCTATCATAAGATAAGATAAGATAAGATTTTATTCGTCTTTCTTTCAAATGACATACAGAGCATAACATTGGATCATAACACATTTACAATGTAAAATAACAAATTATGGTAATGATAAAAACAAAGTTAACTAAAAGAAAGACGAGGAGACCCTGGTAAAAGCAGAGCTTGTAATTATTAGGGTCCCCTCTGAGCCGGATAAAACATGATGAATAGATATTTGTGACTACCTAAGAATACAATAGGGAAAAGGGGGTATAACAAAACAAGAAGTGTACACACACACAACAACAACAACAAAACGAGAGACGAGACTAGACAAGACGGGAGAAAAGAGAAAATATGAGAAATAATAGAAGACTACAGCACATCGACAATAGGCACAGCACACAACGGGCACAATACAACAGGGGGAGGGAATAAGAGGTTGACAATCTGAAAATATTCAGTTAGACACATATTAATATCAAGAAGAAAATTTACATCTATAGTATACAAATATACACTGCCTTGAGAGGTTCTGGTTAAAACTATGCGCAAGAGGTGACTCCAATAGTACTATTTGCTGAGGGGCGCAGCCCCGAAGCAAATGGTACTTTTGGAGTCACCGAGGCCCATAGTTTAACCAGTACCTCGAATAGAAGGCATGGTATATTTGTTTTATATCCTGCATCAAAAATTAATTAAAAAAAAAAAAAAAAAAAAAAAAAACATTTTTGGGAAAAAAAAATTTAGAACAAAAAAAATGTCAATTTTTATCTAAAAAGATTAAAAATATTTTGTTTTCATTAAATCAAGATTTGAAAAAAAAAATTGATTTAATTTAATTTTTTTTTTTTTTTTTTTTTTTTCCAACTCCCAAATAGTAAACCAAAATAGTACTCTCATATAGTACTTTCTAAAAATAGCTCAAATATTTTTGGTCATGTGACGAGCTCTCAACCAATCAGAAGCCGACAAATTTTTGATGCAGAATATAATAATACATAATATATCTTGGCACCATAATAACTACAAAAATGAACTACTCTATGAGTCACAGTATTTATCGAGAAGATAAACCTTAAGTTTACACTTAAATGAAGAGAGACTAACAGATTGCCTAACGCTATAGAGCCTAGAGAGTTCCAAAATTTAGGTCCAGTAAAAACCAAAGTATTAAAAGTTAACTTTGTCCTTACTTGGGGTAAGAGAAACGCAGAGGCATTTTCGTGTAGCATGGTCATGAACTTGACTATTTTTCTTTAAAATGCTGACTAGAGCCTGTGGAAGGACACCAGAATCGAAGTCGTACATTAAAGAACCCAGTTGAAGGTGATAAATATCTTGGACCTTTAAAATTCTATGCGTATAAAAAAGCGGATTAGTGTGCGTACGAAAGCTAACGTTACAAATAATTCTTAAGACCCTCTTTTGAATCAAGTATACCTTTTCAAGGTTAGTTTTAAGAGAGTTACCCCAAGCAAGAACACCATAATTAAGATAGGGGAAGATTAATGTTGATAATAATACAATATTTATATAGCGCAAAATAAACATAGTTTCTCTTTGCGCTGAATGTTGAGTACATTAATAGAAGGATGCCTTTAGGTAAAATTGATTTCAATTTATGAATTACGCCACTGTTTCTTGACAATGTCTTATAGAGATGATTTACATGAATTTTCCAACTCATTTGCTCATCAATGTGCAAACCAAGGAATTTTGTTGATGATACCCTATCTATCAATACATTATTAAATGATACATCTCCTGGAAGCACTTTGATTGTATTATTAAAAAACATATAATTTGTCTTTTGCAGATTTAAAGACAATTTATTTGCTTGGATCCACAAAGTAACTTTACTTAGATCGAAATTAACCGTTTCTAACAGAGTTTGTGAATTTTTGTGTGAATATTACAAGCTGGAATCATCAGCAAGATAAACCTTAAGTTTACACTTAAATGAAGAGAGACTAACAGATTGCCTAACGCTATAGAGCCTAGAGAGTTCCAAAATTTAGGTCCAGTAAAAACCAAAGTATTAAAAGTTAACTTTGTCCTTACTTGGGGTAAGAGAAACGCAGAGGCATTTTCGTGTAGCATGGTCATGAACTTGACTATTTTTCTTTAAAATGCTGACTAGAGCCTGTGGAAGGACACCAGAATCGAAGTCGTACATTAAAGAACCCAGTTGAAGGTGATAAATATCTTGGACCTTTAAAATTCTATGCGTATAAAAAAGCGGATTAGTGTGCGTACGAAAGCTAACGTTACAAATAATTCTTAAGACCCTCTTTTGAATCAAGTATACCTTTTCAAGGTTAGTTTTAAGAGAGTTACCCCAAGCAAGAACACCATAATTAAGATAGGGGAAGATTAATGTTGATAATAATACAATATTTATATAGCGCAAAATAAACATAGTTTCTCTTTGCGCTGAATGTTGAGTACATTAATAGAAGGATGCCTTTAGGTAAAATTGATTTCAATTTATGAATTACGCCACTGTTTCTTGACAATGTCTTATAGAGATGATTTACATGAATTTTCCAACTCATTTGCTCATCAATGTGCAAACCAAGGAATTTTGTTGATGATACCCTATCTATCAATACATTATTAAATGATACATCTCCTGGAAGCACTTTGATTGTATTATTAAAAAACATATAATTTGTCTTTTGCAGATTTAAAGACAATTTATTTGCTTGGATCCACAAAGTAACTTTACTTAGATCGAAATTAACCGTTTCTAACAGAGTTTGTGAATTTTTGTGTGAATATTACAAGCTGGAATCATCAGCAAATAAAATGAATGACAAAATATCAGATGAGAAATGAAAGTCATTAATATATACAATAAACAAGAGCGGACCAAGGAGAGATCCCTGAGGAACGCCGCATGTGACATTCTGTAACCCTGAATCAAAACCGTTTAAAGAAACAAATTGTTTCCTGTCAGCTAAGTAGCTCTTAAACCAGTCCAGAGCTGTGCCCCTGACACCATAATGCGATAATTTCCCTAGCAAAATTTCATGATCTATAGTATCAAATGCCTTGGAATAATCAAGAAATATACCGATTGTGTGCATCTTTTTGTCTATTGCTTGTGAAATCTTATCTATAAAGTGCAGCAAGGCATGAGAGGTAGTATGTTTCTCTCGGAACCCAAACTGAAAATTTGAGAATATTTTACTTTTGTTGAAAAATTCTAAAGTTCTAACATAAATCACTTTCTCAAGGATCTTTGAGAAGGAGGTTAGAAGGGAAATAGGACGGTAATTTGAAAAAGATTGCGGATCCCCCTTTTTAAAAACGGGTACGACTTTTGTAATTTTCATGTTTTCGGGGACTATTCCATTTAACATTGATGAATTAAAAACATGAATAAGGGGTTGAATAATCGCTAAGATAACCTGTTTAATTATGTCATTATTGACACCATCGTAACCAGGACTTTTCCCAGCCTTAAGCGAATTCACAATAGTAAGCAACTCTTCCCTAACTAATGGGAAAAGGAATAAGCTTTTCTTGTTAGATTCTTTCAGGAAATCGTTAAAAGATTTTTGACAGGAAGGGACCGCCCGTGACAGATTAGGACCAATACTGCAAAAATAATCATTGAATTTTCCCACAATAATATTCTTATCTTCCACTAAACGACCATCACTTTCAATATTCTTTACATCAGAATTTTTTTTCTTTGACTTGAACACATTTCTTATCACTTTCCAAGTTCCTTTGATATCGTTTGAAGTTGCTTGAAACTGAGCAAAATAATATGTTTTCTTTGCTGCACGCAAGACTGAAGTAAGGGAGTTTTTATAATCAACATATCGTTTACGTGAAAACAAAAATGGAATAGCCAAGCTTCCCTATTCATTGGTGCCATGTTATAGAAAGAATTCGACCCATAAATCTTTTTTTAATTTTTTTTAAAAATTCCAATCCATCATCAAGATCTACTCAGCGTCTATCGTTGTAGTTGAAGAGGACGAAAGAGGGTGCTGTTCCTGTTGTATAGTTGTATTGAACAGGGGATTTTTATATTTTGATATTCACGCATTTATGGATTTCCAATGCAAGTATAGAACTAAGAAGCGAAACGGCTGTAAATAAACCTACAATGTGTTAGACGCTAGACGTATACAAAGTGACGTGGCTGCCATTTACGTGTACATCGGAGCTACGTCTGGAGAAAAGGAAAATTTCTATTCTTCGTATTTGTGATTTGACAGCAGCATTATGCTGACCAAATTTGAGACAAAATCTGCCAGGGTGAAAGGTAAGCATGAATACAAAATAAAATACATTTGTTTCTTTTGGTGTGTGATTCAGTGTTGAAGTTACGGGTTACATCAGAATTCAGATGGACTCCGTGGCCGCTGGAGTTGAGTGACATGAGCGAGTGCGAGTGGGCGATGCCGATGTTCTTGCAGTGCAGCCCCGTGCATGAACCCCGTGCATTGCATTCAAAGCACAGCTCAAGGCAGGCAACTGATGTCACAATAGACTATTTAAAGTTAGTTGGTATGCAGTCTTACAGATATAACTCATTGGTCATAAAATAGAATATGTGTGCCACAGTTTTTGTACGGGTGGTCGATGGTCAAAAGATATTTTCTTTCAAAAAAAGAATAAGCAGGGATCGATCCCAGTGCCAGTGGGGTCACTCCAAACATGACTGGCTGCGCACCCACGTCAAGAAAAAGTGACGAAAAGGTGTCTTTTTCAGCTATACCGCGGCGTCAATATTTTTCTTAAAAAGGGGAGTTTTTTAAGCACTGATCGCACAAAAACCCAAAGAGGGTACCTTTTCACTTCAGAATTCAGAATCACAGATTCGGCGCCGTCTAGTTTTTCCTTAAAAAGGGGTGTTTTTCAATCACTGATCGCACAAAAAGAACAAAGGAAGGGTACCTTTTCAGGATCACAGGCTTCAACATTTTCTTTAAAAAGGGTAATTTCAGAAAAAGTGCATTTCAGTTGTTGATGGACACGGGTGGGTAGCATACGAGAGTGACCCCCCGGACATATTGATGGGAAGAGTGAAAAATGATGTGGCAAATTTGATTTTGATTTGAAGAATCTTTCGAAAGAACTGGCCATTTTTGCATGAAATTTACGAATCCATCGTTCACCAGTATCCCATTGAAACATGTTAAATATGTTATTTTATTTCTCTTCGATTTTCTTTCTCTCTACCTTCTCCCTCTTCCATGCCTTTTCTCTCTTTCTCATTCCGTTTCTAAACTCTCTCTCTCTCTCTCTCCTTCTATCGTTCCACTCTCCTTCCCCCTCCTTCTCTTCACCCTCCTTCTCTTCACCCTCCTTCTCTTCACCCTTTCATTCTTTTTCTCCTCTCATTCTCTTTCTCTTCTTCTCCACACCACGCTTTCTATCTCTCATCGTTATCCAGGCTTGTGCTTTCACCCGAACCGACCATGGATTCTTGCTAGCTTGCACAATGGAAACATTCAGCTATGGGACTACCGTATGTGTACGCTCCTTGAGAAGTTTGACGAGCATGATGGTAAGCCTACATCCAGGTTTTCAAGATATTTCACAGTATAGATAGACTCTATCCAGAATGCCTTTTTGTGAAATCACAGTATCAGAGAACAAGAAGCCATGCATTGAAGTTATTCACTACTCGCTGTCGATCGAATGTCAGGAGTAACTCTTTTTGCAAATTTGTCTTGGAACAGTTTACCAGGGCAGCGTTTCTCGAAACCGTCATAACTACAAGTTCACCGACATCCCATTGAAACGCGTGTTAAACTTAATACACACGTTTCAATGGGATGTCGGTGAACTTGTAGTTATGACGGTTTCAAGAAACGCTACCCTGTGTCTCTAGTAACTTCTACCAGCATCAATTCAAATTAGCACATCAATAGTATTTAAGGATTAGTAAGGTTATTTTTTTTTCTTTTTGTAAGCACTTCATTGTTTTCTTAATATGTTTTTGTTTCATCTTCCTTTCATGATCGTGTTATTTACTTTAAATAATTATGTATATTGTGAAATTGTAAAGCGCATTGAAATGTCAACAGGCATGAATTGCGCTATAAAAGAACAAATTATTATCATTATTATATTAATTCATTTAAACACAGCTTGGATTCTTTTTGGTCGGACAAACACTTTGTAATATAGTCTGATATCCACGCATGCACTGATTTATAGACCTTTACTAATGTACCAAATGATCTGACCGGGAGACCTACAGGATATCCTACACTCCCATATAGATGATGATAATGACATTCAATCCAAATGAAGTACACTTAACTGTATTATACTATCCTGGCTGTGTATTATACTATCCTGGCTGTGTATTAAAGATAAACTCCAGTACTGGTAAAAAAAAAAAATAATTCTCACAGAATCAAACGAAACTTACACTGAATGTTCAAGATTACAAATAAATGACATGTGCCAAACAATTTTGGAAGAAAGTGTATACTGGCTGAGTAATGAGCATAGAAAGACAAGGAAACCAAGGTAGTACCATCCCCGACACCATGTGTGTTGTCCCATATATAGCTTTCTATGTGAGTGTTTGTTACTTTACCAAGACTCGGTCAAATTTATTATGATTTTGATGACTCCAGAACCTTGCAGTGCACACCAATACTTACATGCTACATGATCAACTGTTTCTGATCCTTTCACACCTTTTCTTTCACAATGCAATCGCATTACCAGTACTAAAGTTTATCTTTAACAGCTGTTCTATTGATTCTCAACATTTCAAACACCACTGTACAAAACTCAACTGATTTAACTAAAAATCTGTACTTTAGTAACAATTGATAACACCTAAATAGCATTAACATAAACAAAATTCAACTTAACGATGTTAGAAAGAATAATTTAAAATTCAAATCGTGAGTCCGTACTGTCAAACTTGCAGATCAGACACATCGTGTTCATTGTGTGCATTTGTGTGTAATTTGTGTATTGACTATTCATGTGTGCAATTGCTGCCTCTTAGCACGTACATGTAGTGCAGCGCTAGAGGTCAATACGCATTAGCATTGACTCTCTATGCTTTGCCTGAGTGGAGTACATGTACATCCACATGCACACTCTTGTTCCTGTGTGACTTTCATACAAAATGTACATGTAATGATATAAGATATGAATTACAGTTGCAAAAAAACAAAAACATTCTGTTACAGGAAAGAATTCTGTATGTGCTAACATGTTACCGATTTAGAGATCTGGTACATTTTCTTAGTAAGTTAGTATCAATAATAGTATTAGTACTGGGTTCTTGTATAGCGCTTATATCTGCCAGACTTGACACTCTTGGGGCTTTGAAGTTCGATTTAGACAGGATCTATTAAAACCTATTCAAAAAGTGAAAAATTGTAATGTATAAATATACATTACTTCCTCCTATATTTGGGTCTTCGAGTTTAGCCCTTGGCTTAAAGTAGTAACATTTAGGTAATTTGCATTAGATGAAATGATGAATTGCAGTCCCTACCGAAAAAGTTTTTAAAAACGTCTTTGTATTTCTCTCAGGTCCCGTTCGAGGTATCAGTTTCCACCAGCAGCAGCCCCTGTTTGTATCCGGAGGTGATGACTACAAGATCAAGGTCTGGAACTACAAACTCAAACGATGTCTCTTCACTCTCCTAGGCCATCTGGATTACATCAGGACAACCTTCTTTCATCATGTAAGACAATGATTAAATAATGCACATTATAAGATGATGACATGGATCGGAAACAGGTATTTAAATTCCATTCCCTCATATTATACCCCACAATATATTTTTTCCCATTTCAACTCCAAGAAGGGAACGCTGATCTGTTTCTCTATATGGTATTCTTTTCCTTTTCAAATTAGGATTATTGTTCCGACTTGATCATCGAATACATTCTGTGAATATCCTTTTTGGTTAATGGGATATACCAATTCAAAACTTGTCTTAAGACACATTTATTCAAAATTTCTTTTGCTGATTAACTTACTCTGTTCACATTGATGTATATTTCATATGTATTGTAATTTGTAGGTTTATTTATTTGCAATTTTTCGTTTAATATATACTTGTTTGTCATTGTATTTTGTTTGAATAGCGCTTAGAGACTTTGGTGGACATTATGGTGGCTTTATAGACACCATTTTATTAGTATTATTATGTAATGTTGAAACATGATTTCAACTATTAAATTCAAGCTAAAATGTGTTGTTTTTGTGAAAGTGCCAATTGAAATCCACTTTTAAAGCGCATCTGTGCTAGTGTAAAAGAGGGATTTGACGACCATGCAAGGTCACTTGACAGGTGGTTATCTCATCAAATCAGCTCTCAATTAACATAAGTAAAAGGGGATCATGGGGGACCAACAGGCACCGATTAGGCATTGTTTGCTATATAGAGGGCGCAAGCAGCTATAAGTAGTGCAGCACTGCAGTGGGGCTTTGAAAGTTCAAGTCCCTATCTTTCTCTTTGCAGGAATACCCTTGGATCGTGAGTGCATCTGACGATCAGACCATCAGGATATGGAACTGGCAGTCCAGGAACTGTGCTTGGTGAGTTGAAGGTCCCAACATTTTTTATCTAGGGTGCATTCAAGCGACACTTTTTCACCCTAGAAATACAGGTTTTCAAAGACGTTTAGTTTGAAATACGGATGCGTTCAAGCAATTTTTTGTCGGTCGTAAAAATAAACGTGTTAAAAAACGCATAAATGAAATGCTGAAAAAGATGCTTCTTCAATTTTGTATCGTGATTCTGCGGTATCACGGTCGCTCAAAATCGCTTGAACAAACGGAGATCTCCGGTTTGACCGACAGTCGACCGTTAACACAGACAGAAAGCATGCAGCGAAGTTGACCTGCACAGGGTGATGAGCAGTGGCTGGGCTTGAATTGAGTGAGAATCAGCATTGATGAAAAATCGCTTGAACGCTCTCCTGCAGTAACTGTGTTTTTGACGTCGTTTTGATTAGTGATTCTAGTTTCAAAAATTCGCTTGAACGCACCCCTAGTTGTCTCTCCCATCCCAGGTATACTGCCACAATTTATATCTTGAATGGCAGGTGATTTGACTATGGCTGTCAGAGCTAAATAAAGGACACATAGAAGAGCTTTTGGTTAGGTTTAGGGTTATGGTAAGGTATAGTTTTGTTTCCAGCATTGATCCGAGAAGTCAGAAAAATATTTACAGTGGATATGCACTCACACAGAAAGAATATTTTCACTGTGTTTTGTTTGTATCATGCAGCGTTCTGACTGGTCACAACCACTACGTGATGTGTGCTAACTTCCATCCATCGGAAGACCTCGTTGTCTCCGCCTCTCTTGACCAGACTGTTCGAGTCTGGGACATCTCAGGTAAGCCTTAAAGTGACTTGATAACTTTGTCTCAGATTCTGAAACAAAATCCTAGATATAGCTAATGCTGCAATGATAATAATAAACCTTTAGGTCAGTCAGGAACCCGATGACTTTTACAGGCCGGTCGCCTGTCTGATTATCAAGATATTTATGATTGGAAATCGAAATCAAATTTTGCGTTTTCTTAACGGTTTTTATAACACTACAGTCTATTGAGGAAATTGAGTATGGTAAATAGTTTTGATTGGTTCAAATTTTGACCTTAAATGAATTAAATTTTTCTACCAAATTCTATTTTTAATTTGCTCTAGAAATATATCTTATAGACTTGAAACAATCCGGCTCATTTGGGATTTGAACAACCTCAATGAAATTTAATTTTTTTACCATATTTTTTTCTTCTTTATTTCTAGGGCTGAGAAAGAAGAACATCTCCCCTGGTCCTAGTGGTCTGGAGGAACACCTCAAGAACCCCATGACCCCAGATCTCTTCGGTACGGCCGATGCAGTGGTCAAGCATGTCCTAGAGGTATGTTTGAGCCTGACCAATGCCAAATTTCAGAACCCCCTGTTCACATCACGTGCCCTAAATCATTCAACATTCTGTTAATATTGTTATGATGTGATCGTTGAACCTTCTATAACCGCTGGGTTCGAAGGTATTTGTTCAATCATCTTTTGCCTTATTTAGCAGGTGTTATGGATCCAGAGTTATGGTTTGCAAAAAGATGTTTATCTTTTGTTGTGAAAGCTATGAATTCCAAAAATTATACAGTGGCACATTTAGCTGGAATGGCCAGGTATGGAGCTCATTCTGTGTTGGGAGGTAACATAAGATTCTTGAATGATAAGTACTTCATGGATAACAATGAAATTCAAAAGCAGTGGGCTGTGCAATGCCAAGTGAATGATGAGACAATACGCATAGTTGAACAAGTAAAGGAATTGATCAACTCGAGGGATGATTATTTATGTAAGGGTTTCCTTAACCGAGAGGAGTGCGAGGAAATTATCTTGTATTTATGCACACTCTGATCTTACCCTGTTATACATGTATTCTGTTGTTGATGTTGTTTTTTTGTCTTTACATATATTGTGAATGTGCCTATTTGTAGAATATATTGTATATTTTTTTGTTATTTTTTTTTATATGTGCTTTTTAAAGCGAATAAAGAACTCTTGAATTGAATTGAATTGAATTTATTTGCTTCTTTAAAAGTGTGGAACATCCTAAAAGCAAAAGCTGAACGACATAAAGTGATTATATTCCTAATATTTGTTTCAGTTAGAGTTTTATGAAGTATTCATCTTTTTCCCATAAATTCTTTCCTAAGAAAAGTATTTATTATTTGTTTTGTTACAAGCGTTATTTTGGCTGAAGTGAACCATTGTAAACCTTTATCTATTTTAATGTTCTTGAATATTTTTTATTATTGTTAGGGACCAAACTAACTGAAATAAATGTATCCTTTTGTTTTACATGTTGCCAATTTGATATTGATTTTAGGGCCATGACCGTGGAGTGAACTGGGCAGCTTTCCATCCAACCATGCCTTTGATTCTGTCTGCGGCTGATGATCGCTATGTCAAGCTCTGGAGGATGAATGGTAAGTACTCTCGTTGATAGCATCAGTTTCCCCCAAGGCCCTTTTACATGAAATTAAAGAGCAACCATTATTTCCCTGGCTTTATTAGAATATTTATTTGGCAGTATTTTGCCTATGCTTTTTTTGTGTGTATCGGCAGGTTATATGAACGTGTAGAAAGTAAGGTGTCTGAAAACATGATCCTCCCCGGAATTAATTTTTGTTTCCATAACTAATCATAGGTTCCAAGAGCAAGTCGCACTCCACGAGGGAGATTTTATCAGGTATTTTGAGAAAAAGTGAGATTTTTTTCCTTGGGAGTGGCTTGGAATTTCTTCTTTTCTACGCATGTTTCTGAGTAGATTGCTCTGCAGAAAGTTGAAGTTTGAAAGTGGAGTACTGGTACAAGTTTTAAGAATTGAAATAGAGAAGAAGCAAATACAGTCAAACCTGCTTTAGTGACCACCTGTCTACAGAGTGCACCTGTCTACAAAGACCACAATTGTTGTTTCCCTTGAAAATGGTTTCTCATTGAATCACGTACTAAAGGAACCTGTCTACAAAGACCACCTGTCTACAAAGGCCACTTTTTGTGTTCTACTCGGGCGGTCGCTATAGACAGGTTTGACTGTATTATTCTTTGCTTCATCTTTCTCATCATCCTTCTCATCATCCTGTTCCTCCATCTAGATGCCAAGGCCTGGGAGGTGGATACCTGCCGTGGTCACTACAACAACGTATCATGTGCCATCTTCCACCCACGTCAGGAGCTCATTCTGAGTAACTCTGAAGATAAGAGCATCAGGGTGTGGGACATGTCAAAGAGGTATGTCGAAGGTGCTCCTCTAGGTAGTACTTGTTCTTGGTGGAGGGGGGGGGGAGAAGGGGATGGGGATGAAGTATATCTTTTGGTCTATATGCTCCATAGGCTGCTGTTCACACTTCGAAGAGATGATAAGTATAATGCAAGAAAGAACAGAAAGCCTCAATCCAACAAAACTCTGTTCATTCTTGGATATCATAACAGCATATCCTAAACCATCTTCAATCCCTTTCAGGAGCTCATTCTCAGTAATTCTGAAGGGAAGAGCATCAGGGTCTGAGAGGACTTGTCACTATAAACCCTTTTATTTAAGGCTAGGGGGAAGGGAGGGGGGGGGGGGGGGGGGTGTACGGCCATGATGAAATTGAATACATGGATTAAGTTAGCACTTAACTTAATATTCAACTTTGCTAAGTGAAAATTGTTTCTTTACTCACGTATCCATCTAGCTCTCTTCATATTCAGGTAAAATCCTGGGTTGTATCGTATGACATGTAGTTTAGTACTAGATATCATAAATAATAATAATAGTAATAATGATAATAATAATTGTGGGTTCTTGTATAGCACTCATGTCTGTTAGACTTGACACTCCTGGTGCTCCACATTATTACCCCTGCTTTAGCATGGCTGCCATTATGGCATTTCAAGAAATTAATTTCTGCCGGGTACCCACTTACATCACCTGGGTCGAGCGTGGCAAATGTAGATTAATGTCGTGCCGTTGATTGATTATGTTGCTTTGTTTTCTTCACAGGACGTGCATCCAGACTTTCCGTCGTGATCATGATCGTTTCTGGGTGCTTACACCTCATCCCACTCTTAACCTCTTCGCTGCTGGTGAGTGCATTTTGATTTGATTTTCATTGTTTCTCTATGAGCAGATCTTGCAGATTTTGATGGCAAAGGCTAAACTTGGTCTACAGTTTATTCTTATTGAAATATAATTGAAATTGATAATAATAATAATATTCAGTTCTTGTATAGCGCATAATACATTATGAAATAACGTGTTTGTGCACTTCAAAAGAGCTTGGGAAATTATTACCCTAGCTTAAGCTCCAGCAGCTGTTATCAGCACACAATGCATTTCAAGAAATAATCCAACCATTTCCCCATTTACCTCGCCTGGGTAGAATGTGTCAAATGTAGATTAATGTCTTGGTAAATGACATAAGTGCCAATAAATGAATTGCGCATTTATTAAGTAATACATTTTTTTTTCACTGGTGAAAGTTTACCAATCAGTTAACAAAAAGAATTAATCATCATAGACGATTACGGTACTGGTAGAATGCAAAAGTAAAATAATTGTTATTATTATCATTGTTATTTTTATTATTATTTTTTATTATTATCGTTATATATATTGTTATTGTTATGACAGTCAGTGACCACCTGTTTACAAAGACCACATTTTTTGTTTCCCTTCAAAATGGTTTCTCAATGAAACATGTACTAAAGGAAGCTGTGTTCAAAGACCACCTGCCTACAAAGACCACTTTTCTTGACTCCCTTGGGTGGTCTTTATAGAATGGTTTTACTGTATAATTATCATTATCATCTCTTGTCTCATCATTTCAGGTCACGACAGCGGCATGATCGTCTTCAAGCTGGAGAGGGAGCGACCGGCCTACGCCACCCACAACAACATCCTGTTCTACGTCAAGGAGCGCTACCTGCGCAAGCTGGACTTCACCACGTCCAAGGACGTCCCCGTCATGCAGCTCAGGGGCGGAACCAAAAGCCCCGCGTTTGCCATGTCCTACAACCCCGCAGAGAAGGCTGTCCTCATCTCAACCGTAAGTTTGTCTGGTTGTTTGGTTTGTTTGTTTTACCTGACTGCTGTGTTTTAAGAAGCATCTTAAAACACACCTTTGTACATTGTAATTAACTACATTTTCTATCATATTTTTTGTTACGTTTGAATTCATTGATTTATGTCGTTTGTTTTGTAAAGCACTTTGATTAGTTCTAAATTGGATATAGCGCTATAAAAGAAACAAATTAATAAAGCATGTGCTTGTAAGTAAGCGACCAGGGGACTGACAGCTTAAAGTCCTCTCCAAGGGACTTGGTAATGACTGCCCTTTGGTAAGGCATTAATCCTCATTACCGAGTATAGGAGGAGGTATTCGTTTCTAATGGAAAACAAAAGCTATTCAAAAGCTATGGTTTACCTCTAGTACTTTTGACGAGCGATAACTTTAATTATAATGATTGCACCAATGAGAATGAACTTAAGATGACCTGGGTCTTGTAAATCTTATCTGTTTTACAGAGGACAAGCAATGTTGATAACAGCACGTATGATCTCTACCAAGTTCCCAAGCAGAGTGATTCTCAGAATCCTGATGGTATGTATCTTGTCATCAATCGCAAACTCTCTCTCTCTCAATAATATGGCATTCACTGATGTCAGGCTTTTTAGAAGAAAGAACAGTGGTCATATGAATTCAAGTCACCAAGGTGCAACTAAGCTGATTTAAATTGAAGTATCAATAAATATGATTCCTTGGGACAAATTTGTCATATTGTGCTAATTTATTTATTGTTCATTTCAATACATATAATATCCCATTATACCCTTCTTCATACAGTGTAGGTTATTAACCCATTATGAATTCCCGAACGAAAGATTATCTTTTTTTAATTAAAAAATACCATGTGAAAAAAAAGTTTGCAACACTGGCTTCAGTCTTGAAAGGGTATAAAGCCTTCACTTTTATAATAATTATAAGGATATTCAAGATGCAGACATGATGATATTGACAAATACTAAAGAAAAATCAATGTAAGGGGCAAAAGAGAAAGTTTGAAGATGCGATCTTAACCCGATGACTACTGAACTCATTCATAGCCATGGGCTTAATACATGGACCACCCGGCTCCAGTAGACAATGGGTTAAAGTTTCTATGTGATACATTTTTGTTGATTTGGTTTGTTTTTCTTGTGATCAGCCCCTGAAGGAAAGAGATCATCTGGACTGACAGCCGTGTGGGTCGCTCGCAACAGATTTGCTGTGCTGGACCGCAGTCACTCGGTAAGAAAACACATCTTTTCTAATCTATATATTCCTTTCTTTTTGTTATTTCTTTGTATTTCTTGTTTATCTGCTTTGTATCTAATGAAAAGATGCTTTATAAATGTAATATTATTATTACAATAAAACCTGTCTATAGTGACTGCCCGTGGGGAACACAAAAAGCGTTTTTTGAAGACAGGTTCCTTTAGTACATGCTTCAATGAAAAACCTTTTTCTAGATAAGGGCAGGTCCAAGCTATTTGGATTGTGACGTACGGGACATTCAGAGACTTTAAACAAGAAATAACAATGGATGAAATTATTTATATGGCTATCTTTTGGTATGAGTCTGTGGCTATTATGGGCTAGTTCATTTGTGGAAAGTTTTAGTTCCGACCAATTCATAAATTAATTTTTAATGTAATTAATGTGCTGCGTGACGTACGGGACCAGAGAATTTCTGACTTTTTCAAAAATAAGTTCGTCGTAAAAATTCTCTGAATTTATTAAGTTATGAGATTTATGGTAATGATATCTTAATTCATTATGGAATCAAGCATTAATCACAACTATAACCATATTTTTCTGACCTTCCGTTGTTATGTAATATACCAAAACATAAATGTGTGTATGTGACGTACGGGACACGTGACGTACGGGACAACTTTTCCCTATGGGAAAATGCATTGAAATGAAGAATTTTCGTCAAAATTTGTTAAATATGAACAATTTTAACTTAAATCAGTGACAATTAGAGTGTTTTAGAACCCAATTAGATCCTCTGACCATCACTCAATATCCTCTGTGTTAATTTATGAGGTAAATCAATACAAATATTACTTTAATAATTAAAGAAAACAAATTAAATTACATTCATACCTACACACTATATTACCATTTTTATTCCATTTACCCATTTATCATGTGCAGTCATGCTTCTTTTCTCATTTCTTTCATCCATTCCATTCAACAGTGCTACATGTACATGTAAATGTTTTAAAATAATAATTAATGAAGAAGATGAACTTGAACTTGAAAACTTTCATTAAAACTTGTTTGAAACACGGGGGCACACTCGGCACATCATATTTTGTGAACAAAGATACAGTACATTACAAATATGAAATCTTTTCTTCATAGCTTGTTTGAATTACTTAACTTGATAGTAATATCATAGAATTTTGAAGGAATTCAAAGATAATGCTGAACATATTGTCTTATTCTAATCTTTTTATCACAGATTAGAACATGTACATGTATATGTTGCTGTCATATATTCAAGAATTTTAATGTACATGTTTGTGAAAGATGGATACAAAAATATAAATCTTGAATGTATTTTGTATTGATTAAAGACATCTTATTAACACCACCAGATATAATAAATTAAAACCCTAAAGGTTTGTGTGACCTTTTCCACATTTCAAAAGATTAAAGCGTAATTCAACAAAAATGCATGGATGTAAAAGTGATGAAAATCCTAAGTGGGTGAGAGTGAGAGAGGCTATCCTTCCTTAAAAGTTATGATTTAGTTTTTAGGAGATCAAAATTCCTGAGCTGGCTCCACAACATGTACATGTACTATTATGATTTACATATTTAGCATCCTGCCAAAGTTGATAATACCAGGGGTCTGGCTTGAAGACTAATTACATCAATAAATATTCATAATTGAATGACACATGCCTTTAAGACTAAAACAATAACAACAACAACAGTACGAGTAAATTCCTAGAAGGGACCCAGTTGGAATGTTCATATATCCCTGTATACAACAAGTTTCCTAACACATATGTATTCTCCTTTTGGTCATTTCCCTTTTTCACATCTTGCATTGGTTTTATATAGGGTTGTCCCGTACGTCACACACTTGTCCTGTACGTCACATTTCTTAATTTGATTATGTAATCAACACAGAATTTTCGTAATTTTTGTTAAACCTATTTTTTGCTAGGTATTCATCTAAATTAGAACTTCCTAGAATATCTTTAAAAAAAAAAATTATTTTCATAATTAAAATTAAACAAATTAATGTCAAATTGTGACGTACGGGACATCACACTTTGGAACCTACCTCATTTGCATAATTAATAAATTTTGAAAGTTTTTATATTTTTTTCCTATTTTCTAGTATGATGGTCTACATGTCCTAAAATATTTAATTTTAAAAAAATAATTCAAATGAGATACAAAAATAAAAATGTAATGTCCCGTACGTCACGCTAATTAACACAAATCAAAGTTCGTGACCTTGGCATTCTTCATATTTTGATGATTTTTAATTTTTTTTATCAGATTTATAAAATTCATAGTTTCAGCTTTAAAATGATGTATAGTTTGTTAAATATATATAAAGATGAAATTTGACCCCCAGAGGGGACAATAGCTTGGACCTGCCCATAAACAAAAATTGTGGTCTCTGTAGACAGGTGGTCACTAAAGCAGGTTTGACTGTATTATTATTATTAACTTGTTATAATTATATTTTCAGCTGGTCATTAAGAACCTGAAGAACGAAGTCACCAAGAAGGTCCAGACTCCAGCCTGCGAGGAGATCTTCTACGCCGGGACCGGCATGCTCCTCCTCCGCGACCCAGAGAACGTGACGCTCTTTGACGTGCAGCAGAAGCGCTCTCTGGGCTCGTGTCGTATCTCCAAGGTCCGCTATGTGATCTGGTCGGGTGATATGATGCACGTTGCTCTCCTCAGCAAACATAGTAAGACATACCCTCAAAACTTATTTCTTCGTAGAGGTACTGGGTGGTATTCTTCAAAGCGGACTAACTTTAATCCATGGTTTAATCCACCGACTAAGTAGGGGATGCCAAGTGTCCATATGAATATGTTTTTGAATAATTTAATCTATCACTAAATTAAAATATAATGTAATAACATAATAAATAAACAACAGCATAATTATGATATAATTATTTTATCATGGTTATTTAGGTACATATCAAATTATTCAAAAATATTTTCATATTGACACTTGGCATTCCATACTTAGTCAGTGGATTAAACCATGGACTATAGTTAGTCAGCTTTCGAGAATACCACCCACTATCTTTAATTTGCAGCAGAATTACATGTTGGAATATGTGAGGGCAATTTCAAGGTGGGTAAGGGGGGGGGGGAGATTATTTTTCTTCAGTAGAATTTAATTCACTTGAGTTCCTGTGAATTGAAATCCAATTATAGTTCAAAATTATCTTGGGGCTATTTAGAGGCTTGAGGGGGACTGTTTCAGTAGTTACAGGTCATCGAACCCCAAAAGTAGACTTTCATCTCGTGAAATAGTTATACTATTACTCTCACAACCATTATATTATGACTATACCATGACACCTCCAATTATTTATTGTGACAGCCATTGCTATACGCAACCGCAAGCTTGGCATCCCTTGATACGATCCATGAGAGCATCGCTATCAAAGAGTAGACTTTCATCTTATGAAATAGTTATACTGTTACTCTCACAGCCATTAAATCATGAGATGAAATTTTTGATACCGCTGAACATGGGCTTAATACCGCTGTATATGGGATCAATACTGCTGAATATGGGGCTATCCAGCTATTTATTTTATCTTATAATACATTATTCTCCATGTTGTCTTTTTATACCAAAATGTAATAAACAAAGTAGTTAGAACTACACCATGAAACCTCCAATATGTTCAATTATTTATTGTGACAGCCATTGCTATCTGCAACCGTAAGCTTGGAATCACTTTATACGATCCATGAGAGCATGAGAGTGAAATAGTTATACTATTACTCTCACAACCATTAGTTTGACACCTCCAATATGTCTAATTATTTATTGTGACAGCTAATGCTATCTGCAAACGCAAGCTTGAAAAACCTTCTTCTATCCATGAGAACATCTGTATCAAAGAGTAGGCTTTCATCTCATGGAATAGTTATACTATTACAATCATTAGTTATAACTATACCTTCACTTATTTATCATGACAGCCATTGCTATCTGCAACCGTAAGCTGGAGACCCTCTGTACCATCCATGAGAACATCCGGGTGAAGAGCGGAGCTTGGGATGAGAGCGGTGTCTTTATCTACACTACCAGCAACCACATCAAGTACGCCATCACTAACGGGTAAGGGTCAAAGCTCGTTACTGGTTTTTCTGCAGCAGGTTCTCTGTCTGTTCATCTGGATTGAAATTGAGTATCCCTTTTTTGATTATGTATGTTCTAAAAGATGTGAAAGTTTAGTTGTGAAAATGTGAAAATTAACATGAATGAAAATTGATAACGATCTTGTTTGGTTACGTATCTATCAAAGATTTTAGTATGACTGATGATTGTATAAGGTAGATAGCTTTGCTGTTGCTGAGATCGTACCAAGAACCCAAGGAAAATTGTAGTCTCAATGTTTGTTGTGTTTTTAATTCCATGATACTTTGTAAGTCATGAGACAGAAATACTGCATGTCTTGGACTTAGCTTGGAAGGAGGTTTTAAAGGTCCCACTGCACTACTTGTAGCAACTATATAACAAACAATGCCTAATCGATGACCATTAGTCCCCCATGATCCTCTTTTTCTTATATTAACTGAGAGCTGAGTTGATGAGATAACCACCTGTCCAATGACCTTGCAGGGTGGTCTAATCCCTCCTGTAAACTAGTACAAATAAGCTTTAAGAGTTTGTTCTATTCTCTCATTTGACCTTTCTCAGTGACCATGGCATCATTCGAACCCTGGACGTCCCCATCTACATCACCCGGGTCAAAGGTCAAAACGTCTACTGCCTGGACCGTGAGTGCCGCGCCCGCGTGCTGAGCATCGACCCGACAGAGTTCCGCTTCAAGCTCGCCCTCATCCACCGCAAGTACGACGAGGTGCTGCACATGGTGCGCACGGCCAAACTGGTCGGTCAGTCCATCATCGCGTACCTGCAGCAGAAGGGCTACCCCGAGGTGGCGCTACACTTTGTCAAGGACGAGAAGACGAGGTTTGCGCTTGCCCTGGAGTGCGGAAACATTGAGGTGAGTGGTGTGCTCTTTGTCGGGTCGTGCATCCAGAATGGCATCGTGAATCACAGCTGGTTCTTGTAGATCAATTCAAAATACCTTTTTGCACGAATATGTACCACAAATTGGTAATAGAACTTTACGTGGTAGACTTTTAGTAATTTCTTTTATTCTGTTTTAAAGGGGTATTAAATCGCTGTACAAGATATGGATAACATGGTCAAATGCCTCGGCAGAAATCTTTTCTCAGTGTTGATAAGGCCATCTTTTTTTTCTCAATACATTTCAATGTGGTTTGTTAGAAATAGTAGTCCAGGGACTAATTGCACAATGTTTACAATGTAAAAATAGTCATAAAATAGGATCATCAATTAAAACAAAAGAGAAAATTAATAAGAAGTACATATTCTGTACAAATCTTGTTTGATAATTAGTGCATCTCTTTGTTATTATTTATCAACAATCAATTTTTTTCATTTTTTTTCAATTTTAATTTTGTTTACTAATGTGTGCATGGTCTCTAGTAAAATTGGAATTTCTTTTATTTCCCCCTGATAAAGTGTAAATTATTTGTCGCGGTAATAATTTCCTATCACTCCTCTCTATTCAAGTTCAAGTTTTATTTATCTTTCTTTTATAACACACATTACAATATTACATAAATATAACAAGTTAACAGAATATGGCGTTACAATAGAAAGATGAGGTGACCTTAGTTGAAAGCAAGGCTTGTTGAATTAAGGTCCCTCATGAGTATGTTCTAAATGTTGCTTTGATGATCAGGTTGCTCTGGAAGCTGCCCGAGCCCTGGACGACAAGTATTGTTGGGAGAAGCTAGGTGAGGCAGCCCTCTTGCAAGGAAACCATCAAGTGGTGGAGATGGCCTACCAGAGGACCAAGAACTTTGACAAGCTTTCCTTCCTCTACCTGATCACCGGCAACTTGGACAAGCTGAGGAAGATGATGAAGATTGGTAAGTATTAGGTTTTGATGGAGAGGTGTGGTGGGATTGTGAATCATGAGAGGGTGAGAAGGGGGTACCTGTTCAATATTTGTAATCTATGATAGAGATTGGTATCAGTTCTGGTGGATAGAGAAAGAAGGTCTGAGTAATGTGAGAGGGTAAGAAGGGATCACTATCCTAATGATTCATGCCTCTGTAGCCTAAGTGAAGATTGGTGAATACCCCTTTGTAATGGACAGAGATTGTAGGACTTGCATGTGGTGAAACATTGAGATGGGAGTACATTCTTAATGATAGTAGTGATGAAGATTGGTAAGTATTAGGTTTGATGGAGAGGTGTAGTTGGCATTGTGTATCGTGAGAGGGTGAGAAGGGATCACCATTCAAATGGTACATGCTTTTGAAGCCTAAGTGAAGATTGGTGATTCCCCCTTTGTACAGGACAGAGATTGTAGGACTGGCATGTGGTGAAACATTGAGATGGGAGTACATTCTTAATGATAATAGTGATGAAGATTGGTAAGTATTAGGTTTGATGGAGAGGTGTGGTTGGCATTGTGTATCGTGAGAGGGTGAGAAGGGATCACCATTCAAATGGTACATGCTTTTGAAGCCTAAGTGAAGATTGGTGATTCCCCCTTTGTACAGGACAGGTATTGTAGGACTGGCATGTGGTGAAACATGGAGGTGGGAGAACATTCTTAATGATAATAGTGATGAAGGATTTTGACAAGCTCTCTTTTCTCTACCTGATCACTTGAAACCTCGACAAGCTGAGAAAGATGATGTAGACTGGTAGGTACCAGTTTTTCGCTGAAGAGGGTAGTAGGCTCTAAGTTCAGTGAGCGAATGAGAAGGGAGTACCTTTTCAATATTTGTAATTCATGATAGAGATTGGTATCAGTTCTGATGGACAGAGAAAGAAGTGTCTGAGTATTGTGAGAGGATAAGAAGGGATCACCATTCTAATAATTCATGCATTGTAATAAGTTAAGATTGGTGAGTAACAGTTTGTGATGTGTTTTCTCTCCATCTTGATTCACAGCCGAGATCCGAAAGGACACCAGCGGCCAGTACCAGTGCGCCCTTTATCTTGGGGATGTGACAGAGAGAGTGAAGATCCTCAAGAACTGTGGACAAAGTAAGTAATTTAAAGCCCCACTGTACTACTTGCAGCTACTTGCTCCCTCTATATAGAAAACTTCCCCAATCAGTGCCTGTTGGTCCCCCATGATCCTCTTTTTCTTATGTTAATTGAGGGCTTAATTGATGAGATAGCCACCTGTCAGTGACCTTGCTGGTTGGTCTTATCCCTTCTGGCCAAACTAGTACTGACGGCCTTTAAGATGTTTGACATTTTCAGGGCATGTTGGTCTGCAGACTATAAGTTGAGGTTGTTTAAGAATGATGATTTTCACTAGTTTGCATATATCTTTTACATTTGCTTGTTAGACTCACAATAACAATAATGAAACTGCAGGTTATTTTGTTTCTTCTCGAAATTAAAACATTCTTGAAGAAATTTATAGAACTTTTGTCGTATCCTTTGGATGTAAGATAAAGAACTCTTTTCTACAGTCATATTTTCAACATGGCAGCACTGCTTCACCTGTTAAACTTTCTTCTAAATACAGGATCAATTCATACCTATACTATAACATTTTTCGTATGTTGAAAACTTCCTCCTCTAAAAATAGATAACCCAGTTCAAGGAGTCTAATAATAATAATACTAGTGGGTTCTTGTATAGTGCTCATGTCTGTCAGACTTGACACTCCTGGAGCTCCCGATTATTACCCTGGCTTTAGCATGGCTGCCATTACGGCGCTCTAGCATTTCAAGGAATTAATTCATGCCAGTTACCCATTTACGTCACCAGGGTTGAGTGTGGCAAATGTAGATCAATGTCTTGCCAAGGACATTAGTGCCGCGGCGAGACTCGAACTGCAGACCTTGTGATCGACAGTCCGATGACATGTCCTTTCGACCACAACACCTCTAATAAACAACATCACTTTTCTCTCCAGAATCCTTAGCCTACCTGACAGCCAAGACCCACGGCTTGACCGAAGAGGCCGACGGCATCTCTGAGATGTTCGACGAGAGTGACACGCTCCCAGAGGTCTCGCCCAACGCCCAGCTCCTCCAGCCTCCGGCCCCCATCATCCGCTCTGAGGAGAACTGGCCTCTCCTGACCGTCACCAAGGGGTTCTTCGAGGGTGCCATGAGCAGGGGCAAGGCAGGAGGAACAGGCAGCACCATGACCGCAGCCGTTGCTATGGATGAGGGTGATGCCGGCGGTGATTGGGGCGAGGATGCAGAGCTGGTACTTGATGGTGAGATGATGTTTCTTAGCTTGTGGTTACCGTGGCCTTGTCTTATGTACAGTTGCAATTGTTCCAGATTTATTGGTTTGCTTGTCATATTTTTATTGACAGATGGGGAAAAATCAAATATGATAAGATATGTCTAGGGACCGACCTTTAATATTACCATTCAAAAGATGCAACTCTGTTTTTAAATGGGGTCTGTCAGAGTCGGTTTATAGGTGCAGACAGAGAGCCGATTGTACTACTGACGACATCGCCAGACCACCTCACATCTAACCAACTCATTCAATCAATCACAAATTTTTAAATACGGAAGGAAATGCTAACTTTGTGATTGACGGGAAGGCTCGCAATCTTTGCTCGACAATCACAACTGTATATATATGACAGACCGTTGTAGAAGTAGGGGATCGTAGAAGGGACTAGATGTCTTAAAATGGTAGGTGGTATTAGGTTTGTAGGCACATAGAGGGCCATAATGCCCCCTCCTTGGCCTCATTAAGGTTAACCTGTTATTGTTGCTATGTCAGGCAAGCCTCTGGCAAGCTATCAAGAACAACCTTCGCTAAAAAGTATCCATAATATTTGAATATGTTAGTCGACCAAGGTATTGCCCAAGGTATTGTAGTCAGATTTCAATTTTCACATTCTTGATTTCTCTCAGACGGAGATGAATTCGGTGATGCAGCAGAAGGGTTTGGAGATGACGATGGAGACGGTGAAGGAGGAGCATGGGACGTCGATGACGAATTGGAGCTACCCCCTGATCTGGTAAGTCTCGACCAACCACACCCTTTGCATTGCTTTTGTGAACACCTGCAATTTCGCTCGTTACATTTGAAGGCAGAATAAGTCCTGGCCATGATGATTAGATGAGGTCAAGCACGGGCCATACTATTAAGCTTATTAAGCTGTCAAGCAATTAATCAGCCATCAAAACTTTAAAACAGTGACTAAATCTTGCTGAAGATCAATTAACAGAACTTGATAAGACATGTTGTCTGTTACAATATCCCTGTCCATGATATTCAGAACTATGGTTGAAAGTCCGTCTTGTCTGTTAATAGGAAACATATGACAGTTTATGAATGTGTGTGCCCCCCCACTCAGTGTTATTTAGGGTACGCATATGCGTGTTCCCTCCTTTTGAAAACACCCCCTAAGTCCGGTGTGTAAAGTCAATTTTGTGTATGTACGAGCCGGACTTTGGTGCGTGAAAAGTACCCCTTTGCCGGACATTTTGGTAACACGCATGCGTTCATTCCGACCCCGGAGTGGGGGGCCTGAGTGTGTGGCCAATTTGAAGAGGGGTATAATGAGTTTAATCATTAAAGATAAAGTTGAGTTCGGGTCATGTGACTACATTGTGAAAAAAAGGTGTGGAACGGATCAGAAAAAGTTGATCATGTAGCATGTAAGTATTGGTGTGTACTGCAAAGTTCTGGAGTCATCAAAATCATAATATATTTGGCCCAGGCTTGGTGAAATAACAAGCACTGTACTCAGAAAGATGTATATGGGATTACCCAAAATATGTCGGGGGCTACTAACCTTGATTTCTCTATCTTTCTATGCTCATTACTTAGCCAGTATACCTTTTCTACCAAAATTGTTTGGCAAATGACATTTATTTGTAGTCTTGAACATTCAGTGTAAGTTTCGTTTGATTCTGTGAGAATTCATTTTCTTTTTTTACTAGAACTCAAGTTTATCTTTAACCATCCTTCTTTGTCCTTTTTGTTGTGCAGGATGTGCCAGCAGGAGGAGGTGCGGATGATGACTACTTTGTTGCACCGGCTAAAGGTATGAGCCAGAGCCAAGTCTGGGTGAAGAACTCACAGCTCCCTGTTGACCATATACTAGCCGGATCATTCAGCTCTGCCACACAGGTAGGTTAAAGGTTATATCCCTCTCCATTGGTTAGGTCACAGTTCGTAGATATAAGTCTGTGGGGGAGGGGGTTGATACAGGATCTGGTTTTAAGAAGTCATCACTCCCAGTGGACCATGTACTAGCTGGATCATTCAGCACTACCACACAGGTAGGTCAAACGTTATATTCCTCAACATTGGTAAGGTCAAAGGTCGTAGATATTAGTGTCAGGGTTTTCGTGGAAGTGTAGGTCAAGAACTCAAGACAAAACTCCCAGGGGACCATATACTAGCTAGATACTTCAGTACTGCCACTTAGCTAGGTCAAAGGTTTTTCACTTTAACTTTCAACTGGCATCAGTTTTCGTGGAAGTATCCACCATGGTACTAAAAGTTATGTTAACAGAAGTTAAAAATACAGTTGGAATTGTGCATAAAGGCTAAGGTGTCATAACAAAAAAGGTGATTGATTGTCCAGGCAATTTTCCAACCAACATTCATTTATAAAGTTAACACGAAGAAGACAAAAAAGGAACCAACAGGACTTCTCAGAAAAAGAAACGAGTCTTATCCTGAAGTCCACTAAAGAAAAATAGAATAAGGCGTGCTTAGGAGCTATGTCAAATAAGCAAACTAGCATTCCTGATTTTTCATGCCTTGTTCGTTTCCATGCTCTCCTCTCTTCTCCGCAGCTACTACATGACCAAGTTGGTATGGTCGACTTCACGTCCTACAAACAGATCTTCATGCAGACGTACGCCAGGGCAAGAACATCCTTTGTAGGCCTGCCATCTCTTCCACCACTCTGCGGCTATGCACATCGAAACTGGTATGTCTAGGTTTTTAAAAAAATCCATTCAAGGTATTTAAAGATAAAGTTGAGTTCTGGTCGTGCGATTGAATTGTGAAAGAAACGGTGTGGAATCGATCAGAAAAAGCTGATCATGTACCATATAAGTATTGATGTGTACTGCAAGGTTTTTGAGTCATCAATAATAAATTTGGCCCCGTCTTTGTAAACTTTTGTTTATCCTTTCAGTGGCATAGTAGTGGAATCAATTTGGATAAGTCGCAAATCTGTGCCCCGTCTTATAAGGAGTCGCGATTGATCTAGATTCATTGCAAGCCCTCCGCCCCCCAACAAAAATAAAAATGAACACAGACTTACATACTCCTATCTTGTTAGTACAGAGTTTGGATTGATATTAAATTTGTGATCCATTTGAATAGGTCCAGCACTTTATAATAGGTGGCCCCTACGTTACAGCTGATTGTAACTTGAAAATTAATTCAAAAATTTGATATTTCAATCTCAACTTGTTTCCGGAGAAATATACAATCTTAATAGATAAATTGCAAAATAGCAATCAATTTCTCACTTCCCCGTGTGTTACACACCTAAGGTTGAGTAACACACAGGTTTGCAGTCTATTGCAAGTTTGAATTGGCTATTCTGATTGGTTCAAAGATAGCCTTTTAACCAAGTTTTGTGTGCAACAGTGATCTTGAATGACCAATGCTATTGGAAACTTTTGTGGGACAGGGTCGAAGCCAAGATTGGGTTGATGGTTTATTTTACCTGACTGGTAAGAAAGCATTTGTATACTTGTAAGTAAGCTGCCAGGGGACCGACGGCTTTAAGTCCTCTCCAAGGGAATTGGTAAAGACGATTAATGCCTTACCAAAGGGCACTAGCGCATCGACTTGGTTTCGAACCTGGGACTTCCCAGTTACGAGACCACTGCTCTACCACTGAGCAATCGCGTCTCCTTTGAGGTTGAACTTAATCTAGTGACTTGATCTTTTCCTAGGCGTGAGGCAGGAGCGAGAGGAGGCCAGCCCGCCGTAGGTCTGAAGCTAGCTCATCTTGTCCAGAGGTTACAGTCTGCGTACCAGCTCACAACGCAAGGGAAGTTCCCTGATGCTATCGTGAGGTTCAGGAGCATCCTCCTCAGTATACCCATGCTGGTGGTGGATACAAAGCAGGAAATCACAGAGGTACATTTGAAACTGTTGCATACTATTTAAGAACATGTCAGGAGCATTAGGAACTGAAACAGAGGTGGTCAAGAAATACAACGAGAACAAGTGTGATTATTAGGAGATATACTCTTTTTTTTAAATGAACATAGATGAGGGTGGAATAAGCATGGTTAATAATAAATTGGAAGAGATGAATGAGAGAAAGAGAGAGAGAGAGAGAGATAGAGAGAGAGAGAATTAGGAAAACAAAATATATTGAGAAAGAGGTAGAAGGAGGGGGGTTCGAGAAGTAGACTTAGAATTTGAAAGGAAACTTGGAGAAGGAACAAAAAGAGGAAAAATTTGGAAGAAGTTTCAATGTCTATAAAATTATATGAACAAACTATTTGCAGATAAATAAACAGTGATTAACTCCCTACCCTTTCTCGTTAAAATAATCCTCAGGCTCAGCAGCTTATAACGATATGCAGAGAGTACATTGTAGGCTTGTCCATGGAGCAGTACAGGAAAGAACAACCCAAGGGCAACCTAGATGAGCAGAAGAGAATCTGTGAGGTAGGTCAATCGTCTTCTGAATGTTTTTTTCAGGAGAGAAGGGAAGATGATGGAGAGAGGGGGGGGGGATGATTGGATAAAATCTATGTTCAACATCTGATAACGATATGCAGAGAGTACATCGTAGGCTTGTCGATGGAGCAGTACAGGAGAAAAAAAAATCTGATAACGATATGCAGAGAGTACATCGTAGGCTTGTCGATGGAGCAGTACAGGGGGAAAAAAAATCTGATAACGATATGCAGAGAGTACATCGTAGGCTTGTCGATGGAGCAGTACAGGAGAAAAAAAAATCTGATAACGATATGCAGAGAGTACATCGTAGGCTTGTCGATGGAGCAGTACAGGAAAGAAAAACCCAAGAGCAATCTAGCGGAGCAGAAGAAAATCTGTGACTTAGATTAATCAAAGACTTCAGAGTCATCGCCTTCTGCTTGGGCTTTTGTTTTGCATGTTTGTTTTTTCTGGAAGGATGGAAAAATGGCAGAGGGGGAATTCTAGGGTCAACATCTGATAATGATATGCAGAGAGTTCATCATAGGCTTGTTGATTGGACAGTAACGGAAAGAACAATCCAATTGTCATCAGTTCAAATGATCGTGTTGTCTGATGAGGAAACATTATACTGATTTACAGTAGGCTTGTGGTTGCACCATGTGAGAGAGGGGGAGGATTGGGGAGTCCTGAAAAGGACTGTGGGTAATGCTTCTTTCTTGAGTGTGTGTAGTCAAGAAAGAAAGACACACTCAAGAAAGAAAGAGTACAAACAGTCCTTTTCAGGACTCCTCAATCCTCCCCCCTCTCTCACATGGTGCAACCGCAAGTCTACTGTATATTTACATCACCATGCAAGCCGATACTTATAACCAGCATTATATTGATTTGTAAAAGAAAGAAGGTCATAACGAAAATGACCACGTACCAAAGACCAAAGTATCTTTGTGTTTTCCTCTCTACAGCTTGCAGCATACTTCTCACACTGTAACCTCCAGCCGATCCATCAGATCCTGACGCTCAGGACGGCCATCAATCTATGGTTCAAGCTCAAGAACTTCAAGACGGCTGCAGCATTCGCAAGGCGGCTCCTAGAGCTTGGTCCTAAACCTGATGTAGCGCAACAGGTGAGTTGATCAACCGTTATCTGAGATTGTTATTAACCCATTGTTTACTTGAACTGGGTGCTTTCTGTATTAAGCCTATGGGAATGACAGAATTCAGTAGTCTATGGGTTATCATACTGGTAATTATTAAGAATTTGTCGACACCAGTGCTTGGGGACTTGTTTTATTTCACCTATCAAGTAATACTTGCACCCCCTCCATGCTCATTGGCTGAACCCATACGCTGCCACTATTGGTACTTGATCATTATTTTGATAAAGGAATCACAAGATTTTGAAAAACAATCTATGTTTTTAGTACTGCACCTGATATTGGACAACAAGAATATCATAATTGTAGATTGTCCATCTGATCAATGTAATGCCACATCATGATGTTCCTTTTTTTGCTTCTATTATCAAGGAGATTTCAAGTTCTTGAAGTGGAATTTATGAAAAGTCTAAAATACTTCATTTTTTGCTTTTGAATATATATGATTTTAAGGCTAGAAATGGCTCTCCATAATGTTTAAGTCCAACTTAATGTTAAGTTTGACTTACATGTAGGTTCTTTGTGAAACACCCCCCCCCCCCCCGGATTATTAGTATTATTATGAGTAGTGCAGTTGTCATCTGAACTGTGAGTCTTTTACTTTCTTGCTGTTTTTTTTCTTCCCCAGACGCGCAAGATCCTACAGGCTTGTGAGAAGAGTCCCAACGATGCACACAAACTTAACTACGATGAGCACAATCCCTTCGACATCTGTGCTGCTACGTACAAGCCAATCTACAGGTAAGAAAATCAAATTCCAAGTAACACTCTTGGGACCTGTTGCACAAAGCCTTTTTTCAATGACAAATATCAGTGAAAAATGTGCTGATAACCAATCAGAAGCAAGGTTTTCAGTAGCTTGTAACAACAACTGTCATATGTCACTGATGACAAGTTTTGTGGAACACCCCCCTGGACTTTGGGAAAGATATATTTATAAAAGGAGGTGGAGAGCATAGCCTATTGAGAGAGATAGTTGTGACAAGCAATCACAGGTCAATTCATGGAGCTCAGAATTGTTCCCGCCCATAGAGATTGTATGTTGGAGCTCCATGAGTTGACCTTTGATCGCCTGCGTGTGCGTGTCTCACAACTATCTCTCTCAATAGCTATGGTGGAGAAGTTTCAATAACTTTGATTAACCCATGGCACTTGAGAGTTTTCTTATTTTCTAAATTAATCAGTATTCTCTCCTCAAAATGGCAACAATGAATCTTATTTTCCACTCCTTCATAGTTTGAAATATATTTTAAGAATATTTATTGAATGAACCAATGTGAAAGAAATTCACAAAATTGAACAGAAAAATGAAACCAATTTGTACATAAAAATAGTGACTTTACGTTTTACACATCCTATAGAAACTTTAACAGTCAGTCACAATATTCCACTCACACGCTTATTCAAGAATAGCGCAATGTTTTGCTTTGGAAAAAGCTTGACATTTTCTGTGACTTTTGCTCCTTCCCCATTTTGCTCCTCCCCATGTACGGTTTATGTCCTTGTATGAGGCTCAATTGTTGATCCCACTCAATAAGCAAGTTCATAGTTGCAGTCTGAGCATGAGCAGACAAAGGTCATTGCAGACCAAATTGTGAAATACACAGAGACGAAATACTGGGTACATGCTCATGAAAGTTATTTAATGATTACTGGTATTCATTTATGCACAAGCAGTGCACTCCATGATACACAGGTGGAAGTATTCTTTGAAAAGGTGTGTATGTGTGTATATTTGGGTTTTTACAGACGTGTATCAATCAGATATGATTATTTACCTCTGGGGACCGACTTTTAACGTCACCATCCAAAATACGTGACTCAGTTTCGAACCTGCGTCCTACGGCTGAATCAGTTTGTAACTTCCACTGTTAGCTGGATTTCAGGTGCACGCCACAACGCCTAGTTGAAAGAAAGGCTATTTATGTAGCACCTCCATCGCTGTAGGAGTGATTATTTCAAAAATGTACAAAGTGGGACCTCTTCATGTTTTGAAGATCTGTGGATATGCGGGGTCATTTGGGACATATGCTAACGTAAACTGGTCTATTCTTTTTCTTTCAGGGGGAAGCCCGTTGAGAAGTGCCCTCTGAGCGGAGCCTGCTACCTTCCACAGTTCAAAGGTGAGGTCTGTCGAGTGACCCAGGTCACGGAGATCGGTAAGGACACCATCGGCCTCCGAATCAGCCCTCTACAGTTCAGATAAATGCGATCATTCCTCGGAGATGAGCGTCTCTCACTCTGCAGAGCGTTACAAACTCATTCTATAGCTAGCCCAATGAAACCAAAACACGACGGGTTCTTATTTCAAATTACACGATAGCCTTTTCGAGTTACCAGAGCATATTATCCAATATAATTTGGTGGAAAATTTGGCTGAAGAGTTCTCTGTGGTCCACATTTTTGGTTGCCCCAATGGGCTAGTGTGAAATAGAGTTTTGTACTCCTATACCGGGTTTTATGACGCTACTGTATCTAGATGAATTTACTGGTGGTACTGTAATGGAAGCTCCCAGAATTATTGTTGTTGCTTATTGAGGGTCTCTTTAGTTGACTGTATAGTCGGTTGTGGTGGTCTTTAGTACATTTCACAATGCATTTTACATTAGGGTGAACCTACAATTAACAACTAAATTATTCATACCCTTAGCAATTTTTGTGATTTTGTAATGTATGTGAGAAATGTATTTGTCCCGATTTATGCTTCTTGAGAAGGTGACATCTAGTTTACATCTAAAAGTATTCAACAAATTCCCTAATTCAACTAGCCCAGCTTTAGCTTTTGAGTTACAAAAAACACACACACATACAAAATCAATTTTACAAGGGGTATGAATAATTTAGTTCTTAACTGTAAGTATTCCTTAATCATCAATGGGGCTAACATCAGAGCAAAGATATTAACAAAAGTTTGAGTAAAGATTATGACTAAAGATTGGGAGAGTGACAAGCCAAGGACTTGCTTGTGAAGACTTTATAACTGATTTTAAAATAAAGCTTGGGTAAGGAGTTGAAATATTGCCTAAAGTTTGGTCTAATATAGATCTCTGTGTTGATGCTGTTGCAGAGAATTGCTTCTATTTAACTTATATAACATAAATTATAAAAAACAAGTAGAATTAGACACAAGAAAAAAGGTAAAAGTTGTTTTCTATTAACCAAGAGATATAATATAATAATGTTCTTCGCTACTCTCTTACAGCACACGTTGCTAGTCCCCTCTCATAGCAAATCCACCACTTCTGTCAATCAAAGTTGAATCATTCCTGACAGTGTAATATGAAGTAGTTGTACCTTGTACAGTATAACTATGTAATACATGTAATGTCAAAATGTACCCCCCTGCAAACACCCATTAACAGTTAGGTGTGTAAATTTAACATATGTGAGGGCAAGTCGCTGTGAAATACAACTGTATCAGGCTTGAAATTGCACATTCAAATTATTTGTAAGAAAGTCTTATTATAATGTGATAGTGTTATTTTTTTCCCCTTTTTTTTCTTCTTCTGGTTAATGTTGCATTTTGGGTGTTACTATTCATACAAAGTGTTCAGCATAATGTATGATCATGTTATGTATACTTAAATGAAATTTTAATATTGCTGATTACTTAATCTCAAGTGTAGCAAGTACTGATGTGTACACACAAAAAGATATTACATATTTACATGTCAGTGCTTCTTGGATACCTATTTGTGACAAGCTTTATTATTGTTTTGTGAATGCTTGTTGTGACATGCATATTATTAAATATGAGAATTTTATGTAACATAAATTAAAGTTGTACTTGATAGCAATTATTGTGTACTTGTATACCAGTAGTAGGCCTCCCTAGGTTAGAATAGACCCTGGAAAGAGCAGCCTAGGTACCAGTATGTGCAGATGGTGTGTTGAGATTCTTTCTGTTTTTATATATTTTCTATTATTCAACCATCGATGTCCCCCTCCTTACACGCATCCCATTCATAGCGGGGAGGAGGGGGGGGGGGGGGGGGGGGGGGGGGGGGGGGGGGGGGGGGGGGGGGGAAAGTGAGCACATTTGGCCCTCAAAATTAAAAAAAATTGCACCCCTCCCCCCCCCACCCCCCCTGGATCCGCCACTGGGGGCACCCACCCCCTGGCTACGCTAAAGAATCTTACATCACAAAAAAAAAATCACATCAGATTTGGATTATATGCAGTTGCACTTCAAGGAATGACAGCCTTTATTATCATCTGAGTGAATGCACGCATGGAGTACGATATAGGGTTACAAAGTAACTTAAGTAACAACACAACACATCTAAGATTTAGTATCATAAAATAGTAAGATTAAACGAGAACTTACCGTTTGAAGTTTGATCTTTATTTTATGAATATTTAGGAGGAAGTTATTACATGAGATCCCGCCAAGCGCATGCGCAGTCAATATTCAAAGCTACAAATGTGGCTACTCTCAATAGTAAGGAACAGGGAACTTACACTTAAGTTTGAAGTTTGGGTGGGTGAGGAGGGCATGTAATAACTTCCTCCTAAATATTCATAAAATATAGATCAAACTTCAAACGGTAAGTTCTCGTTTAATCTTACTATTTTATTTCATATTTCGTCGTTCGAAATTACATGAGATTTTGAAGCATAGTAGTCACATTTGGAACAACCAACATGTACGGAAAAGTGAACACTGATTATGCAGATTGAATTGAATGCTTCTAATCAATGACTCACCATATTTGACATTTATTGTAGTCTGTTCATACATGTGGCAAAACATTTCACATACAAGACGTCCATATATAAGATGTCATAATGTTGCAAAAACATTGTTCGTTTCTGTATCTAGTTTATTCTAGACATCTGGTTTCTTAATCCCAGTTCTATTAAATAGACAGCTGGTCTCTTAATGCCAGTTCTATTGAAAAACCTTCTGATGCAGTTCTTAAAGCAGTGTGCTATCTTGTAAGACTGCCTGGGTAAAGTTTCTCTTGTTTTCAAAAGGTTTCCTGTAGAACTTCCTAAACGTTTTCTCTGAAGACCATCCTGCTCGGGCTAGGATCTGGTCCATTGGAAGTGCTGCCTTGGCAGCTGCTGAAGTTGATGCTGCCCGCGTTGAATGAGCCTTATAAACGTTTGTATCCACACCTGCTCTTTGAAAGCAGGTCTTGATCCAGCGAGATAAGGTTTGAGTTGTTACTCTATTATGAGGTCTGGTGTAACTTACAAAGAATGAGTTCTCATTCCCACGAAGTGGTCCTGTGCGCTGGACATAATGTTTCACATATTTTACAATACACAATCTTCTATCAGGTGGATATGCTTCCAATTTAAAATTAAAATCGGTATTTCCTGGTTTGCTTTGCTTCAAGTGTTCATCCAAATGAAAAACCACAAAGCCCCCTTTTAGGGTCATCTTGTTAGTCTTCAATATATGCAAGGTTTGCACTCTCTGTGCCGATACAAGAGCCATTAGTATACATACTTTGAGTGTTAAATCTCTGAGGTTTAAGGAGTTTACTGGAGACAATTTTCTTAGAAAATTGAGGACTGGACTAATATTCCATATTTCTGTATATCTAGGTACGACAGGTCTGAGTTGAAAAACACCTCTCATCAGTCTGGTTATAAGTGGGTGAGTACTTATTGTCTGATTACTGTCAACGAGAATCAGAAAAGTGGATAAAGCGCTACGAGCTGTATTGATCGCACTGTAGCTAAGGTTCCTGTCATGAAATAAACTACTAAGGAATTCTAGTACCGTTTCCACCTCGGCTTGGAGGTAACTCGTATTCCTGCTGTGGCAAAATCTTCGCCACTGTGTGATGTACACTTGGTACTGCTTGCAGGTTGATGCTCTCCATGAAGCTGTAATGATATCCACTGTTCGTCTGCTTAGTCCCCGATTCTCAAAATGTTGCCGCATAACCTGCAACATAGGAGGTCAATATTAGCATTAAGAGGGTGGGTGGTGTTTAACACAGGAAGGAGTAGCAAATCTTCTTGCCTCTGGATAAACAGTGGCTCTCCTTCCATCATGCTAACCAACTGAGGGAACCACGCCTGAGTAGGCCAATTAGGGACCAGAAGTAACCCTCTAGCTTTATCCTCTCTGATTTTTTGCAAGCATTTGGGGATCATACAGAACGGTGGGAATGCATAGAATGCAAAAGGTTTCCAATCTAGCGTAAATGCGTCAACTGCAAAAGCCCCAGGGTCTGGGTGCCAAGTGACATATTTCTCTACTTGAGCATTTAGTCTCGAGGCGAACAGGTCTATTTCTGGTACACCAAAGTGGGAAACTATTCTATCGAACACTTGTCTGTTTAGTTTCCATTCTGTTCGATCATTAAATTTCCTGGATCTTTCATCTGCAATAGTATTGAGCCGACCAGGTACATGGGCTGCGGAGACCCAAATATTTCGAGAAATGCACCACTGCCAAATTTCTCTCGTCATCTTGTCACACATTGCGGACTTGCAGCCTCCCATGTGATTTAAATAAGCCACTGCAGTGGTATTATCTATTCTTACCATCACATGAACGTTACGCTTATTCATGCAAAAGGATTTTATCCCCAACCCAGCGGCTAGGGTTTCCAGGAAATTTATTTCATTGTTTCGTGCCCTTTCTGCCTCAAATTCATTCCAACGACCCCCTGTTTGCTTCTGGAGGTCAGTAGCTCCCCATCCAAGGCCACTGGCATCTGTGTGCAATTCTAAGTCAGGTTTTTTCCTAACAATTGGGGAGGAGGCCATAGAAACATTGTTCATCCACCACTTTAACTCCTCTTTTGCCTCAAGGGACAACTTCATCTTTCTGTCAAAATGACCCCTGTTTTGTCTGAGGGCTGCAATTTTGTCCCTTTCCATTGATCTATAGTATAAGGGGCCATACTCAACCGCAGGGAAAGTTGCTATGACCTTCCCAATCACTCGTGCTACCATTCGTATTGATGGGAGGTACGTGCCCATTAATTCACGGCATAAATCTTTCACTTCTTGTGCCTTTGTTTGAGGCAATTTAACAATCATACTCTCAGTGTTAAGAATGAAGCCAAGAAAGGCTAGTTCACGTGTTGGGATGAGCACTGATTTTTTAGTGTGAATGAAATCCTAATTCTGAGAGGATCTTGGTTGTTGCACTCACACTCTCTTTCAGCTTTTCTTTTGTTTCACCAATAATTATGGTGTCGTCCAAATATCCTATGACTGTATGACCTGCTTGTCGCAGTTCGGCAAAGACTGGCTTCAGCAATTTTGTGAACAGTCTGGGGGCTGTGCTGAGCCCATTAGGTAAGGCTGCAAATTGCCAGCGCTCACCCTGCCACATGAACCTCAAGTATTTTCTACTATTTGGGTCTACTGGAATGGAGTAATAAGCATCTTGGAGGTCGATTGATGCAAGATAACAGTGCGGAGAAATCAAGTGCTTGGCAGTGTGGATGTTATCCATCTTAAAGTGTTGTACATTCAGACTTTGATTAAGCTCTGTTAAGTCTAAGATCATACGAGTACCCCCATCTTTCTTGGGTCTCGTGAAGATGTTTGAGAGGAATTCTCCCTCTTCAAATGAGCAAGGTTCTATTACGTTTTTTGCTTGTAGAGCCAAGATTTCTTTAGTTATCTGATTTATTTCTAAAGGGCTCTTTTTTGTAACCGTAGAGGGGCTTATTTCTTGAGGGAACCCCTTTCGCATAATCAAATTCGATCTCATAGCCTCGCACTGCCGATAGTAGAAATAGATCTGACGTTAATTCACGCCGTCTACGATAGAAATATATCAATCGACCTCCAACAGGCACATTTGAGATGCATTCTTGTTGTAATGTACATGAAGTAGAAGGAGCATTAACATTCTCACAATATTCATATGTGCTACTTACCTCTTTGGGTAATGGTGTAGCTATTTCCTCCTTGCTGCCTGTGGCCGCTGGAAGGATTGGGTCTGTTTTCCCATGCTCATCGTCTGGGTGTGAGGCGGAGCTCTGTATGGTCTGCCTCGTTGGGTTCGCTGGCCTAAAAAAGGCGTGTTGTAGTTCCCACTTGCGGGCCTGCTACTTGGAAAAGTTTGTGATGTGCCGGTGGCACGGTTCCATCCTTGTCTGCGGTATTGAAAAGTGCTGGACGCTTGCGTCCTGTACGGATGGTACTGGGGGCGGGGTGTACGTTGTCCACGCACCACGCCAGATGCAGCTTTTTGTTGTTCTGTAAGATCTTTGACTCTCTTTGTTAAGTCATCGCCAAATAAGTACTGACTCACTGGTGTGGCAGGTTTGCAAAGATGTGAGTACTTGGCATTTAAGTCTGGCTTAATCTGATCTTTGCGTAAGCAGTTGATTTCAAAGTTTGTGTTACACAGCAATGCCAATGCATCCTGTTGTGTCTCAGATAGGCTATCGGGGGACAGAGTTTGAATAAAAGCTGTGAGTCCCCTTGTCAAAGGCTTTTGGATTCTTTGCAGTTTCAAATCACGGCTTCTCGTTTGCGAGGATAGGTTTTCCCATATTGCTGCATTCACTTTGGGGCAACACAGTGGAGTACAATTGCTTGGAGGAGGGTATTTCCCTCCAGCTTCCTCCAACACATTTTCCTCTAGCTGGTGGGACATGAGGTACATGGCAGACTTTGCTAAATCATCGTGGATCGCGCCACCAACCCCAGTAGGGATAGCAAATTTCTGAGCCAGGGCAGGAACTTTGTCCTCATTCTCCTGGTCTAAACCTGGTGCAACAGTTTCGTTGACATCACCCTCATCCATGCTGCCAATGTCATATGACGTAGGGCATTGGCCCATGTTTCCAGTGTCAATATGCTCAAAATCATCATCATCATGTTCAACTTCACGAAATCTCACGTTCGTCGCAGCTGTAAATGCTGTCGGTGGTGTATCCCCTGTGGGGCGAGTTGCAGATTGACAAGGCAAAAAATCCACCATTCTCTCCATTAAGGATTCCAATTTGTCAAGTCTTCCTCGTAAATCCGTGAAGTCCTCCTTTTCTTCAGGCTTTTTGCCCTTCTTTTTAGGCCCAGAGTTCTTAGACTCATTCGAGGCAGGCTTTGCCAAGACACTTTTGCGTTTCGTATCGGAGGATTTCACTGCCGATGAGCGCTTTGGCTCAGGCTTCGTAGAGGGGCCCGCGGCGGTTTCGCCCGGGGAAGTTCCGGCTTTAGCCGTGCTCAGCGTTTCGCTGGTTTTCTGCTTGGTGCTGCCTGACGGAGACGCCATCGTGTACGTGGAAATCGGAACAAAACTTCGATTTTAGATATAAAAACAGCACAGATTCTCAAAAGTCTTCCAAAAACATGAAAAAGGAGAGTTTCTCTCCCTAATGAAGTATTTTTTTCGAAACCGGTGGTCCGAAAAAACGCCGAAAATTAGGTATTTTGACTGCTGAGGGAAAGTTGCTTTCCCTGTAAAATTCAATTGCGCGGCGAATTGACTGCGCATGCGCTTGGCGGGATCTCATGTAATTTCGAACGACGAAATATGAAATAAAATAAAGGATGCACAATAATGACATTAAAGTAGGTAGTCGTAACAAAGAAACCTTTCAAAAAGGAAATGCCTTTCATTCTGTATACCGATTATCGTAGTCATGAAGGACTGTGCTAAAACTTATTTTAAGGGAGTTTTTCTATGAAACTTATCAGTGTCTTTATCTTTAAAAAGATATTTAAAGATAGAAATAAGTTGACAATCATGATTTTGGACCTTCGATATTAAATTGGGGAAAAATGAATACACATGGATGCGATTGACAACACTCCAAACACGTACAACTAGTATGGTACGATCGTAATAAAAACATGTGTGCCATCATAAGTGCCTCTTGATCTTAAAAAAAATATATTTATGAATATGAATATATATTTAGTCATAATGACTCAAACATGCAATACTAAAATAACAAATGCATTTTTTTTTCCCGGGAGTAACTTATTATCCAGCTTGTACATAATGCGCGTACGGAAAGGCCGTTTGTCGTTGGAGGCGGAACGTGCTCATCTCATAGTATTAGAAAATAAGGGGGGAAAAGGTGTTTAAATCACTATACTATTATATTACTCGGCAAGGAAGTGTTTTTTGCAGGGTTAATGAGCTATGACCTTTCACCTTTGGCCTATATACTCAGAAATCGAACTTAGGCTGTACATGTATTTTGATACCATGTACCTGAATGTTCAATTTCATTAAAATTCGTCAAACATTACTCAGGTTATCAAATGGAAACCAGATTCACATATTTAATGATCTATGACCTTTGACCTACATACTCCAAAATCGAACTTAGGCTGTGTTTTGATACCATGTACCTTATATCAAATTTCATTAAAATCCGTCTAACATTACTAAAGTTATTTTTTCGCATATTTAATGAGCTATCAGACCTTTGACCAACGTACTCCAAAATCAAACTTAGCCTGTATTTTGATTTCATGTACCATTACATCAAATTTCATTAAAATCCATCAAACATTACTGAAGTTATCGATCGGAAACCAAATTTGTTACGGACGGACTGATGGACGGCAGCGTTACTATATCCCCTCCGACATCGTCGGCGAGGGGATAATAATGATCGTCATTACTATCATCATCATCACTATCATCATGAGCATAATAAGCAAAGGTGATTGGACAAACTATCACTTCCGAAGAGATCTGTATGTAGGTATCTTTCCGAGGCGAAGCTGAGGAAAGATAGCGTATACATTCGAACCCGGCATTCAAATCGCCGAGGAAGTGATAGTTTGCCATCGCCTGAAACTAAAAGTTGATTATTTGTTCAAATATTCCGCATCGGAAACATTTCATTTCTTACGTCATTTCTTCTGAGCAACAAATCACCAATTAACAGCTATCAAACGGTGTACGATACCGTACAGTGCATGTAGTACTTACGTACGTACATATGTACGCAACGTATACAGGAAAGTGCATTGAACTGTGTAGACAGTACTACTATCTGCACAGAGCAACGAACTTTTTTTCTCTCATCAAAGATGGGCGAACTATCTTTCATCACGTGATTTACTTTTGACCAATCGTAGCAAGAGATTCTTGTATGTGGAATATAATCATTACTATCGTAACAAACACCACGCTTATAACCTTATACAATCATCAGCTAAATCATTATCGCCACCATCACGGCCATCATCATCAAGGCCTTCATGATCATCATCATTATCACCAATATCACCATCATTATCATCACCTGAATGCAGGCGCGTACGCAGGGGGGGGGGGGTGTTTGGGGGGTTAAAACCCCCCTTTGGTATTTTTATGTGTGTAAACCCCCCCCCCCCCCCCCCCCCCCCCCCCCTTTGGATTTTTTTTTTATATTTTTTTTTTTTTTTTTTTTTAATTATTTTTTTAAAAAAATTTAAAAAAAAAAAAAATCACCCCCGGTTAGGTCACCTAAGAAAGGTGACCTAACCCCCCCCCCCCCAACGGAGTAAAATGTCAGTTTTTCAAATTTTGAGACAAAAAAAAAAGTGTCCTCTTACCCCAAATGTACTCAAAAACAGCGACGTGCCCCCCCCCCCCCGCCCCCCACAAATTAATAAAACATTTTATTAAAAAAGAAAAAAAAAATATGCCAATGGCTGACCTTAAAAGGTGACCTTACCCCCCCCCCCCCCGCCCCGCCCAAACGGAGCAAAATGTCAAATTTAAAAATTTCGTGATCCCCCCCCCCCCCCCACCGCTTGTTGCGATTTTTTTTTGCGACCAAAAAACATAAAAAGTACCCCCCCCCCCCTCCGCTTATTCAGCCGCTGGCTGAGTCGTTGCGATTTTTTTTTGGGGGGGACTAAAACAAATATATATAAATGTTCTCTTTCCCACCGTGTGCTCCCCCCCCCCCCCCCCACCGGTAAGAAATTCCTGGATCCACCCCTGATCATGATCCCTGCCACCACCATCATCACTGTCATCATCACCTAAGTGCATTCTCTTCCTTACCTATCACATTTCATCTAGCAATGTCCAGTATCTATGCCATAACAAAAACACGGACCTTCTTCCAAATTATAAGAATAACACAACATAAAGCAGTTCCCACAATAGCAATGATTGCCAGCACCAAGATGACTAAAAAGATTATATCAGTCCAGGAATATCCGTCCGGCAAGGCTCTAAACAAAAAGAAAAATACACTCATGAGAACAATTATAGAATAACAAAATATTACAACATAATACAATACTAATTAAAGAATACACATACCAGACAGATTTTTTTAAAAAAATAAATTTGTTATTGTAGCTAAGAACGTACATTTCTTAAAAAGAATTAAGACATGATGTAAAGTATTTTTATTTATTTTTTTTTATTTTTTTTTATAATTTTTTTTAAATTTTTTTTTTTTTTTTTTTTTTTTTTGGGGGGGGGGGGGGGTAGTGCAATGCAATCTCCAAAATGTAAAATAAGAAGAAAAAACCTTATTAAATATATTAAAAAGGGATAGGGTTTCTTTCCTCACAAATTAAATTCTTAGAAGCTCCCCCCCCCCCCCCCCGAAAAAACTTAAACATCTCTGAGAAGAAATAGCAAAGCATAGCAAGTAACAAAAAAAGACTGGATTTTCCCACAAATGTTATTATTTTTTTAAGACCAGAAATTGATACACTTGTAGTCTTGGAAATTAAATACAATCAAAATATAATGTTGTTTTATTTGGGAGGAGGTTGGTTAGGGGGGAGGGTAAAGTGGATATCCCGTATGCTAGAGACTTTGCCGCTTCATGCTTCAATTTTCATTAATATTTTCTTACTCGTCAGCGATTTCGGAGAAGATCTGAAGCATTTCTGGATGTCCGGCCTTAATCGCTGCTCGAACGTCAGCGGCTATGCTTTGAATTGCGTCATCGTAATTCTCTACGAAACTAGCCTTCATCGCACGTATATATTTACGACTCCTGAAAAGGATTAAAAAATATATGAAAATAGTTGAGACCCATTTCTTATTCCCTTGTAAAATAGCCCTATTTATACTCCCATGCACCATGTAAAAAAAATCCTATTCACACTCCCTAGATGATACTCCAACTGGACGCTTAGCATGTCTTCACATTCAGTCTTTGCACTAAAGAATACTCATAATCTCTTTAATTTGTGAATTGTGAGATGGGGGGTGTTGAGGCTATGAATCCAGCATCCCTAGGAATATTAACAAAATAAATAGGCATTATACGTTCGTAATGCATTATGTTTACAGTTTGGTAAACTGTTGAACAAACCAACTTTTCTACAGTTCTCAAGACAATGTCGTCATTCTTGAAGAAAAAAATAACAGCTGCCTACTCTTTCGAAAGAAGACCGGGTTTTGAGCCGGGTCCTTGATCTCCCGCTACTTCATGGAATAAAGCCGTAAAGTCCTCCTCGTTCTTGACGGGCCGTTCAAACGCGACGTCTAGATTCCTGGCAAACGATGACATACATGTAAACATTGTGGATGATACCTGTAATGCTGTTCTTATGAATGTCGTTCTGTATAATGATGATAATAATAATAATACAAATATTGATAATAGTAATAGGTATAATAATAATAGTAATACTGAAACTACTAGTACTACTAATAATAATAACAATAGCAACAATAATAATAATGTTATATTTATTCATTCATTTATTGCAACCATGAGTTGGATTTCATACAATAAAAAGGCAGGCATAAAAATGGTTCACAATATAGTTATATATTTATATATAAATACTTTGTATAATAAAACTATATAAATTGACACTTTAAATACATAGATATGAAGAAAGAAAAAACAAACATTCAAGAGCAATCGCATTTAAACATAATTATAAGGTACATGGGACTTCACAGGACCAATAATCATAATCAAATGACATCAACGTATTGTTCAGAACACTTAAAATTGAGGAAAATTTTGAAAGAAAGAGAGATACAGTAAACCCAAATTGAGTGGTGGTATAATGCATTATTCGTAAAATATATCCAGTCAAATTCAATTGATATAAAATTTGTTACATTCTAAATTATTTTGAAATTCATATAATAAACAAGTGTGAAATTTAAGTAAAACGTCTACACGGCACTATTAATAATTAAAGAAAAACTCATAATAAATGCATGGTTTTAACATTAATGGCGCGGAGTCTCTGCTTATGAATGCACTACTTGTTTACGCACAGTATGCGATTAATAAGGTGTATATGCTTAGTCAGTTAAGAAGTAAATCCTTCAATAGTCATTCAATTTTATGTTTTATGCAATTGGAAAACAGAAACCAAGAAAAATTAATATCAAAATAATATCAAGATGTATCTTTCTTGGTTAGGCCTTTAACGCATTTCTATTCATGCCTTGATCTTTCTCTTCCACTTTCTTTTTGTTTACCCTATTTTGTTTCATCAGTCTGTTGATTATGTATATATATTGTAATCAACTCAATATGCAATGTTGTTAAAATGATATAAAAAATGCCTCGTATAAGGAAAAGATAAAAACATGAGTGAAGATGTCATTAAAGAAAAAAGTGAAACCAACTAATTGGGTGATATTTTGCCGTGCAAATTATGACATTATCTTACATTTGCTGGATAGCTTTTTTTTTGGATAAATCAGCTGTAAACTCGCGTGCGCGAATTTAGGTCTTGTTTTTTAATTACTTTTTCGTAGTTGCAGCGCATGCTAATCCGACATCGGATTTTGAGATCGCGATATCTCCAGAACTCTTTGACGACAATTTTTTTAGTTGCAACAATTTGTGGTCAAAATTTTGCCGTCCACTTTATTAACCTGAATTCTTCTTGTAGAATATGAGAACTCATGGATCGAATATTACATTTCCTAATAATTTCAAAAATCTCCGTAAACTTTGGTCACCCCGTCATAGAATAATAAACAGAATTAACGCGTCAAAAGAGAAGGCGAAACTCACCTAGAGGTTAATCAGCGTTAAAATCAAATAAATAGAAAAAAATAAAATCATACAAAAACAACAATTATCAATCGGCAAAGAGCGTTCGAAATAAATACATCAAACCATATCAGCATCCACGTCAAGGTCGATCATTATAATGCAGACGATGACGACTACGATATAGCGATGTTAATGATGACAACAATTTTGAAGATGATGTTGATGTCGGCGATGTTGTCGGTGACGATGGTGATGAAGCAATCAATAGACGATTTCAGTGAAGTCGATTATCAGGCGGTCGATGGACAATATAATGTTCACGATGACAAAACAATCAGTGCGAAGACAATGCGCGAAGCTGTCAAATCGCTCGCGATGAACGCGTAACAAAATAATTAGTTACTTCGCGATGATGATGGCTCAAACAATAACGACTATGATGATGAAGATGATAACAATGAATATGATGACGTGATTATTGTAAGGGATGGGCTACCTTATAATTACTGTAAGTCTACAGACGAGGCGTTGATACGTCATCTAGGTTCAACCAGTTTAATACCACACAGCTCAGTCTCGTATCTGGTAAAGTGTAGTCTGATTCCAAGTCGTTCCAATGATGCACGTTATCCAAGTATTAACAGTTATTTTCAAGTTATATTAACCCTAATAAGGTCGGGGGGCTATTATACCCCCCCCCCCCCCCCCCCCCCCTCCGCGATTTTTCTGATTGTTCGGGAACGCATATGGATGGCGCCCCGCCGCTAGCTGACTTTTTTCTTTCGAGTCTTTTAAAATATTTTTTTTTGAAAATCGGACCTACAGTTACAAGGTCACGTGACATTTTGTCTTTGCATGTCAGCCCGATAATCGCTCATTTTCATGATTTGTGTACAAAACATATGAAAATGTCATTTTTCCTGAAAATAGATCAAACATTGGGTTTTGGGTCTTGTTTAAAGTTTAGGTGAAAAAAAAATCGCGTAATTTCTGTATGAAATGTTACTTATACTGTAGTACCCTCTAACATGCAATATCCTGAAAAAATTCTCAAACGACAAAGATATTTATGGTTTTCTTTGAAGGTGTTACTGTGCGACACCCTGTGCGACACCCAGAAAATTCTCCTAACCATTTTTGAATTTTCTCAACCGTTCTCAATGAAAACAAGACAAAAGACAGGCTTTTAAAAATCTGTCAACACTTAAATGTCTGGAATGGTATATAAAGCAAATTCATTTTGCTTTGCGACGAAATTGTAATAATATAGTTGGGAGAATTAAGGAATCTATCAGATAAATTTCCCAATTTTTATCATTAATAATGGTCTGTTTTCATTCAAACTTTCGGATTATCTGAAATAGTACATTTAGCATTGTTAGCAACATTTCTCTCATCTAAACAATGTTACCAATTAAGTCCCTTTAAGAAAAAGAATGAAGAAGAAGACAAAATTAAATTTTAAGAAGAAGAATTCAGAAATAATCTTTTTGAGGCATCACTCTTTTTATTGATAATTTACATACATGTACATTTACTTACACACACTGGTATGGGCGCCAGCTCTAGGTCTAGAACCTTGCTCCTAAGTCCTGTTCTAAAAAAGGAGGAAAAGTTGAATAAATCTACAAGAAAGTAGAGCTACTTACACAATAACTGTTGTGGAAATACCCTTTCACGTATAGTTTGTGTGTCGATCGGATCAGTAACAAACCTTGTTATGACAACCCAGATATCGTTATAAGATATTGCGCTTTATACAATGGGTTCAACCCAATGAGGAGCGTCGAGAGGAATCACGTGTGTGTATATTAATTGTTACCATATGTACGCTTCGACAACACATATATAAAAAAAAAAAAAAATGAAACGATATGCACGGGGAATAATACAATGCGCGTGATATACAATGGTTGTTGGTTTATATGAGGCTATTGCTGCCGCGATCGTCTTTGTGCGCACGTTATTGTTATGACGGTTGCTTGGGGAGACATGTTTTCGCATAATTTGATAAAGGCCCCATCACACCAAACTAGTTCTCACTACGTTCTAAACTAGATGAGGACGAGTTGAACCAGGGAGGTGAGACATAGGCGCCGGAAGTGGGGGGGCAGGGGGGGCAGTTGCCCCCCCAATCAAAAAAGTGGGGGGGCAAAACGCATTTTTGCCCCCCCAAAACGCCCCCCCCCCTCCAAAAAAAAAAAAAAGAAGGCAGTTAAGGAGTAAATATGGTTTGTATTTTTAACCCAAAAGAACATAACAATAATAAAAACCTGAATTAAATCACATATAAAATTCCATTCAAAGAAAAGGAAAGTTCACATGAATTCAATTTCATTAACATTGCGCATTCCACCTATACGGTATATATCAATGGAGGTCTTTATAATAGCGATACGCGCATATTGTGGAAATATTGTGCGAGAATGGGAAAGCGTGTCTGTTTTTTTTGTTATAGGGGTGAGAAGACATGAGCCCCTGAACGCTGGCGTACTGATGGGGGAGGGGGGGGGGTGTATTTTCTTATTCGATACCAGTGATTTACAAATATTACTGTTATGACATGATTTTCTGGTATTTTTTTTCTCCATTTTTTTGTAAGTCATACCTTTTTATGCGTTTGTTGGAAAATAAGAAATTCCCAAATTACAGTCGGGCGAAAAATACGCTTATTTAGAAACCTTCATGTAAAGGTTTGCAAAGTGGCTGGGCTCGAGCCCCCCCCCCCCTCACTTTTTGAAAAAGTATGTTAAAGAGAAAAAGAAAGAAAGACGGAGAGAAAAAATTAGTGACCTGCCAATGTTACAAATAAGGTAGAAAAAATGATCATCTGACCGTAATTAAATGCCTAAAACGTCAGAGCTTACGGGGGCTCCGCCCCCGAGCCCTACCAAGGGCCCTAAGGCGGTCCCCTGGATGCAATCTAACCGTAATTAAATACCTAAAACCCCTGAGCTTCCGGGGGCTCTGCCCCCTGGATGCTCATCTGACCGTAATTAAATACCAAAAACCCCGAGCTTCCGGGGGTTATGCCCCCTGGAACCCACCGAGAGCCCTAAAACGGGCCCCTGGATGCTCATCTGACCGTAATTAAATACCTCAAACCCCTGAGCTTCCGGGGGCTCTGCCCCCTGGACCTCACCAAGGGCCCTAAGGCGGGCCCCTGGATGCTCATCTGACCGTAATTAAATACCTAAAACTCCTGAGCTTCCGGGGGCTCTGCCCCCTGGACCCCACCAAGGGCCCTAAGGCGGGCCCCTGGATGCTCATCTGACCGTAATTAAATACCCAAAACCCCTGAGCTTCCGGGGGCTCTGCCCCCTGGACCCCACCAAGGGTCCTGAGGCGGGCCCCTGGATGCTCATCTCGTAATTAAATACCTAAAACCCCTGAGCTTCCGGGGGCTCTGCCCCCTGGACCCAACCAAGGGCCCTAAGGTGGCCCCTAGATGCTCATCTGACCATAGTAAGATATTGAAACCTCTGAGCATCTAGGCCCCCCCCCCCCTGGAACACGTCAATGGCCTTAAAGAGGGCCCTGGATGCTCATCTAACCGTAATTAAATACCTAAAACCCCAGAGCTTCTGGGGGCTCAGCCCCTTGACCCCCTGCCGGTGCTCAGACCCTGAGCCCCACGCCAATTTACGCTCTACCTGATCGTTATTACTCCACTTTGAAAAACGTTCCGCGGGACTTGCATGTAATGTGCAAGACTGGTGGTGATGCAGATTTTTCGTCTGCCCCCCCCCCCTACCGAACGTTATTTCTCATTACGTCACTGCCCCTGGAAGGTGAGCCCCCTGGAATGTTTGCCCCCCCCCAATCCCAAACTGCTTCCGGCGCGCCTGAGGTGAGACCTCCCTGGTTCAACTGTCTCTGAACGGGGTTGTCAGGTTACAAACTAGAAAGAACAAGTTGTGTTTGGATGATTGTATTGGGAACGGGGTAGAACTAGTCAGGCGCGTAGCCAGAGTTCGACGTTTGGGGGGCACATACATGTAATCGATCGAGGTAAAAAAAAGGGGTCTAAAAAAGTTCAACCGATCTTGGAAATTTTAGGGGGGCACGTGCCCCCCCCCCCCCGTGCCCCCCCGTGGCTACGCGCCTGGAACTAGTTAAAGGCCGGCTCACGCTATGACGAATGGGGGGTTCGTACCGCAAGCTACGTTAAGCTGCGAATTGAAATATCGAATTTCCCGCCAATCACCGTGTGTTGCCTACAATTGTCGCTGACGAATCCGCTAGTGACCGCAGACGGCCAAAATTATCAATCGCGTCCGTCGGCAAATTTGCAGCATTTTGTGGCGGCAAACAGATTCATTGTGATACCGTTCAGATTCCGTTGGAGACCGCAACCCTCATTTCCTTGACGTTTCCATGTCGTGCGATTCCGTCTCTAGTCGTTTTGAGGTCGTCACAATTTCGTCGGTAGTCGTTGTCGTTGTCAACGACACTTGACGGCAAAACAACGGCGAGTGATGTCACATTTCGAACCCTGACGACACATTGCGCGGCAAGTAACGAAGTTGTAACGACCTTGGTACGACGATGGATTGCGAATTTTGGCCGGAGGGTGACGGTTGATGAATGTTGATGGCGGGTCGTTTGAGAGTACCTGCGGCATTGCAACGGTGGTCTGTGATTGGTTATGCTATTGCAACGATGGTCCACGATTTTAAACCTTTAGTGAGATTTTTCACGTTTGTGACGTCAGTGACCCCGCACACAAACAGGCTTTGATGTCGGCCGCTGACAGGCTGGATCAAGGGGGGGCCGAGCGGGCCTTGGCCCCCCCCCCCCCCACAAAAAAAAAAAGGAGAGAGAGAGAAGGAAAAGAAGGGAAAGGGAAAGAGGAGAGAAAGGGAAAAAAAGAAGAGGAAGAAGAAAAGAAAAGGGGGAAAGAAGGAGATCGTGGGAGGGGGGGGGGCAAAAGGCTCCCAGGCTGTTGCCGTCCCCCTTTCCCCCAATCAAAAATAAAAGAGAAGGAAGGAAAGGGAAAGAAAAAAGAAAAAGAGGAGATAAAAGGAAGGACAAAAGAGAAAGAAAAAAGAAGAAGGGGGATATCAGTTGCAATTTTCCCGCCAACAAGGTGTAGATCGGAGGGGGGGGGGCACTAGTGTACTGATAGGAGAGGGGGGGGGGGGGGGGGGGCTTTGGAGAAATAGAATTCAAACGTGGTTTATTTCTAATTCCATAACGGTGGTTTACAAATAATGCTGAAATGAGATAATTTTCCGAGATTTTTCCTCACTTTATGCGTTTGTTGGAAAATAACAAATTCCTAAATTTACAGCCAGGCAAGAAAATGCTTCTTAAGATGCCTACATATCAGGGCCCGCGGAACGGCGGGGATCGGGATCCTCGAGCCCCCCCCCCCCCCCCCACACTTTCTTTAAAAAAGTATATTAAAGAGAAATAGAAAGAAAGAGAGCGAGAAAGAAAAAATAGTTAACTGCCAGTGTCACATTATAATGTTCCATTACTAATTACTGGTGATTTTAACATTCGAGTTGATGTAAGCTCATCTGAATCAAAGTCATTTAGAGACCTCCTCGAATCACTCTGTTGTACTCAATTTGTAAATTTTAGTACTCATTCACATGGTCATACCCTTGACCTACTTATTTGTCGCGAGTCTGATGATATAATTGTTGGCCAACCATGGCCATGTGATTACCTCCTATCCGATCATATTCCTGTTATGTGCCATCTCAATACATGTAAACCATTATTGGCTGACAAACTTGTGCCGTATCGCAAATACTCCCGTATTAATGCTAGGATGTTTAGTATAGATCTTGCAGAAAGTATACTCTGTCAAAATGTACATGTACCCAGTGATATCTCTGATCTGGCCTGTATGATATCACACTCAGAAAGGTCTTAGATAAACATGCTCCTTTAGCTTCAAAACGAGTAGTTGCCCGTCCTCATGTGCCATGGTACACGGACGAGGTTAGAGCAGCAAAGAAGCAAAGAAGAAAAGCACAGAAACGATGGTCTAGAACACGATCTGATCACGATCTGAATGAGTACAAGAAAGCTCGCAATGCAGCATTGTATGTTTTGAATGCTGCTCACAGAACTTATCATAAAGATTTAATAACACATAACAAAGATGACTCAAAGGGCTTGTTCACTGTCATCAAATCTCTGCTTAATGTTTCAAACAAACAACCAGTGATGCCATGTAACATTGATAAGAAGATTTTTGTGAATGACTTAGGAAAATTCTTTCATGACAAGGTTCTAAACATTCACAGTGACATTCAAACTAGCATAGGTTCGATGGATAGAATTGATACTGATTCATCAAGTCTTATTCCAGTACCTGATGGTATCAAGCTTGATAAGTTTAAACTTTTATCTGAACAGGAAGTAGGGAAACTTGTGATGAAGCTCAGCAAGAAGTCTTGTTCTGCTGACCCGATTCCAACAAAGATTCTCTTGCAATATATTGATGTTATACTACCTGTGTTCACATCCATGATCAATGTCTCCTTGTCTACGGGCCACTTTCCTAAAGAATGGAAAGTCTCACTTGTTTCACCATTGTTGAAAAAACCAGGGCTTAATGTTGAATTTGGTAATCTTAGACCCATGAGTAACCTACAATACATTTCTAAATTGGTAGAAGGTGCAGCCACACAACAGATTTTACAGTTTCTTAACAGTAATTCACTCCTTCCATCCAATCAGTCTGCATATAGACAGTTTCATAGTACAGAAACGGCACTACTCAGGATCAAGAGTGATATTCTGATTGCAATGGACAGACAGAAAATCACTCTCCTGTTATTACTTGACTTGAGTAGTGCCTTTGACACTATTGAGCATTCCAGATTACTAGATATTTTGAAGATATGCTGCGGTATCGACGGTGTTGCTCTCGGCTGGATCGAGTCATACTTGTCTGATCGACATCAAAAAGTTAAAATTGATGGCATTGTCTCTGACTCTTTCCAGGTGCCCTTTGGTGTGCCACAGGGCTCTCGGCTCGGCCCTTTGCTTTTTATGTTATACACGAGTAATCTAATCAAGAGCACTCAGGATAATTTTCCTGAAGTCTCCTGTCACTGTTATGCAGACGACACACAATTATTTTTATCCTTTAGACCATCCACTAGTAATCAAGATGCAAGTGTTTCAATGTTGGAAAAATGTGTTAATTTTATTCATAGATGGATGCTTAACAATAATCTTAAGCTAAACGATAGTAAGAGTGAATTTTTGGTTATAGGAACTCCACAACAGATCTCAAAAATAAGCATTGACGGTGTTAAGAGTTGGATCCTCCAATGTGATACCCTCTGTTACAGCAAGGAATTTAGGAGTATACTTTGATACTAATTTAACCATGGAAACACATGTTAAAAATATATGTAAATCAACATACTATCTTTTGTACAATCTCAGACGTATCCGCAAATATTTTGATCAAGAAAGTATGAAATTGGTTGTACACGCTCTTATCACAAGTAAGCTTGATTATTGTAACGGGTTGCTGTTTGGAATGCCTGATTCTCTGATAGCTAAGTTACAAAGAGTCCAAAATGCATGTGCAAGACTTGTCTATCGTCGGTCGAAATTCACTTCAACCGCACCTCTTCTGAGAGAACTCCACTGGTTGCCAGTGCGTCAAAGAATCTCATTCAAAATATTGTTAATCGTCTATAAATCATTGAGTGGTCAAGCCCCTAATTACATCAAAGAATTACTTCAACTCAAAGTCCAATCACACAGTCGTAGCCTGCGCAGTTCCACAGATAAATTATTGTTTCAGATTCCCCATGGCAAAACTAAAGTAACTCTTGGGGACCGTGCTTTTGCTATTGCTGCCCCCAAACTATGGAATAGCTTGCCAATAGAAATAAGAAGCACTCCATCTCTCAATGTTTTTAAATCCAATTTAAAAACTTATTTGTTCAACTGAGTGATCTTATTTTGTATAATTTAGTAAAAAAGGAGCTCTTAACCAGCGCAGCTGAATATATTTTGTATAAAAGCTGCGCTATATAAATTTATTATTATTATTATTATTATTATTATATGCTCATCTGACCATGATTAAATGTCTAAAACCCCAAGGGCTCTGCCTCCTGGATTCCACCTAGGGCCCTAAGGCGGGCCCGTAGATGCTCATCTGACGGTCATTTAATGTCTAAAACCCCTGATTTCTGGAGGCTCTGCCCCCTGGACCCCACGCCAAATAGTGTCCTGCCAGTGTCACAAATAATAAGGTATAAAAAAATGCTCATCTGACCGTAATTAAACGCCTAAAACTCCTGAACTTCAGGGGCTCTGCCCCCTGGACCCCGCCTAGGGCCCTAAGGCGGACCCCTGAATGCTAATCTGACCGTAAATTAAAACCTTAAACCCCTGAGCTTCCGGGGCGGACAAGGTATCAACATGTTCATCTGACCGCAGGCGCGTAGCCAGGGGGCGGTGGGGTGGTCCCCCCATAAACGCCGGCCAAAAAAAGAGAGGAGTGAAAAAGAAGAGGACGTAGGAAGAAAAGGGAATAGACAAAGAACATTTTTGAAATTCAGACAAGGATTAAGAGTCGAGAACGGTACAACAAATCGTCTTCTTTCTCTAATGAATTAATGAAACGTAAAGCTTCCACGCTTTGCGCGGGGGAGGGGAAGGGGAACTGAATTCAGACGAGGACAATTTTCGAGAACGGTACAACAATGAAACGTCGAAGCTTCTGCGCTTCGCGCGGAAGGAGGGGGGGGGAAAATTAATTTAGACAAGGATTAAGAGTCGAGAATGGTACGAAGAATCGTCTTCTTTCTCTAATGATTTAATAAAACGTAAAAGCTTCCGCGCTTCGCGCGGGAGGGGGGGGGGGGGAACTGAGTTTAGACGAGGATTAAAAATCATAATGGTATACAACGAATCGTCTTCTTTCGCTAATGATTTAATGAAACGTAAAAGCTTCGGGGAAACTAAATTATTTTCGAGAGCGGGACAACGAATCGTCTTCATTCTCTAAAAATGTTATGAAACGTCGAAGCGGGGGAAAAACTGAATTTAGACAAGGATTAAGAGTCGAAAACGGTACAACGAATCGTCTTCTTTCTCTAATGAATTAATGAAACGTCAAAGCTTCCGCGCCTCGCGCGGGGAGGGGAGGGAGAACTGAATTCAGAGGAGGATAATTTTCGAGAACGGTACAACAAATCGTCTTCTTTCTATAATAATTTATTGAAACGTCGAAGCTTATTTGCATATTCTACTCCGACCACAACCCGTTTTACGATTTATTCGGATGGTTTCAGAACATAGTGAGAACTAGTTTGCGGTGATGGGGGCTTAAGATTTGGGCTTTCATCGAAAGGGTGCGGCGCGGTGCAGCGCGGTGTGGTGGGTTCAACGCACCCATTCGATAAAAGCGGGGGGGGGGGGGGGGGTTCTCGAAAGGTTGCGTCGACTAGTCTTTCGCATTAGTCGTTTAAACTGAGGATCTGGGACAGAAGGTAATAGTTGCCAATTTAAGTATATCGAAAATTTATTAAATAAAATGGAATGGTCTTGATTACAGAGTGGTCTCTTTTGTTATTACTATTTTGATGGGGAAGACAGAGGGAAGGAAAAAAGGGAAAGGGAAAGGAAAGATAAAAGGAAAGAAAGAAGAATAAGAAGAAAAGAGGGAAACGGGGGGAGGGCTCGTGCCTCCTCCTCACCCACCCTCCACCCGCCAAAAAATAAATAAGAGAGAGATAGAGAGAAGGGAAAGGGAAAGGGAAAGAAAATATAAAAGGAAAGAAAGAAGAAGAAGAAGGAAAGAGGGAAACGGGGGAAGGGCGAAAGGCTCTTACCTCCCCCCCCCCCCCCCCGCCAAAAAATAAATAAGAGAGAGAGAGAGAGAGAGAGAGAGAGAGAGAGAGAGAGAGAGAGAAAGGAAAGGGAAAGAAAGAAGAGGAATAAGAAGGAAAGAGGGAAACGGGGGAAGGGCGAAGGGCTCTTGCCTCCTCCCTCCCCCCGCCAAAAATAAATAAGAGAGAGAGAGAGAGAGAGAGAGAGAGAGAGAAGGGAAAGGGAAAGAAAGAAGAGGAATAAGAAGGAAAGAGGGAAACGGGGGAAGGGCGAAGGGCACTTGCCTCCTCCCTCCCCCCGCCAAAAATAAATAAGAGAGAGAGAGAGAGAGAAGGGAAAGGGAAAGAAAATATAAAAGAAAAGAAAGAAGAGGAATAACAAGGAAAGAGGGAAACGTGGGAAGGGTGAAGGGCTCTTGCCTCCTCCCTCCCCACCCCCGCCAAAAAATAAATAAGAGATAGAGAGAGAAGGGAAAGGGAAAGGGAAGATAAAAGGAAAGAAAGAAGAGGAAGAAGAAGGAAACCGGGGGCGAAGGGCTCTTGCCTCCCCCCGCCCAAAAATAAATAAGAGAGAGAGAGAGAGAGAGAGAGAGAGAATGGAAAGGGAAAGAGAAGATAAAAGGAAAGAAAGAAGAGGAAGGAGAATAAAAAGAAAAGAGGGAAACGGGGGCGAAGGGTTGTTACCTCCTCCTCCCCCCCCCCCCCCCCCGGCAAAAAAATAAATAAGAGAGAGAGAGAGAGAAAGAGAGAGAGAGAGAAGGAAAAGGGAAAGAGAAGATAAAAGGAAAGAAAGAAGAGAAAGAAGAATAAGAAGAAAAGAGGGAAACGGGGGCGAAGAGCTCTTGCCTCCTCCCCCCCCCCCCCGCCAACAAATAAATAGGAGAGAGAGAGAGAGAAGGGAAAGGGAAAGGGAAAGGGAAAGAAAATATAAAAGGAAAGAAAGAAGAAGATGAAGGAAAGAGGGAAACGGGAGAAGGGCTAAAGAATCTTACCTACCCCCCTCTTCCCGCCAAAAAAATAAATAAGAGAGAGAAGGGAGAGGGAAAGCAAATCTAAAAGGAAAGAAAGAAGAGGAAGAAGAAGAAAAGAGGGAAACGGGGGCAAAGGGCTCTTGCCTCCTTTCTTTTCTTTCTTTTTCTTTCTTTCCTATTGTCCCTCTTTTTCGTTTTTCTCTTTCTTTCTTCTCTTTTCTTTCCTTTCTTTTCTTTTTTCTTTCTTTCTTGTCTTTTTCTTTTTTCTTTTCTTTCCCTTTCCCTCTCTTTTCCCCCCTCCCCCTTTTCTCTTTTTTCCCGACGGCAGCGCAATTTTACCGACAATATCCTGACAGGTGAGTAGGGGGGGGGGGGGGGGGGGGTCACAGCCGATCGCTGCGAAAATGTACATGCATGTCAAGTGAAGTGTATAAAATATTATGGTAATTTCAATTTGTTGAAAAATTCACTCATTTGCATATTTATGGTAATTTATGCAAACAAGGTCAGAGAATTCACATTTTTACCCAATAAATCATATATAATTCATAGTCAAGCATTCTTGTTCACTACATATATTCGTTAGAATAATAATACGACAACAAAGTTGGAAGAGCCAGTTTATCTCTTGTTTTGATAATTTGTATTTATGTATTATATTGTTTTTGTTGTTTTATTTCATTTCTAACCACAATTCAACTATTTTGACCCCAAAACAAACACATTAACTTGAAACAAGACCAAATAACCAATGTTTTCTTTTTTTGTAAAAGAATGAATGGTATTTCCCTATGTTTGGTACATAAATCACAAAAATGAACGATTTTAGGGCTGACATGAAAAACAAAAGGTCACGTGACTCCGCAACTATACGTCCGATTTTTCAACAAAAAAAAGTTTCAAAAGATGCGTAAGACTCGGAAGAAAATAAAAGAAAAACTTTATATCTGCCGCGGTTGCGGAGTAGTCGCGAAATTACTAGAGAGCACTAATCTTTTTGGGGGGCCCTCGAAAATTTGAAAAATCGTACCCCCCCCCCCCCTAGAACGCCAGGAAGAGGGGGGGGGGGGGCCTATCTCCCCAAAACGGTCAAATTAACGTGTTTTTTACACGTTTTTTTCACAGGGCGGAGCCCTCAGAAGCTCAGGGGGGTGTTTCACAAAGATCCTAAGTTGAACTTATCTCTAAGTTGGACTTAAAAATTATGGAAAGCCATTAGCATCCTTGAAAATATTTTGTAAAAGTTATTTTAAAAGGCCTAAAATGTTGATTCAAACCATTCATATTTTCTATTATCATGGGAGATTTCACGTTCTTGATGTGGGATTTATGAAAAGTCTGAAATACTTGAATTTTTGCTTTTGAATATATTTTATTTTAAGGCTACAAATGGCTCTCCATAATGTTTAAGTCTAACTTAGAGTTAAGTTTGACTTCAAATCTTTGTGAAACACCCCCCTGGGGTATTAAACATCAAAATTAACGTCGGATGAGCATAATTTTATACCTTATTTGTGACAGTGGCAGGAAACAATTTGGTGTTGGGTCCAGGGGGCGGAGCGCCCAGAAGCTCAGGAGTTTTGTACATTCAATTATTATTATTTTATACCTTATTTGTGACACAGGGGTCACGAATTGCCGTGGGGTCCAGGGAGTGGAGCCCCCGAAAGCTCAGGGGGTTTGGACAATAAATAACGGTCAGATGAGCATATTTTTATATCTATTTGTGACACTGGCAGGACACAAATTCTTCTTCCTCTTCTTTCTTTCCCTTTCCCTTCTCTCTCTCTCTCTGATTTATATTTTGGCGGGGGGGGGGGGGGGGAGGCAAGAATCCTTCGCCCTTCCCCCGTTTCCCTCTTTTCTTCTTCTTCCTCTTCTTTCTTTCCTTTTATCTTCTCTTTTCCTTTCCCTTTCCCTTCTCTCTCTCTCTTATTTATTTTTTTGGCGGGGGGGGGGGGGCAAGAGCCCTTTGCCCCCGTTTCTCTCTTTTTTCTTTCCTTTTATCTTCTCTTTCCCTTTCCCTTCTCTCTCTTATTTATTTTTTGCCGGGGGCGGGGAGGAGGCAACAGCCCTTTGCCCCCGTTTCCCTCTTTTCTTCTTATTCTTCTTCCTCTTCTTTCTTTCCTTTTATATTCTCTTTCCCTTTCCCTTTCCTTCTCTCTCTCTCTCTCTCTCTCTCTCTCTCTCTCTCTCTCTTCTCTCTCTTATTTTTTTTTTTGGCGGGGGGGGGGGGGAGGGCAAGAGCCCTTCGCCCCCGTTTCCCTCTTTTCTTCTTATTCTTTTCCTCTTTTTCTTTCCTTTTAGATTTTCTTTCCCTCTCCCTGCTCTCTCTTATTTATTTTTTGGCGGGAGGGGGTCGGGGGGGGGGGGGGGTAGGTGAGATCCTTTCGCCCTTCCCCCGTTTCCCTCTTTCCTTCTTCTTCTTCTTTCTTTCCTTTTATATTTTCTTTCCCTTTCCCTTTCCCTTCTCTCTCTCTCTCTCTCTCTCTATCCTATTTATTTGTTGGCGGGGGGGGGGGGGGGGAGGAGGCAAGAACCCTTCGCCCCCGTTTCTCTCTTTTCTTCTTCTTATTCTTCCTCTTCTTTCTTTCCCTTTCCCTTTCCCTTCTCTCTCTCTCTCTTATTTATTTTTTGGCGGGGGGGGGGGGGGTGAGGAGGAGGCACGAGCCCTCCCCCCGTTTCCCTCTTTTCTTCTTATTCTTCATTCTTTCCTTTTATCTTTCCTTTCCCTTTCCCTTTTTTCCTTCCCTCTGTCTTCCCCATCAACATAGTAATAACGAAAGAGACCACTCTGTAATCAAGACCATTCAATTTTATTTAATACATTTTCGATATACTTAAATTGGCAACTATTACCTCCTGTCCCAGATCCTCATTTTAAACGACTAATGCGAAAGACTAGTCGACGCAACCTTTCGAGAAAAGCCACCCCCCCCCCCCCCGCTTTTATCGAAAGGGTGTGTTGAACTAATCAAACCGCGCCGCACCGCACCCTTTCGATGAAAGTCTAAGATATGATAGTAGACCCATTTTATAAAACAAATAACACACAGCAGGGGCGGCGGAGCGTGAGTAAGTGTGTGCGTGGGGGGGGGGGGGGGCACAATACAAAGGAGGCAGTTCCTCTTTTGAAAAGGGCACACTCATTCATAACATTTAGGATTGTACATTCTGCTTGCATATAATAATTTTAAACGACGTCAACATTTCTATTTTGACACCAAGGCTTTTACATATTTTAAAACATTATGTTGCATAATTTTTGATCATTTATATTCAGCAGAATTTGAAATCCTAAAAACACAAAGCTCTTTGGCCAAGCTACATTGTGCTACATGATTGTATGTCAAACACAACAGTGGCGGATCCAGGGGGGGGGGGGGGCGGGGCCCGGGCCCCCTTGAGAAAAAAAAATCATGTAAAAACACGTGATTTTTACCTTTTTCGGGGGTTGGAAAAGAAAGAAAAAAAATGGAATGGAAAAGAAAGAAAAAAGGAAAAGAAAGGAAAGAGAAGAGAAAAAAGAAGGACAAAAGAAAGAGAAAGGAGCTGGAGAAAAGAAAAGAAAAGAAAAGAAAAGAAAAAAAAAGAAATGAAAAGAACGAAAAGAAAGTTTCAAGTTTGATTTTTCCACATTTTACAGAAAATATAGACATACATATAAAAAAAAAATATATGCAATACAATTGTAGTATTAATGAGCACATTTCAATTATTCCCAATACATATAATAGATTAAGTAGAATGTGAGGAACCTTTGAAAAAGCAGTGCTTGTAAAATATAGGTTCCTGGGAAAAATACAAGTAATGTAGATGAAAAACAGTAGCAGTAGAGAAAGACGTAATTTAGAGGAAAAGGAGAAAAGAAAAAAAGAAAAATTTGTTTAATTTTTTTTTCTCCCTCTCTCTCTCTGGACGTTTAAATAATTATGATGGGATATCATAACGTCATTCTTTTATTCATGTTAAAAAACAGTCACATGACCAATGTCATATAGGACGAAGGTAATAATATGATAACATTAACGAATTCTTGGGGAATATAGGTTGGACTATATCCTATTAAGCTTGTTCAAAAGAGTTTTTTTTCTTTCCCCTTCTTCTTTCTTTTAAATTGGGATATCGTGCAGTAAAGAATAAGAGATTTACAGCTCATCTGTTCCATGTCATCCGTGATTTTATACATGTATAATGGAATGAGTATCTTATATTCTCTTCAATGCATTTTATCTTAATAAATATCTCACATGAGGTGACCATACGGACAAGGATTGCCTTCTGTGTTTATGACAAAGCAACAATGGATAAACAATATAGTGGTCAGACCTGATGGTGGGAATAATAACATTCCGCATGGTCAACATTAATTTACCTCCAATTGAAAGGAAAGTTTGGACTTTTAAATTACAGGCTTGGAAATCGGGGACGGGCTAACATACATTTTCAACCGAAATTATCTCTGAAATATCAATCGACCCATTCATTTGAAAATGCTCCAAAGAATGACTTACATGTTAATTTTTTTATTTGAGGACCACCCTGGTATGATATACATCAGTCTTTTAACGAGAATTCAACATATTTTGACCAAATCTGCAGCAAGTTGTTTTGAAATGTTGTGTTTATCATTTCCCATTTGTATTCTATATGTGTTATCTTTCAAAAGCATGATAGAACAAAAACAAATAACACACTATATAGTTGCTCAGTTCATTGGTTTAAATTGCTTTAATCCATTATTTTCCAATGCAATTTGAAAATTTCACAAGTCAACATTTTAATTATAAACCTAGACTTTTAAAAAACAGATTAAGAATGCAAACAGTCAATACATTCACATAAGTATCTAGGGTCGGTGGCGGTTGGGGGTGCTCATTCCCCTGGTACAATCACCCTGCGTCTGACTTATATACAGAGATATACATAGGAAGACATTTTTTCTGTAGTCAGATAGTTTGACTTACATTCACAAATTATATATATATATGTGCATATACATATCCATTTGTATTCTATATGGTTTATCTTCCAAAAGTATGAAACAAAAGAAACAAATAGATATGTTTCTGCCTCTTCTATTGACAAGATGTATGTACTCCCAAATATAAACCTTACAGGAATCGTTTAACAGTGTTAAATCTGAGATACACAGCCCCACGTGTTATCAGTGTCTGTGATATAGTGTAATATTGAAGCCCTAAACAAAAAATCGCGCTTCAAAATGATCAAGAAGTGCCTCAAAAAAAGTACAAATCTTTGACTGACCGGTTTTACCATACTCGTTTCCCCCCCCCAAAAAAAAATTGTAATTGCAATCATAAATATCTTGCTAATCAGACAGGCGATCGGCTTTTAAAAGTCATGGAGTTCCTGACTGACCTAAAGGTGTATAATTATCATTGCAGCAGTGGCAAAATCCAGGATTTTGTTTCAGAATCTGAGACGAAGTTACCGGATCCCTTTAATCAGACACTGACATTCATTATTTCATGATCTTTATGTATTACAAGTGATGAAGGCATAAAGGAAGAAGAATGTACAGTTTCTCGGCACGACTTGAGCATCGCCCTTTTCTTGATAACGTGACGTATTATGTGAAGTCATACATTAAGTAAATTATTCAAATTTATGGATGCTTCCTTCCCAGATGTGAGTGGTGATGAAGCAAGAATATCTTCGTTTATATATCTCTTGTACATTTTCTTTTCGTAAGGAAAGGGCAGGAATACATTTCATTTTTCAGAATACCTACACTTATTTGTGGGGGTGAGGTTTCATTTAAACCTTTTTTCATAATTCTGCAAGTGACGAGACAGACATAAAACTATAAATCATTGCAAGAAATGACGGGTAGAGGTAATGTGCTGTGTTGAATGGTGATTGAAAAAAGTGGCTGTCGCTGTAGGATGAACTTTTTGAAGCTTAATGCTCTTTTTCTGTGAGGAGAACAGGAAAAGACAGAAAGGAATTAGTTTTTTTTATAGTATTAAAATAGATGTACGTTATTCATGTTTTTGGCAATGGTGGTTTTAATTAGAGTATTTATTTTGCAATGTATTTTCAATATTCTATTATCACCATCATAATGAATACTTATCATGATAATCATCAACATTATCACCACAATTATCATCATACCAGTTATACCAGTTATATCATTGCTTTCATTATGATGATGATAGTGATTAAGAGGATCACCATCCTCCTCATTACCATCACTACCATCATAATAATCATAATCATTATCATCATCTTCTTCAGTATAATCATCATCATCACTACCATTATAATCGTCATCATAATAATCATAATCATCACCACTATCATCATAATCATCATCACTATAATCATCATCATCACCATCACTACCACCATAATCATCATCATAATCATCATCACTATAATCATAATCATCACCATCACTACCATCATCATCATGATAATCATAATCATCACCACTTTCATCATATTCATCATCATAATAATCATAATCATCACCACTATCATCATAATCATTACCATTACTATCATCAAAATCATCATAATAATCATAATAATCACCATTATATTCCACATACTAAGATCTTGCTCTACGATTGGTCAAAAGTAAATCACGCGATGAAAGATAGTTCGCCCATTATTGATGAGAGAAGCAAAAAGTTCGTTACACTGTGTAGATAGTACTACTATCTACACAGTGCAACGCACTTTCACTGAAGATTATCCAAAAGCGAACTAAAACAGGCGTAATTAAGCGCGCATTACCAATGAGCGCAATTAAAGCAAACACATGCGCGCACCGTACTCTCAAGGGTTTGGGTTAAACTTTTAAATTTTTTGATGTGAATTTGGGCCTGGTGTCTTTCAGGTAGACGCATACACGTCCTTTTCTTGTTGTAGTTAAATTGTTTTAGATGTGGAATATAAAGCAAATAATCACCTTTTGGTTTCAGGCGATGGCAAACTATCACTTCCTCGTCGATCAGAATGTATACACTATCTTTCCTCAGCTTCGCTTCGGAAAGATAGCTACATTCAGATCACCTCGGAAGTGATAGTTTGTCCCATCACCTTCACCAACGGTAGTTATTTGCTTACTATCATCATAATCATTACCATTACTATCATCACAGTCATCTTCATCACTATCATCATCCTCATAATCATTATCATTACTATCATCACAATCATCATCATCATAATAATCATAATCATCACCACTATCATCATAATCATTTCCATTACTATCATCATAATCCTCACCATCACTATTATTATAACCGGTATCGTCATCAATCATCATCACCTTTAAGAAGAAACAAATTATCACCATCACTATCATCATAATCATCTTCATCACTATCGTCATCACTATCATCATAATAATTATCATTACTATCATCATAATCATAATCATCACCACTAATATCATAATCATAACCATTACTTTCATCATAACCGGCATCGTCATCAATCATCATCATCACCTTAATAATTGTCGCCATCATCACCCATCATCATCAAGGTCATCATCATCATCACTATCACCAATATCTCCATCACTATCATCACCTGAATAATTAAAATCATTATCATAAGTTCACACTCTTCCTTACCTTACTTAGTTCATCTAGCGATCTCCTTTATTTCCACAAACAAAGCTACGGATCTTTTTCCAAATTTGTTTTACAACAGAAGTCCACTCTGCAAATCCTTCGGTCACCATGATGGGCAACACCACCAACAGTATGAAGCCTATTCCATTCCACGAACATCCTTCAGCAAAGGTCCTCAAAACAAAATGAGAACAATGATAGAATACCAAATTATAACAACATAATACAATACAAAATAAATAAGACATGACAAATATTTTTTTTCTTTTTAAGGGGGGGGGGGGGCGGGGGGCGGCTGGGTGGGTGCAATTTCCAAAATGTAAAATATGAAGAAAATCCTCACTAAATATAATAAAAAATGTTAATGAACATAAGCATGGGGCAGGGTTTGATTCCTCACAAATTTAATTCATAGAAGCCCCCTCCCCCAACAAAACAAAAACTTCAAGAGGGGGGGGGGGGGGCGCTATATTCGCCCGCAATGTTATTTCTTAAAGACCAGAAATTTATGCACTTCCCTTCCCCTTGTAGTCTTGAAAATGAAATGCAATCAAACGAGAAAAAAAGTTGGAGGGGGGGGGGCAGATAATAAGGTAGATATACCCTAGGCTAGAGAATATGCCGTTTCATGCTTTAATTTAGTTTCATTCATATTTTCTTACTGTTTAATGACTCCGGAAAAGAACAGTTTTGAGCCTAAAACACGACGCTCCTCTCGCAGCTCTTCAATTTCCGGAGCAAACTGTTCGTTGAAATGAACCTGCATCTTACTTAGATTGGCATAAGACCTGAAAAGGATAAAAAAGATGAATAGAATTGAGACCCATTTCATACTCCCATGTAAGAATGCCCTATTTAAACTCCCGTGTAAAAGCCTGAAATTCATACTCCCTAGATAATACTCCAACAGGATGCTTTGGTTGTTCAGACTATTCACACTAAAGAATACTCCAAATCTGTTCAATTTGTGAATTGTAAGATTGCGGTACGTAGAGGCTATGCCCTTTAAAAAAATGGTATAACCATGGTACTGTATGGTACCCGTGGTACTTGTCTGTTACTTGTCTGTTACCACGGTACTCCCATCATCATCGTTATACAACAAGGACAATGGTAACCATTGTACTTCCAAATTTGTACATGGTACCTGGCGGTACTTGGCAGTTGCATCGTTCAATACCATGTTTTTATGGTTCTAACCATGGTTCAGTACCATGACAGTATGGTATTAGCATGACACGTGTATTTTTCTCCCATTGTTTGCAATTAATTCACATATCCATCATGGGGATATCAATATTTATTTATTTATTTGTTTTTATTTATTTATTCGGTTTAAAAACATCAACACGTAAAGTTTAGGAACTCATAATGGTTGATTTACAATAAAATTGAAGAGTGTAACCAAAATTGAACCAAAATATATACACTCAAGAAAAACATGTTGTTTTACACACATGAAAATATGGTTACAATGGAATATTCAACGGCTGGCTATATGTAGCTAGACCAAGGCGAGATATGACGAGGAGATCGAAAAGGAGAGAGAGAGAGAGAGAGAGAGAGAGAGACAGGAAAGAGGAGGGTAGACAGAAAGAGATACAAGGGGAGAGGGAGAGAGAGGGGAGGGATATATGGAGGGGAAGTGAGGGAGAGAGAGGGGAGGGAGATATGGAGGGTAAGTGAGGGAGAGAGAAGGAAGAGAGAGGAAGTGAGGAAGAGAAAGAGGTATATAGAGAGGGGGTGGGGAAACGGGTGGGGAGAGGGAAAGAGAGAGAGAGAGAAAAGAGGGAGAGAAGGAGAGAGTTGAGAGAGAGAAAGAGAGAGACAGGAAAAAGGAGCGTGGAAAGAAATAGATAGAGGGGAGAGAGAGGGGAGGGAGATATGGAGGGTAAGTGAGGGAGAGAGAAGGAAGAGAGAGGAAGTGAGGAAGAGAAAGAGGTATATAGAGAGGGGGTGGGGAAACGGGTGGGGAAAGGGAAAGAGAGAGAGAGAGAGAGAGAGAGAAAAGAGGGAGAGAGAGAGAGAGAGAGAGAGAGTTGAGAGAGAGAAAGAGAGAGACAGGAAAGAGGAGGGTGGAAAGAAATAGATAGAGGGGAGAGAGAGGGGAGGGAGATATGGAGAGGAAGTGAGGGAGAGAGAAGGAAGAGAGAGGAAGTGAGGAAGAGAAAGAGGTATATAGAGAGGGGGTGGGGAGACGGGTGGATAGAGGGAGAGAGAGAGAGAGAGAGAGAAAAAGAGGGAGAGAGAGGGAGAGAGAGAGAAAAGGATAGAAGAGAGAGAGGGGAGGGAGATATTGAGGGGAAGTGAGGGAGAGAGAAACGGAGACGTGGAGAGAGAGAAAGAGATAGAGAGGAGAGAGATCTTTTAAAGTAAAAAATAAGAAACAAGGTAGAAGAACCTAACATTTAAAACATTAATACATTTCTTATACACATCTACACAGCAGAAGGCGCACCAAAGCGTTCAGAAAAGACAACAATGAATTAGCCTGCAACGCATCGTCGCGTCCACTCCGAAGGCCACGGTGCGCCTGCACATGATGGGCAACATTTCAGCATTTTCAAGAAGTACAGAGTAGCTAGATAATGATAATGTAGAGGCAATTTGGCAGCAAATGGCAAAATATAATAAATACCCTTCCCGACAATGTTGTGAACAACATGTGAAGCAAATTGATACAGAGTTGACACCTCTATTAATGGAAAAAAAAAACCGCATTTCTTCAATATTATGAATCAGAAAATACACCTGTAATATTGCACCTTGTAGTGGGTCTAAAGAGTCACAACATGTGAAGCTAATTGTTAAAAAGTTGACACCTCTATTTATGGAAAAACCCGCATATCTTCAATTTTACTAATCAGAAAATACGGCTATAATAGAGTATTGTACCTTGTACATGTATCAGGTATACAGATTCACATGTGAAGCTAATTGTTAAGAAGTTGACACCTCTATTTAATGGAAAAACTCACATTATTCCAATATTATGAATCAGAAAATAGAGCTATAATAAAGAATTGCACCTTGTTTCCGGTCTAAGGAGTGACGTAATGTGAAGCTAATTGTTCAGGAAAAAAAAATTGACACCTCTATTAATGGAAAACCCCGCATATCTTCAATATTATGAATCATGTGCCTGAAAATACATTTTTAATGAAGTATTGCAAGTTGTTTAAGATCTAAAGAGTACATAAAATACAATTTTATTCGTGGAATTCACATTATTGAGAGTCTTAATGAGTTGGGTACGACACATCGGTTCTAGAAACTCACCCTTGGATTTCAGGGGGCAATAATTAGGTAGGGTACTTCGGAGAGGTGGAAGCATTTAAATGTACCTAGAGCTGGTGATGGACTTAGCAAACTTCTCAAATAATCGTTTACGACGGTGCTCAAGTGATATGATGTTGAGAACCTCGAGAGCATTTGCGTAGTCAGAGTTATTGTGGTAACCAATGATTATTCTACACGCACGTTTTTGCATGCGCTCAACTTGATTAGATTGCTGAACTGTGAGAGCAGGAGACCACACCGGGGAGGCATACTCCAGTATTGCTCTGATCAGTGGCGTAAGCAGGATTTTTTCAAGGGAAGGGTTTTGAAATCGGGCCCTAAATTTGCTCCCGAAAATTTGAAAATCGCGCCGGCCGAAAAGTCGCTCAGTTGGGGGGGTAAGAGGACACTTTTTTTTTTTTGTCTCGGAATTTGAAAATTTGACATGATGTTCCGTTGGGGGGGGGGGGGTGGGGTAAGGTCACCTTTTTTAGGTCAGCCATTGCCCCCCCCCCCCCCCCCCACCCCCCTGCGTACGCACCTGGCTCTGATAAACAAGAGGTAGACCGATAGCAAATCGCTGACAGGGGCTTTGTACTTGGTGAGTATACATAGCATATATAGTCGTTTAGCAGCGAGGCTAGTCATGTGAGAAGTTTGTATGTCCCATTTCATGTTAGATTGAACAATAACAACCAATAGTTTGAGAGTATCTACACATTCAAGAGTGCTTGCACCAAGGTGAAAGTTTGGAAATATGGTAGGTCTTTTCAGGAATGAAACATTCATTATCTGACATTTTTCAGGTTTAGGGGTCATGCTATTATCAGTAGACCAAGTAGAGAGGTTGTTGATTACTGATTGGATGTTTGAAGGTTGGGAATGTTTCCTAACTTCTGCAGTTATGAGATCATCTACATATTTCCATCTTAGTTGTGTATCAGAGGCAGCATCATTTGGTTGTTCTCGACCGCCCGCTCGTCATTTTCGGGCCGCTCGCATTTTTTTTTTTTAAATATTTTTTTTTGGTTTAAATTCATTTTTTTTTTTTAATTTAATTGTTTTGGGAAAGCAATCTTAAATGCCAAACACACCATTTTATGCATTTGCAAGGATCAAAATGCGTCCCGTTGCCAGTTTTGACTTTTCAGTACGCAATTAGGTATATATTAAACTTGCCATTTTTATTTTTCTATGTCATAATGCCGTTCATTCAAATCAGGTTCTGAGCATTCTTAAACTCATTTTAAAGCCCATCTGTACTAGTTTACAGGAGGGATTAGACCACCCTTCAAGGTTACCGGACAGGTGGATATCTCATCAAATCAGCTCTCAGTTAATATAAGATAAAGAGGATCATGGGGGACCAATGGTCACCGATTAGGCATTGTTTGCTACATAGAGGGCGCAAGTAGCTATAAGTAGCACAATGGAGATTTAAAAGGTGCTGTATTTCAAAGCCCAAAATACTTTCTGTGTTGGTCTTGATATTCATTGTACATTAAACTAGTCTTTTACCATATTAAAGTATTTTATAGACTGTGTTTGTTTAAATGCTTGACAATCCCAATGATTATTTTTTTATGAAAAAAAAAATATTAAAAAAAAAAAAAATGGGGGAAAAAAAAAAAAGAAAAAAAAGAAAAAAAAAGACACACAAAAAATGAAGTTAAAAAAAAAAAATCCGCCCACCCGCCCCTACTCTAGAAAAGCAAGCGAGGACAACCAAACAATTTTTTTTTTGGCCTTAATCATGACCAAGAATAGGACCGGGCCGAGGCTACTGCCTTGGGGGGGGGGGGGGCTCCACATTTCAAATAAGATAAATTAGAGACAATAAATATTGCTGTAATTTCACGATTCTTTAGTTTTTTAAGGTATTATTTGAAATGAAAAAACTGACAATCAAAAAGTACAGCTAGAAATCTGACATACATTTGTTTTGTCAAGAAATGCATTAATGTAGTTAGATGAGTCCAATTATTATTAGGGTAAAATAGGAGTGGAAAACTCTCAACTTTCATTTGGCCATATTTCAATGTTATGTAAATGTAGAGATTTTGCGACAGTCAAGAAGATCTGCGACTAGTCAAGCCCCAAACCTACCCAGCGCACACAGGTATACATATCTGACTAAACACATAACCAAAGCCATCGCAACCGATCGATGTACATTCAGAGCAGTGCTAGCCGTATACTATGCTGTATACAGCTAGTGCGTGCACCATTCACAATAGGGACTTTTAGATTTGCGTGGACTGATACGTGTGGTGTCCACACTATGAACATGACAGACAAAGAAAGCGGACAAAATATACAGTTCCTCAGGTAGACAAAGGAACATCCCTTCACTGCTATTATGTAAAAAGGGGAATATGCATGTGACACCTGTTCCACACATTTTTACATAATAGCAGTGAAGGGATGTTCCTTTGTGTACCTGAGGAACTGTATATTTTGTCCGCTTTCTTTGTCTGTCATGTTCATAGTGCCATTCAAGGCAGTGCATTACAATTACGTCGATCGTAGCAATCCACGTTGTCGTTCGACAATTCTAAAAGTCCCTAATGCAGCTTTGCCTCGACAGGAGATCGAGTAAGTCTTGGTGCTCTAGATCCCGGCTCTAGAGCTGCAAAATCATGCTGAATACTGTTATTTCCCTGCTAATGTAAGACTATATTAGTAAGTTTTAGACTCATCTACCTTATTTACAATATGTTCATAGAATAGATCTAGTCGATGTCTAGATAGTCATTTATGACATTGTCAACTGGGACTTTTTTTAAAATATATAATTTGGAAAGGAAGAGACAGGATTTCCAACAAAATAGATGTGAATGCTCGGGAAGGGAGGGGGGATTTGTTGAGCTTTGGAATGAAGGGGGGGGGGGAGGGGGATATGTAGGTTTGTATAGGTGTCTGAGTATGTGAGCGTATGTGGTGTGTCTGTCTGTCTGTAGGTAACTCTTTGATTTATAATAATTAATTTGAAAACATTATGAACTGTGTAGTAAACTATCTTATGTATTTTTTTTTTGAGAGATGTACAATTTTCCTTATATTTTGATACGATGTGTAAATCAATGAAGCTGTATGTTTGTTTGTTATATATTTTGTACTGAATGAATACAATAAAACAATGCTACAAAACAAACAAAAAACGCCTTCCGACAGTTTAAGACTGAACATGTATATGATCCCATGCATGTACGTTATTTGATGTAGGATCTTGATGGGTTTATAGGACATATCATTCAAAGATAGGTTGTCCATTTACATACACGTTAACTCTGCTGTGAGTAGTATCATCGTCACAGAATTGAAAGTGTTATTATTTTTAGAAAATAAATAAAATACTGCATGAAATCCAGCAAATTAACAAATTATGCTAATCGATGTCATGTCTGCCTCTGTTACTGTGTGATTTCATTTTGACAGTTGTTAATATTCATATTTGTTTATGTTATAGACTCTAATTCAAAATTGTCTTTTGTAAATAACAGATATATACGCAACATGATATTAGTAGTTTCCATATCGACCTCGTTCTTCATCAGCATCTTTACTCTCTAAAAAAAAATCGAGTAATCACGGACTTCACTCCTCTGGAGAGTGAAAATGTAGTGAAAATAGAGTGAACATTCACTCTTTTCCTCTTAGAGAACACTCTAAAATCAATCGATTTTCACTCCTAAACAAGTGATCACGGACGTCACTCCCAAGAAAGTGAAAATAGAGTGAAAATTCACTCTTTTTTTAAAGAGAGTACCAAAACATCAACGCCACCATCACCACGTAGTCGTCGACCTCCGATTTGACGTTGGAACTTTGAAGTTTGTTGGCAATTCCGAAAATGATATGGATATTGACATTTTCGACTTTCGTTCCGTCTTCGAGCACCGTCGACGTCAAACTTTGATTGAAAGTAACCTCCTCTTTACCTTCTTCGTCTTCGATTTGCGTTTCGTCGTTTGCAGGTCGGATCCTGACTCCGACTAATGATGACTTTATCGTTTTTCGTTCCGTCTTCAATCGACGTCGAACTCTATACCGAGTTTCACCACCGCCGAACGTGGACTCCGCATCTGATCGACATCGCTGACCCTTCTGTCATCATTCATGTTTCAACTGTTCTATTATCTACGAAGTAGGCCTACCAATTGTTTCTTCGATATTCGTCTTTCGACTAAATTCGAGTCTGACATCGTCGACTACACTCTCTCACCTTTGCTGGAAGGACAGTTTTGAATATGAGCGGCAGTCTTCTACTATAGAAATAGACTAACCACTTGAATTATAATATCAATTGTTGTGAAATGAAAGTGTTTAGTGGCTTGTTTATTGATGTAACAAGCGGCAGTCTTTCACTATAGAAATAGACTTCAGCTTTCAGCTGTAAATTGTTTTATATATTTTTACGCGAGCTAAATTTTAGCTTAAAGACTATACATAGTGTTTCCATTGTTCGTCGTTTGAAGTCCTATTGTTTTCTCGTGAATCACAGTAAAATAATTTAGGTAAAGATTTTGATAGGGAGATGTTTGATACGTCATATAATCATTCGATAATAATGATCATTTTTTAACCCCCGCCCTCCCGGTTTAAGCTGTAATTGCCAAACACTGTTAAATGTGAAACGGATGAATCAACATGATTGTAATGTCTTTTGTTAACAATGTTTGCGAGATAAGTGGCTGAACCTCGGGAAAATGGATAATTGCGTTGGAATTGAATTTCATATATGCCAGCTCCTGTCATTTCTGTGTCTACTTTGCAGACTTGCATGCTCTTTCAAAGTTCAATTAACGAGGGCTGGCAGATTGTGTGAGGAATACTGTGTTGAAAGTGCATCAAGGTAGTAGATTTTCAAATGATTAAAACAAAGCATAAATTATACGCAATGTAATCAATGCTATCTTTTTATTAAGCTTCATGCAGAATGGATAGGCTGTGTACGTGCAAAAACATTGCAGTACAAGTAACACGGTAACCTAGGTACCGGAGAACCATGGTAACAAAAGTAATGGGAGAATCATGATAACGAAAGATATGGGAGAACCATGGTAACGAAATGAACGGGAGAAACATGGTAACCATGGTAACCGGGAATCATGATAACCATGGTTCATAATTATGGTGGATGTTAATTTGGACAAAGAACCATGGTAACCATAGAAATTAAAGGCAGGCTTTACTACTTCAGCCAGAAGGGATTAGACCACCAAGCGAGCCAGCGAGGTCACTGTGACAGGTGGATATCTCATTAACTCAGCTCTCATTTAACATAAGAAAAAGAGGTTCACGGGGGACCAACAGGCACGGATTGGGGAATATCGATATAGAGGGAGCAAGTAGCTACAAGTAGGACAATGTGCCTTTAAAACCATGCTACACCAAACCATGCTACACCAAACCATGGTTACCAAAGTTCGGTGTTACCACGATTTCCAGTACCATGGTTACCATAGTTCTTCCTACAAATTACAATCCACCATGAGAACCATGGTACTCAAAACCATGGTAACTACACGGTATTTTGTATAAGGATGAATCCAGTTGCATCATTCCTACAAATTAACAAACAAACAAACATATCCATGATTGTTATTTTCTTCATGTCACAGCGTTCAACATACATGCAATCTTTTTGTAAGTTATTATGCTTGATCGATGTTGGATGGATGTACTTGAGTTATGTCATGTCGTTTTACCGTTACTTCTTAAATGTATTCACATGTAACAATGGGCGTCTATAAAGGGGGGGGGGGGTGCGACAGTAGCGGATCCAGGGGACGGGGGGGGGGGGGAAGCCGGGACCCTATCTTCTGGGGGGAAAAACGTGTAAAAATACCTCTTTTAAAGATGGGCCCCCTCCCCTGGCGCTCAAGAGGGCCGGAGCGATTTCACCCCCCCCCCCCTCACTGAAAAGGGTCTAGCGACGCCCCTGCACGTAACACCAGGGTACGTGAAGAACCTCATGACCGAAGGGAAATTCTTTTAGGTAATCCTCAGGCGCTTATATGTCTTATAAGTCTTTCATGTTATATGCTCTGTGTTGTCATTTCTATGTTGTGTATACATGTACCTGGAAATTGAATAATTAAAAATAAATAAAATATCCATACTGTTCATAAAGTTAATGCAGCATTAGGTTCTTAGTTTTGCAAAGTTTTGAATATCAATCCCAAATTCTTATAGATCTCAAGACAAGGTGTCCATTCTTAAAAAATAAAATCTGAACAGCTGCCTACCTCTTCGATAGGTCTGTGCGCTTTGAGATGACCCGTGGTTGGAATTGACCTTCCGATACTTGATAGACTACCGCCTCGAGGTCTTCTTCGTTCTGGACGAGTCGTCTAAAGCTGGCGTCTTGATTCCTGGGTGGCCTTGACATTGACATGATGAATGTTGTTCTGTAATAATAATAATGATAATGATATGTATAACAATAATTCTAATACTAAAACTACTAGTACTACAATTACTAACAAAAATATTAATGTCAATAACAAATCAATGACCACAAAGAACATCAACAACAATAATAGAATTAACAATAATAATAATAAAACACTAATAGTAATAATAATGGTAATGATAATAATAATGATGACGATAAGTATACTGCTAATAGTATTACTTTAACTAATAACACTAATATGAACAATAGTCATAACAAAACAACAACACTACTGATAATAATAATCGTAATATAACTTAATTAATAATAATATTACTAATAACAATAAATAATAATAACAATATCAATAATAATAATGATGATAATTACTCACATGAAACACTAGTATTGACCTATTATAATGACTAGTTATTAAGTTAGATGTAGACATCTAGACTTGATTTTATGAATGGGTCTAACTTGGCTATTTATAGGCTCAGGTCATGACACGGCGAGTTCAACGTGGGGCAAGCAGATAGTACTGCAAAAATATGAATGTTGGTTGTTGATTTAAAAGAGTTGGCAATTCAGTGAATCCATGATTACTAGTAACTGAATGGAGAAGGGTGCCTACATAAAAGGAACCTCCGGGTTTTTTTTAAACAAAGTTGATTATGATTGACACTATAGGCCTATGTAAAGAAGACCAATTATCAATGGAGTAGATCTGTATACTTTACATTTTGTCTAAACGGTAAAATAAATGATTAAGGCAATCCATTTCCCTGAGAATTGAGACAAAGACAGACAATTCTGAGAAGAAGAGAACTACTGACCTACTGGAGTTTTGATAGGTCTGTATGAATAAGTTGTTTGTACAGCTAAGATACTTTGATGATCTCAGTTGTTCTTTCACATTTACCCATCAATGATTTCATATCATGTGCATGCAAGTGCACTTTAATCACAATATACATGCAAGAAATGTTTAATGTTACTACAGAGATAATGTAAGTATCAATGTCTTTACTTTCATTCGTGTCTATTTTAATCTAACAGACATACATGTAAGGACTATGAAGTGGACTACTTAGACGCTCCAATGAGCTGGAGCCTGGAGCTGCGACTGGGGATCAAAACCTTGGTACTATAATCCTCATCACATGCAGTTATGGTAAATAAAAATAAACTATTAATAACAAGTCTGATATGTCCTTGGCGCGTGTATGGACCACAGAGCAACTTTCACACTTCAGGATGTTCTATTGTACATGGTTTTAATGGAAAAAAATTGCGATGATTGAGTCATGGGTAATCCTTTTTTTTTTAAGAAATCATCATTTTTTTATTATAAAAAATGCGAAAATGCGTTTTACAATGAAGTGCACAATAAATTCCCCTGTGAAAAAGAAATAGTCCTTAGAATAAGCATATGCTTTGTTGATTTTTTTTTGAAAAAAAAGTAGCGTTACAAATGGATAAGATTGAAATTATATTAATTATAAGTAGTAGATGGGGCTATTTGTGCCTAATATTTACATGTTTACTAATTTGTATTTGTAAGAAAAATAGATAAATTGAACATAATGTTTATTAACTTAGATACAATATTTGCTTTATATCTTTTAATTTTAGTGTGCATATGTTTGGAAGAATTACATCATACGTTCACAAATCCTGGAAACAGAACATGAGAGTTCAGAGAGAGAGAGAGAGAAAAAAAAAACGGGGGTAGGGACAAATAGTGAAAACATTTGCCAATATCATGTTATGTATAGTAATATAAACAGTTGGAGCATGTGGAGGGGGTGGCGGGTGGGGGTTATACCACCATCATATCCTCTGTCCACTGTTTCATATGAATTGCTCCCTCTCCCTCCAACTACAAGGATTTGGGGGGGGGGGGCTGTTAAGATGACACTTGTTTATGTTCTCAAAAGAGGGAGAGGTGTCATATTAGGTTTAAAGGTAGCAGAACACACCCTCATTCCTTCCCTCTATTTTTCTAAAATAATACATAACTGTGAGAATGATTACTTTCAAATTAACGTCAAATGCTCCCATTTTTTGGTAAAAGAAAAAAAGCCTTCTGATTTGCCTACACAAATATATAACTGTTTCTGTCCCCCCCCCCCCTCCGGGTTCTGCCCCTAATATTCCAACCTCTTTCTATTTTGTGCCTTTTTTAATTAAATTTAGTTTTACAATTTTGGGTCACCTTAGAATGATAAATCAGATAGCATAAGATTATATCAACCTTTTTAAAGATTATCTCCTGTAAATGTACAAGTCTCAAAAAACAATAAAAAATGCTTGTAGACACCACAGACGGCTATAGGTACGTCACCAACCATTCCACATGTTCTTGTCTCAAGCCGATTTTACCCACATAATTAATACTTCAAAAAGAGATCATATACAAGGACATTTTGTTATTAAACACAGATACGTATGCAAATTACAGAAAGATGGGAGTGATGTTACTACTGTCCACCATTAAATTAACTTTTCGAATTAAGTAGGAAACAAAATAAAGCGAATACAATGATATGTACTCCTGAGATAAAGACTGTGAGTTAACAAATTTGAAAAGCGTTTTCTAAAGACCAGTAGTAAAGCAAAAAAGGGAAACAACGAACTGCTAGATGAATATAAATCTATTGATTATACAGGAGAACATGTTTTAGTTATCAATGAACCTTTTACTATGATGGAACTCGAAAAAGTACTTAATATAAAAAAGACACCAGCCCCTGGTGAAGATGGCTTAATATATACTGTGTTTCAAAACCTTCCAACCAGGGCTAGGAAAACATTACTCTGTCTTTATAATAGAATATGGTCTTCTGGGACGATTCCGGAACAATGCAAACACGCAATGTTGATACCCATCTTAAAAACAAATAAGGACTCCTCCCAACTAACATCCTACCGACCTATCTCATTATATCATTGCTTTATTAAGATATTTGAAAGTATGGTAAAGGAGAGATTAGAATAGTTCATAGAGTAAAACGAAATTTTGAATAGTATACAACATGGTTTTAGAAAAAAGAGAAGCTCAGTTGATAACTTAGAACATTTAGAAAATGAAATTCAGAAATATTTATTTGTAGGTATGAAAACCATAGTCGCATTTATTGATCTGGCCAAAGCCTATGATACTCTCTGGACGAAAGGATTAATCCTTAAGTTACGTAGAATTGGTCTCCAAGGAATATATTGACATTTTTGATAAACTACTTGTTAAACAATATAATGATAAATGACATACCTTTGAGACCAGATATACATAGCAAAATGTATGCAGACGACATCGTAATTTGGGAATCAGGCCAAGATGTAAAACAAAATATGCAGAACATAAAACAATATTTAAACTCTTTGAACTTATGGCTCAATCCATTTGGACTCGTTGGCCCGAATTCACAAAGCAAGGTTTGAGCTCAGACCAAGGTCTGAGCTCAAACCTCCTTTTGTTTCGCCAAACCTCCTTTTGTTCTTTACAAACCAGGTTTGTAAAAAACGCGTAAAACGCGTCATATGACGTACGAAAACCAAGGTTTGTCGACAAACCTCCTTTGTGAATTCGGGCCTTTGTGTCGATAGAAAAAACGACCCTATCTTATTTTCGAACAAAACAAATGATGATAACTACGGTTTATATATAAGAGGTCAAACGTTGACACCACATAAAGTACATAAGTATCTCGGAATCACATTTGACAAACGGATATCTTGGAGACCTCATTTATTTGATTTTAGTGAAAGATGCAAAGGTAGAATTAACGTTATCAAAAGTCTAGCACACGCCAAATGGTCTGGAGATGCTAAAGAACTAGTGATGATATATAAAGCATTAATACTATCAATTATCGACTATGGTTGCGAAGCAAACAACTCGGGAACGACAAGCGCAAAAAATATGTTGAATTCAGTTCAGTACCAATCGTTATTTGTATGTGCAGCCGCTCGGAAAGGTACATCCCTTAAAACTCTTGAAGTCGAACTAGGCGAAATGCCTTATGATTTAAGGCGAGAAATGTTATCAATTAAACTTAGAAAACGAATCGAGAGTATGTGCAAACACCCTCTGAACGAAGATGTGAAAGATTGTTGGCAGTTCAATATTCCTGGGGGTACTAACTCTAGATTAGCATTTTGACGTAGAGCCAAGGATTGTACATTAATATTCAGTCACATACTAGAAGATCCAATGAAGTATTATTTCAACACATCCTTTTGGCAAATGCTCTCTCCCCATGTGTCATTGGAGCTAAAAAAGGTACCTACGTCAAAAAGAAATACTACATAGAGATATGGCAAAAAAGATAGAATGAAACATAACCCCCCATCCGCCCTTATGGGAAACGCAAACTCTGGTATCAAAAACATTTGTGTGTTACTTGAACAGCAGAATTAACGAAACTATTCTTCATCGCATAAGAATGGGGAACTTAGGTTTAAATGAAAATCTATTTGAGTTGAATCAACATGAGACTGGTCATTGTTCAAATTGTGAGCATGAAAATAGAAACAGTCAACCATTTCCCATGCAAGTGCCCGCTCTTTCTTATAGAGAGAGAGCCAGGCTCATTACAATGGCAAAAAATGTTATTACACAAACCCCTGTACGTACAACCCATGCACTAAAATAATTTAGAAATGTGGGAATAAGCAAATGGAATGATTTAAACGGGGATATATGATCAAGTTAAACAAATGTCTAGGTTTAAAGTTTTGTACAAGAGGGAACTATTTATCAATGTGTAAAACTGGGTAGGACTATAATCTCATATTTCGCATTTTTCGTGTGTTTCCTCTTCTTCCTTTTTCTTTTCAATATTCTACTCTCTTCTTTTCTCTCTCTCTCTCTTATAATATGCTTCAAAGTACATTGCATTGTGTGTGTGTATGTGTGTGAGTGAGTGAGTATGGCAAGGTGTGTTTGCAAGATATTTGTAATTGTTTTGTAAAAAGTATGAATATACATGTATCTCTTGTTTTATTTTGATTGTTATAGTATTTTTTTTTATTATATTTGTATTTCTATTCTATTCTATGTTTAATGAGCCCCATTTACAAGCTCTGCTTCTCAGGGGGTCCATAGCCTGTCATCATGTTATAATTATTTTTTCAGTACCAGTGTCATTGTAAATTGTTTTTAATGATTGGCTGTATAAATTGAAATTGAAATTGAAATACTGCATAATGTTTGAAATGACCTTCGTATTCCGTGGATGTATACCTGATGAGTCTTTCCCACAAAACCCTTAAAGGTAAAGACCAGTATTTGAAACGCCCCAATTTCAAAAAATGAAATGGAAGCTCTCATTCCCAATCATGTGAAAGAATATGTTTTGACTAAAACATGATGATAAAAAATTTGCCGTGAAACCGCCTACTAATTCATATATTTGGTAAATTTGTTTCTCTCATGGTCTGTGAGAGATATAGGGTAGTCCCATATACATCTTTCTGTGTATAGTGCTTGTAACTTTACGAAGAATGGGCCAAATTTCTTATCATTTTGATGATTCCAGAACCTTGCAGATGCTAGATGCTAGATGATCAACCTTTTCTGATCGATTCCACAACGTTTCTTTCACAATGCAATCGCATGACCATAACTGGTCTTTACCTTTAATGTACATTTCAAAATTCAATACAGTATTGATGATAACTGACGATGGAATGTTTGGTATGAATTATTTGATATTTTAAATTTATGTTTACCTCATTTGTGTTTATTGTTGTAAATAACTTATTGGCATGCACCCAGGTGATTTTCATCATATGTTTGATCTTGTTATTGAAACAGTTATTGAAAACAAGATCGAACACATCATCATAGTCTACAGAGTGCAACCAAACATTTCTTAACAACCATTTAAATTTCTTTCAGGAAGCCTAACAATAAAAGCTGTTTTTGTCATTCAAAGAGCATCGTAGAGAGGATGAACAAATAAGAATAATAATACAACGTCGTTAAGCGTGAGACCGTTCACTTCTATCTCTAACCGCCAAATAATCCGAACAAAAGAATCAACCCGGCGAGGGTAATCAACTGTTAAACGAATTTATTATGAGTCCTTGAACAATTAATTAATACTGCTTGTCATAGTATTATTAAAGAGCAGCAAGGCGAACGATTGTCGCTACAATTCAGAAATCGTTGCTTGGATTGCTTTTTTTCCTCAAAATTACCATGAGATATCAAGCTACATAGAACTATGATTGACAAAAAAGATATTGTCTTGAAAACAGTCAGAAAACATTAGAACTTGAATGAATAAAACATAATACTTCAACAGAGGAGTTGCCCTATCCTGCTTCCTTGCTTTCAAAACAATCCTGGTGGCACGATTTTGGATGCGCTGCAACCTCTCAACATTTGTTTTTATTAGCATTAATTAATAGGGAGTTTGAGTAATTTAACCTACTAAGCATAAGCGATCGAATAGCATAGCTACAATTAAGCTTTTATTGTGAGCATTTTTCTTACCCTACATATATTATACAGATGAAAGTTGAGAGATTTACAAAGTGAAGCATCCATATATATATATATATATATATATAAACTAAGAGCCTTAACAGAATCAGAGGGGACAATGGAGGCATTACCGACAGACACTGGCACTCTTTCTGAAAGGCGATGATTAAGTTTGGGTGAAACAAGTAGCAATGCCTCTGTTCGCATCGTTTAATTGCAACGTAATGTTCATCACCATCCACTGCATTACATCATGAATGCATCTTTCATACACCGATAATACACGGTGCAAACTATTCCTTTTTTTAGGATCGAAACTATGGCACATTTTGAATATCATCAGCATGAATGTGAAATTGATTATTGTGATTCCTGATGATATCGCCCAATGGTTTGATCTACAATGTGAATAGGAGGGAACCGGGAATGGCCCCCCTGCGGAACACCATAGTCTAATTGAAGTCTTTCTAAGTTTTCATTCCTAACACAAACACTGAGGCCCGAATTCACAAAGGAGGTTTGTCTACAAACCTCCTTTTGTTTTTTTACAAACCAGGTTTGTGAAAAACGCGTCAAAACGCGTCATATGACGTACATAAACCTCGGTTTGTCGACAAACCTCCTTTGTGAATTCGGGCCTGAGGGTCAATGTCACTATTCATAAGGACCGCTATTCATAAGGTCGACAATGTGAATACGAGGGAACCGAGAATGGACCCCCTGCGGAACATCATAGTCTATTGGAAGTACTATACTATCTGTACTATGGTTACATCTATATATGCTAATTAAAACTCCTCTTGTAAATTCCACATATCCAACTAGGAGAGTAATTGTTTAGAAACAACTGTCTCAATAAGTTTGGAGACATAGGAAAGGTTCGAGACAGGCCTGTAATTGCTAAATTCAGCAATATCTAAGTTACGTTTCTTTATAAGGGGTATGATAATAGCCTCCTTGAATCTGCAAGAAAACTAACTGATTGTAATGAACAATTAATAATCTTTGTAATAGAAGGCAGACGAATATTAAACGCCAGGTTGACATCGGGTCAAGTGAACATGACTTATTAGCTTATTTTGCAACAAGTTTTCTTACATCTGCTTCACCAAATTTAGCAAATACTGAAAAATTACAACTTTGAACATGAGGTTGAGGTAATGAAACATGTGACAGTTTCACATCTTGCTCATCTTGGGAACACCGAGTTTTAGAAACCTTTCACCAAAGAACTGTAAAAAACGGTTCGCTTATTCTTTATTGTTATTACTAAATGGAAGACATGTTTGTGAATCTGCAAACAATGAATGTATGATAGCATACGTTGATTTTGAGTCAGCTTTTAGTAGCTGATTGAAGTGATTGGGTTTTGCCTCCAGTATTGCCATGTTTACTGTTTACGAGAAGTCGTGCATGCGCTGGACAGCCTACTGCACTCTATAGGCTCTGTAACGCAGCTATCCCAGGGCCCCGTCCCATAAAGTTAAACAGTTGATATTTATCTATTTATTCATACATAAGAGATAGGAGACAGCAAACCTGCGGTAAATTTAGGGACTTGCGATTGATTTGGATTGATTGCAACTCTTCATGAGATGGGGCCGGATCTCATGAACTGTCAGAACCAGACGCGGTTCAATTCTTCATGGAATCATGTTAGAGAGTCTTAATCGAGTCTTTGCCTGCAGACTACTTTGCGTGATAGAATTATCGTATGTTGGCTACAAGTCTTTGTGACGTCAGGGCAAAATATAAACCCGGAACAAGTCACTCCAAATATCGATGTAAAAAATGAATCCCGCCAATAGCAATAGAATATACGCGATAAATAATGGCAAATCTACGTAACAATAGAATATATTAACAAACCAGACGGAACCGGTTCTAATATGTCTGCCAAGCCAGACGGTCTGGACGGAACAATTCCGTGAAGAAATCAAATCGCGATTCAGGTGCGCCTCGTGGGTTCAAACCATTCAAAGGTACATTGTGCACAAATCCTATCTACCCATTCGAAACCTGTGTATCACCTGTATATTATTAAACATGTACAAATCAATACATAACTCTTGTAAACGTTATTACACATGCACAAGTAATTAGGTACAATTTCAGCAAACGTATATACATATATATATATATATATATATAAAATAAAAATGATAATAATTCACACAACTATTGACCTAGTATAATTACTAGTTAACATTAATAACAAGAATAGGATAACATTGGAGAGAATTCCTACAAAATTCATAAAATGCACCACACCTTAGTGTTTTTCAAACAAACAAATTATCTGCTTAAATATAAGTTTATCTTGAAGTAAGATCTAAAGTGTTTAAAAAAAAAATTACATTTTAAGCAAAAGAATTCAGAAATTTACATGTACATTCTGTTTTACAAACACTCGTATTGGCGCCAGCTCTAGGTCTAGGACTTTGCTCCTATTCTTTAAAAAAGGAGGAAAAGTTGAATAAATCTACCAGAAAGTTAAACTACTTACACGATAACTGTATGGAAATAATCCTAAACGTCTACACGCCTGTGTGTTGATTAGATCAGTGACAATCCTCGTTATGACAATCCAGGGCTGAGATATCTTTATGTGATATTGCGCTTTATAAAATGGGGTCAAGATGAGCCTATGAGGAGCGTCGAAACGGATCACGTGTGCGTGCATTCATTTTTACCATATGTACGTGGAGTGCATTTAAAGATGAAGTTGAGTTCTGGTCATGCGATTGCATTGTGAAAGAAACGGTGTGGAACCGACCAGAAAAGGTTGATCATCTAGCATATAAGTATTTGTGTGTATTGCAAGGTTCTGGAATCATCAAAATGATAAGAAATTTGGCCAAGTCTTGGTAAAGTTACAAACACTGTACACAGAAAGATGTATATGGCACTAAACGAACACGTGGCGTAAAAAGCCGCCCCGATTTTTACGATGATACATGCATATTTAGAATATGAAGGCATTTGAAGAGTCATGATTTTCAGGGAACATGTCTTATCTGATGTTCTTCCACACGTATAATAAGAATGAGTAATGCTCACAAATTATTTTTCACCTCTTCCCAGAACTCAACCTTCTCTTTAAGTGATATCAAACGTGCAAAAGAGATGCAAAAAGATCTTACCCTAGTATACAGATGAAAGTTGAGAGATTTACAAAGTGAAGCATCCATATATATATATATATATATATATATATAAACCAAGAGGAGGCGCGATAGCTCAGTCGGTAGAGCAGTGGTCTCGTTATCCGGTGACCAAGGTTCGAAACCTAGCCGATGCGCTAGTGCCCTTTGGTAAGACATTAATCTTCATTACCAGGTCCCTCGGAGAGGACCTTAGGCCGTCGGTATTCTGGTTGCTTACTAACAACAAGCATTTATTGCTATCTTAGCTTTCAGGTAAAAAAAACACCACTATCAAAGAGTCATAACAGAATCAGAGGGGATAATGGAGGCATTACCGACAGACACTGGCACTCTTTCTGGAAGGCGATGATTAAATTTGGGTGAATCGGGTAGCAATGCCTCTGTTCGCATCGTTTAATTGCAACCTAATGTACATCACCAACCACTGCATGTCTGCATTACATCATGAATGCATCGTTCATTCACCGATATTACACGGTGCAAACTATTTCCTTTTTTAGGATCGAAACTATGGCACATTTTGAATATCATCATCATAAATGTGAAATTGATTATTGTGATTCCTGATGATATCGCCCAATGGTTTGATCTACAATGTGAATAAGAGGGAACCGAGAATGGACCCCCTGCGGAACACCATAGTCTAATGGAAGTCTATCTGAGTTTTCATTTCTAACACAAACACTGAAATGTCTACCGATAAGGTAAACCGAAACCACTTCAGTGCCGTACTATATTTTATCCGTAACAAAGCGGTTTCGGTACTATGGTTACATCTATATGCTAATTAAAACTCCTCTTGTAAATTCCACATATCCAACTAGGAGAGTAATTGTTTAGAAACAACTGTCTCAATAAGTTTGGAGACATAGGAAAGGTTCGAGACAGGCCTGTAATTGCTAAATTCAGCAATATCTAAGTTACGTTTCTTTATAAGGGGTATGATAATAGCCTCCTTGAATCTGCAAGAAAACTGACTGATTGTAATGAGCATTTAATAATCTTTGTAATAGAAGGCAGACGAATATTAAACGCCAGGTTGACCTCGGGTCAAGTGAACATGACTTATTAGCTTATTTTGCAACAAGTTTTCTTACATCTGCTTCACCAAATTTAGCAAATACTGAAAAATTACAACTTTGAACATGAGGTTGAGGTAATGAAACATGTGACAGTTTCACATCTTGCTCATTTAGGGAACATCGAGTTTTAGAAACCTTTCACCAAAGAACTGTAAAAAACGGTTCGCTTATTCTTTATTGTTATTACTAAATGGAAGACATGTTTGTGAATCTGCAAACAATGAATGTATGATAGCATACATTGATTTTGAGTCAGCTTTTAGCAGCTGATCATTGAAGTGATTGTGTTTTGCCTCCAGTATTGCCATGTTTACTGTTTACGGGAAGTCGTGCATGCACTGGACAGCCTACTGCACTCTATAGGCTCTGTAACGCAGCTATCCCAGGGCCCCGTCCCATAAAGTTAAACAGTTGATATTTATCTATTTATTCATACATAAGAGATAGGAGACAGCAAACCTGCGGTAAATTTAGGGACTTGCGATTGATTTGGATTGATTGCAACTCTTCATGAGATGGGGCCGGATCTCATGAACTGTCAGAACCAGACGCGGTTCAATTCTTCATGGAATCATGTTAGAGAGTCTTAATCGAGTCTTTGCCTGCAGACTACTTTGCGTGATAGAATTATCGTATGTTGGCTACAAGTCTTTGTGACGTCAGGGCAAAATATAAACCCGGAACAAGTCACTCCAAATATCGATGTAAAAAATGAATCCCGCCAATAGCAATAGAATATACGCGATAAATAATGGCAAATCTACTAACAATAGAATATATTAACAAACCAGACGGAACCGGTTCTAATATGTCTGCCAAGCCAGACGGTCTGGACGGAACAATTCCGTGAAGAAATCAAATCGCGATTCAGGTGCGCCTCGTGGGTTCAAACCATTCAAAGGTACATTGTGCACAAATCCTATCTACCCATTCGAAACCTGTGCATCACTTGTATATTAAACATGTACAAATCAATACATAACTCTTGTAAACTTTATTACACATGCACAAGTAATTAGGTACAATTTCAGCAAAAGTATATATATATATATATATATATATATATATATAAAATAAAAATGATTATAATTCACACAACTATTGACCTAGTATAATTACTAGTTACCATTAATAACAAGAATAGGATAACATTGGAGAGAATTCCCACAAACTTCATAAAATGCACCACACCTTAGTGTTTTTCAAACAAACAAATTATCTGCTTAAATATATGTTTATCTGGAACATTAGTATCGGCGCCAGCTCTAGGTTTAGGACTTTGCTCCTATTCTTTAAAAAAAGGAGGAAAAGTTGAATAAATTTACAAGAAAGTAAAACTACTTAAGCAGGGCTCCCACTTAGCCAAGTTGGAACCATGAGTTGTGGCGAACTGGCGTAATCTTATGGCATGCAGTTTTATCATTAAAACATATTTCTTAATATCAAGAATTACCATTGCTTTACAACGTAAACTTATTTCTTGATATCAAGAATTGATTTCTTGATGTTTTAATGATAAAACAGCTCGCCATAAGCCGAGCCAGCTCGCCACAACTTGTGGCTCTAACTCGGCTAAGTGGGAGCCCTGCTTTACACGATAACTGTTGTGGAAATACTCCTGCACGTATACACCAGGCACGGATGCAGGATTGCTTAGGGGGGGAGGGGGTGGGGGAGGGGGCAAATTTTAAATTATGCGAGCCAAATATTGGTACATAATGGTGACACCGGCAGTGGCGAAATGAGCAAAAACGTTTGGGGCCGGGGGGGGGGGGGTAGACAACAAAATCTGAACCACCCCACTCTTACAAATTCAAATTCATATTCAAACTTTATTGATTTTAATCCAAACAATAAAAACAATATGGCCGATAGAGGGCAGCCTTGTCTTATTCCTCTCCTTGGTCAAATGGGACAGATGATCTCTTTTTTAATATGTCTCACTTAAATATAAGTGAAGCTAGTAAGAAGTCGTGTGATGAGAAAATTACATTTGGGGAATGTACTTCAATGTTAAATAAAATGTATTTAAACAAATCGCCTGGGAATGACGGTTTGTCAGTGGAATTTTATCGCATTTTTTGGCCTGATATAGGGAACCTTGTTTTGGACTCCTTCAATGCCTCCTTTGAGAAGGGTGAATTGTCCACCACACAGAAACAGGGTGTAATAACGGTAATAAAAAAGAAGATAAAAACCCTTTATATATTCGCAATTACAGACCAATTACCCTCCTTAATGTGGATTATAAACTTTTGTCTAAAGTGTTGGCGGAAAAAATAAAGAATGTATTGGAAGAGGTGATACATGTAGATCAAGTTGGATTTTTGCCTGGTAGGAATATAGGAGAAGCGGTGAGAATTATTGACGATGTCATATTTTACACACAGGTATACAAGGTACAGGGTTTTCTAGTAACAGTTGATTTCGAGAAAGCTTTTGACACTGTCTCACACTCATATATGAATTTCTTACTGAAAAAATATGGTTTCGGCCCATATTTTTGTAGATGGATAGAAGTATTGTACAAAAATGTAGTTGGCTGTGTCATGAATGGGGGCTTTTCCACAGGCTATTTCGAAATAGGCAGGGGAGTAAGACAAGGAGATCCCTTAAGTCCATATTTATTCTTGTTAATCATAGAAACGTTAGCAGTGGTTATTCGCAATGAACAAAAATTAAAAGGTATTTTGATAGGCAATATACAGACGAAGATAGTAATGTATGCGGACGACTGTTCAATTTTTTTGAAAGACACAGAAGACATGAAAATCTTAGAAAAAATATTAGATTCCTTCTCTCAGGTATCTGGATTAAAAATTAATAGGGACAAAACACACATTATGAAGCTTTGCTCTTCTGGTCACAGTAATGAAAATGTGACCGGTATAACATTAGGTAAGATGGTTTCTCTGGTAAAAGTTCTTGGAATATACTTTTTTTTGGATATTAATGTTAAAGAAGAAATGAATTATAAGGAAATACTGAGCAAAATAAAAAGATTGTTAGGGTGGTGGAAGCAACGGGATTTAACACTTTTTGGGAAAATTCAATTGGTTAAAGTTTTTGCAATCTCTAAATTACTATATGTGTCTTCTATTATTTTGGTACCACCAAGTGTTTTCAAGGAAGTTGAAAAGATATGTTTTAATTTTATATGGAATGGACAGGATAAGATAAAAAGGAATATTTTATATTTGAACTATGATAAAGGGGGTTTGAAAATGTTGAATTTCAAGTACATGATCTATGCACAGCGTGTAGTGTGGATTAAGAAACTGCTTGGTGGCAATAATGACATGAAATGGAAACAATTTTTGGAATATATATTCAGAACGGTAGGAGGAAAGTTAATATTTCTTTGCAATTATAATCCCAAAACAATCAATATTAAGGCACCGAATAATTATATACTTGGATATTTTGAACATCTGGAATTATCTAAAGGAGAAGGAATATATTGTAAAAGAAACACATAATGAAAATCAAATTATCTTTAACAATACTTTTATTGAAGGTAGGATAATTCCTTTTAATGCAAAATTATTTCATGTGAACATTTTTCAAGTTAAACATTTGACGGACGCAGAAGGTGATATGAGATCAGGGGACTATTTCATAAGGAAAGGTCTTAATGTAGACGATCTGTTTTTTCTTAATGATCTATACACCAAATTGTCAGCTGCCTGGAAGATTAAGAGAATTTGCAGAGGGAGAGATGATACTCTAAATGACACTGTTGATCTTTCCAACATCAACTTTATCATTAACAAAACAGTGTATTCTTTTGAGTCTGTCTCTTCCAAAATGCTCTATAACATTTTTTATTGCTATAATACAAGTTGCATTTGTTTTTAAACATCCAGAGGTAATAGCTTTAAATCTAGATAAGTCGGAAACTACAACATGTTTCTCAATCCCCAGATTTTCCACTCTAGATGGGAAGTTAAGGGAATTTCAGCATAAAATTTTACATAACATCATCTTTTGTAATGATAAATTGTATCTTTTTGGATTAACACAGTCAAATTTATGTTCCTTTTGTAGAAAAGAAGTAGAAACCTATTGTCATATCTTCTTTGAATGTTCTGAAGGGTCCAGAATATGGAATGAGATGGGAAACAGTTTAAAGATGTTTCAGTTTCTTAATATGCAATGGATTGATGTGTTGCTTGGTTTCAGAAAAAATATGAAAGATAATATATTGTTAAATCATGTATTGATTTTGGTCAAATATATGATTTACAGTAATCGTAAAAAAGGAAAGTTCCCAACTAGCAAAGAAATATGTAAGGCTGTAGAGAACTCAAAAAAGTTGAACATGAAAAAGCAAAATTAAAGGACAAACTGCCAATACATTATCAAAAATGGAAAAATTTTACCCCTTAAGGCAGGGGAATTGATTGTATATATATTGTAATTCCTGTTTCCTGTTCAGTCCCTCACTTTCTCATCGATCCGGACACTTACCTGCTATCGTGTTTGCTTGTTGTTTATATTTTGTATTTTAATTTTTTTAAATAACGGTATAGTTAAAGACCTCCACTGATACAAGACCCTTATATAGTTATAATGAAAAATGCACCTTATCATTATATGTAAATATAAAAAAAATTGTTATCATGGATTATGAAGCAGCACCTCCACCTTATACTTTTTGTGTATATAAGAAAATCTTTGTTCAGATTGCTTGATTTATATTGAACTAATTAATTTGCTTATTATGTTGTAAAAAGTGTTCCTTTGTATAATGTTGTATCCAAGTATTACCGTCACCTTTTCCTTTTTTAAGGAATTGGAGCACATTCTGTACATTTGTTTTGAATGTGTACTTCATTAGTTTGGATACAAATGGAAAATATTTTTTTAAATATGTCTGTGTTTAAAATGTATGAGACAATGTACTACATGTATTTTTATACTGTAAGAACAATTGTGTTCCTATTCATCATTTTATATAATTATGAAGATCTGAATAAAGGCAAAAAAGCTTTTAAAAAAAAAATCTCAAAATTTCTCGTTCTCCATCCATTAACAATATTGATCTTCAACTTTTCTTTAAGTAGGTGGGGGGGGGGGGGGGGGGGGGGGGGGGGGGGGGGTAGTATTTACGATCAGACACGTAAAGCGTTGCGTAAATTGGCGTGGGGTCTAGGGGCGAATTCAAGGGGTGGAGCCCCCAGAAGATTAGGGGGTGTAGGCTTTTAATTACGGTCAGATGAACATATTTTGATACCTCATTTGTGACACTGACAGGTCAGGAATTGGCGTGGGGTCCAGGGGCGGCGGGCCCCCTTGAAGCCAAGGGGTTTGGGCAATAAATTACGGTCAGATGAGCATATTTTGATACTTTATTTGTGACCTTATTTCTCTCATTATCTCAAAATTTCTCGTTCTCCATCCATTAACAAGTATTGAGCTTCAACTTTTCTTTAAGTAGGTGGGGGGCGGTAGGTATTTACGATCATCAGACACGTAAATCGTTGCGTAAATTGGCGTGGGGTCTAGGGGCGAAGGCCCTGCGTGAGTCAAGGTGTGGAGCCCCCAGAAGCTCAGGGGGTATAGGCATTTAATTACGGTCAGATGAACATATTTTGATACCTCATTTGTGACACTGACAGGTCAGGAATTGGCGTGGGGTAAGGGGCGGCGAAGCCCCCTTGAAGCCAAGGAGTTTGGGCAATAAATTACGGTCAGATGAGCATATTTTGATACCTTATTTGTGACACTGGCAGGACACAATTTGGTGTGGGGTCAGGGGGCGGAGCCTCTGGAAGCCCAGGGGTTTTGGGCAATATTTACGGTTAGATGAGCATATTTTGATACCTTATTTGTGACACTGACAGGTCAGGAATCGGCGTTGGGTCCAGGAGCGGAGCCCCCTGGAAGCCAAGGGGTTTTGGGCAATAAATTGCGGTCAGATGAGCATATTTTGATACATTATTTGTGACACTGGCAGGACACAATTTGGTGTGGGGTCAGGGGGCGGAACCACCGGAAGCCCAGGGGTTTTTGGGCAATATTTACGGTCAGATGAGCATATTTTAATATCTTATTTGTGACATTGGCAGGTCACGAATTGGCAGTTGGGGTCCAGGGGCGGTGCTCCCAGAAGCTCAGGTTTTTTATACATTAAATAACCGTCAGATGGGCATATTTTGATACCTTATTTGTGACACTGACAGGTTAGGAATAGGCTGGGGTCCAGGGGCGGGGCCCTCTTGAAGCCAAGGGGTTTTGGGCAAAAAATTACGGTCAGATGAGCATATTTTAATATCTATTTGTGACACTGGCAGGACACAAATTAGTGCGGGGACCAGGGGGTGGAGCCCCCGGAAGCTCAGGAGTTTTGGGCAATATGTTTTGAGCATATTTTGATACCTTATTTGTGACATGGGCAGGTCACTAATTCGCGTGGGGTCCCGGGGCGGAGCCCCCGGAAGTTTAGGGGTTTTATTCATTAAATTACCGTCAGATGAGCATATTTTGATACCTTATTTGTCACACTGGCAGTTCACGAATTGGCGTGGGGTCCAGGGCGTCGAACCCGTGAGTCTCATGGGTTTTATACATTAAATTACCGTCAGATGAGCATATTTTGATACCTTATTTGTGACACTGAAAGGTTAGGAATAGGCTGGGGTCCAGGGGCGGGGCCCCCTTGAAGCCAAGGGGTTTTGGGCAAAAAATTACGGTCAGATGAGCATATTTTGACATCTATTTGTGACACTGGCAGGACACAAATTGGTGCGGGGTCCAGGGGGTGGAGCCCCCGGAAGCTCAGGAGTTTTGGGCAATATGTTTTGAGCATATTTTGATACCTTATTTGTGACATGGGCAGGTCACTAATTCGCGTGGGGTCCCGGGGCGGAGCCCCCGGAAGTTTAGGGGTTTTATTCATTAAATTACCGTCAGATGAGCATATTTTGATACCTTATTTGTCACACTGGAAGTTCACGAATTGGCGTGGGGTCCAGGGCGTCGAACCCGTGAGTCTCATGGGTTTTATACATTAAATTACCGTCAGATGAGCATATTTTGATACCTTATTTGTGACACTGAAAGGTCAGGAATTGGCGTGGGGTCCAGGGGCGGAGCCCCCGGAAGCTCAGGGGTTTCGGGCAATAATTACGGTCAGATGAGCATATTTTTATACTTAATTTTTGACACTTGCAGGTCACAAATTGGCGTGGGGTCCAGGGGATGGAACCCCCAGAAGCTCAGCGGTTTTATACATTAAATTACCATCCAGGGGCCCGACTTAGGGCCATTGGCTGGGTTCAGGGGGCAGAGACTCGGAAGCTCAGGGGTTTTAGGCATTTAATCACACTCAGATGAGCAAATTTATCACCTTAATTATTTTGTGACAAAGGCAGGTCACTATTCTCTCTTTCTTTCTGTATGAAATTGCTATTTTCCAACAAACGCATAAGAAAGTATAATTTACTAAACATTGAGTAAAAATCTCGGAAAATTTGTCCTATTTAGCAACATTTGTAAATCACCAGAATCGAGTTAGAAATGAATCACGTTTGAATTATATATATATATATATATATATATTTTTTAGAGGGGAGCATCTGTCACAACCCAAGCCCCCCCCCCCCCCGCCCCCCAATCAGTACGCCATCCCCCCCCCCGATCTTAACCTTGTCGGGAAAAATCGTAACTTATTTTTTTTCTTTTCTTCTCTCTCCTATTTTCCTTTCCTTTCCCTTTCTTCCCTCTGTTTAAGGTTTGCTGGGGGAGGCAAGAGCTTTTCGCCCCCCCCCCGCGATCCACACGTTGTTGGTGGGATAAATCGCAACTGTTCCCCCTTCTTTTCACCCTTTTGTTTTCTCCTTTCTCTTTTTGTTCCCTTTTAGGTCTCCTCTTTCCCTTTCCCTTCCTTCCCCACTTTTTGTGTGTTTGGGGGGGGGGGGGGGAAGGTGCCCTTTGCCCCCCCCCCGAACTACAACTTGTTGGCGGGAAAATTGCAACTGGTATCGCCCTTCTTTTCTTTTCTTCTTCCTCTTTTTTCCTTCCCTTTATCTCCTTTTTTCTTTCCCTGATATTGGGCTTTTTAAAATAGGTTCAAGAATGTAGCCTATGATGAGCGTCGAAACGGATCACGTGTACGTGCATTCATTTTCGGCACCATATGCACGTGGAGTGCATTTTTGTGAACACAACCGTGCAAAAAAGATGTAACAAATTGTAATTCAGTAGATAATAATAATGATAATAAACTGTCACGTATATAGCGCATAATCAATGAAAACTGCTATATGTGCTTTACATACGCCTCTCCAAGATTACTTTACTACGATACAAACAGAAATCCAGGAGGAGAGCGGCTGTTCAAGCAAGGAAGACTGGACTCAACGCCCACAAGGAACAATATCTTCGAAAGAAACTTTATACTGAGGAGGTAATACGCCAAGCCAAAGTAGACTTTAAATCGTCTCTTATCAACCAGATTAAAACTGAACCAAAGAAGTTTTATAATTATACAAGACACTTCTCTAGATTTTCTGCTACAATTGAGGTTCTTAAACACGATGGAGTAAAGATAACAGATGACCAGAACAAAGCAGAAATTCTGAACGAGTTTTTTGCAAGTTTACTGAAACCTGAACCACTTGAACTTAACCTCAATCTACCTCTTCCCTAGATACCACATGACAACTTTGTATCTGACATTGAAACTTCTCCTTCCAGTGTTAAAGAAAAGCTTTCGAATTAAGCTTTACATCATTATAGTCAGGTCACTATATGGTAAAAAAACAACCAAACCCCCAAAATTGCAACAAAAGATTTTTCAACGGTTTCTAGTAGTATTCGACCTCAGGAATAACATACTAAAAGTATATCAAAATCGAAGGTTCAGAAAGCTGTTGTTTTCAAGATGGCGTCCAAGATGGCTGCCGATACCTTACACTGGCCTTAAATCACTTATTATACATCCTAGTGACATAATTTTGGTGTCTATCCCATTATTTCGGGGGTCAGAGAATTCATTGAGACAAGTAAGAATGGATAGCGATGGTCTAGGAAACCCCAAAATCCAAGATGGCGTCTAAAATGGCCATAAGTCACTTATTATCCACCCGAGAGACATAATTGGCGTGTCTATGCTATGGTTTTCGGGGTCATAGAATCAATTAGGATAAGTTAGAACGTTAAGCAGTGGTTCAGGAAATCACGAAATCCAATATGATGTCCAAAGGGCCACAAATCCACTCAGATTTCTCAATAGAAGGCGCACTTTATGAACAGGAAATGAACTTATGATGTTTCTCTCTCACGGTCTCACCCTTATGGTGTCGCCGACCCCCCCCCCCCCCCGAAAAGGGGTCAATTCAACTATTGACAGGTCATTGTCAACACTGAGGGAGGGGATCGAGGGGAGGGGGAGTGACAACTTAATAATAATATCTAGACACACATTCATAATACCCACAATACAATTAAAAATGTTTTAAAATATCGTGTTCATGTCATTTTATAGCGAATACACATGCAGATCTTCATGTTCCTTCATTTTGATGAGGAATATACTTTAGTAGGGAAACATCATCTTCTGCTTCACTATCAGGTGACTCGTTATATGGATTATGGCATACATCAGGTTGGCAAAGTCCAAACTGTTACATGTAGTCCGTAATCTCTGCAGTTATAGCGAGATGTGCTACAAGCAGTACATAAGTCGCAATGAATCAACTTAAGAAGATTATTAGGTGCAGCCTCTGTATTTGACATCAGTGGAACCAGATTATTGTCCTCTAATTTCCAGACCAAGTCTGTGACGTCCATGTCTTCTCACTCCCCATCCATGCCATGACTTGGTAGCCCCAGTGTGCCGCTCTAATGGGTCATTTTTTTCACCAAAAATATCCCTAAACATGGGTCCGTGTTTTCAAAATTTTCAAATTTTTTGGGTGTTTTCATTGTGAAATTGTGAAAAATGGGCTTTACTTCGAGAAAAATGACCCATAAAAATAGGTAGGGGTTTCGAGACTTGAGCGGCACACCCCCGGCCAAACCAAATATAATTACCCCTCCACCCCCTCACCCACACACACACCCAGGCTTGGTTGTATGTTCTGAGGGAGTAAATTTGGTAGAGGCTGGCGTAGGAGGGAGTTGCATTGACAATTTTCTTGACGAACAAGTTGTATCGTAATGATGCAACTGAGTCATTGTAGCGGCCACCAAACATGACAGACATTGCTTTGATACCGAGTTCCTGTAAGTTAGTTACTTTGGCTGACTTGGTTGAAGGAAAGTACTAGCACAGGAATCCCAAAATGAGGTTGCATTTCACAAGCTTCTGGAAGACTGCTTTCTTTCCTATTCCGAATATCCGGGAACTCGAATCGCAATCGGTTTAGGCATCCAGGAAAAGTAGTTGTGAGCATAGCATAGATCTTTACCCAGGTCCACTTTTAGTTGCTTACAGTTCTACACCGTCGGAGCCTTGGCTGCATTGTAAGAGTGGAAGTATATTTCCCTGTTTTCTGTTCCAAGGATTTTGCGAAGTCCAGTTCCTTTCACCAGGGTACCGATTGCTTCCAGCAAAATCATGAATGTCTGGAAGCAACCTAATTGCAAGTCAATCCCTTTCAGTGGGCTATTCTGGGATACATCGATGACTATAGCTCAGCGGCCTTTCAATATGCTGTTTAATAGTCTCGTTCAAAAGGGAAGACAAAGCTACGACTCTGGGAAAGATTTCGAAAGTAAAAAATTGTACCTTAACAAACCATAAATGCTGCTTTGCTTTGCTGTTTCAACGGTTCGTGATAGTTAAAAAAAACTAGGGAACTTGAAGTAGCAGAGGTGATGAGTTTTGAGCTCAGTCCGTTCCTACCTACACTTTTCGAGGCTACGAATGTCTTTCAGAAGGCTGATAAGCCTCAGCTAGCTCATGCTATAACCGATCATGCAAGTAAAGTGTCGAGTGAAGCCGTTAAAGAAGACAGAACAGTGTGTCCTTGATGCATCTGATACCACGGAAGACAGGAGACAGCTATGGCAGAATAGCACGATCATATCCTGATTTCACACCCCCCTCACTTTATGGTTCTGCAAATGTAGTTTTTGACGGCTATGGTGGAGGGCCGTCAATTAATGATAATACACACCAGCGACGTGGGCAGAATGTCCAGCCAGTTGTCAGATTCAATGCAGACACAGTATTCTCAGGCAAGAAGGATGAGTTTTTATCAAGAGACTGCAATAAGCAGCTAGGGACTCATAAATCTCATTAGTGAGGAACTGAGGAAGAGTAGTTGCACCGTCATCATTGTATCCGGAGATGCAGATGTACATATTGCTAAAGCTGCCGTGATTATTCTTCTCTTCGTCAGTCGACTACTCTGATTTGAGAAGACACTGACCTATTGGTGTTACTCTTGCATTACGCGGATGTGATAGCAGGGAACTATACTTTCGGTCTGACAATGCAGCCAAGGCTCCGAAGGTGTATAACATGGAGCAGTTGAAAATGGACCTTGTCAACTTGATGTTTGCCACAATCCATAGAACGAGTAACTTGATAATGAAGCAGAAGATGATTTATCCTTACTCAAGTACATTCCTCATCATGAAGGAAAAATGACGATCTGCATGTGTATTCGCCAGAAGATGACATGAACAACACAAGGTTTTAACATTTCTAATCGTATGGTGGTTGGGTATTATGAACGTGTGTCTAGATATTATTATTAAGTTGTTACTTGTGTCTTTGTCACTCCCCCTCCCCAGTGTTGACAATGACCTGTCAATAGTTGAATTGACCCTTTTTCTGGGGGGGGGGGGGTGTCGGTGACACTATCAGGGTGAGAGAGAAACATTATAAGTTTATTTCCTGTTTAAAAAGTGCGCCCTCTGTTGAGAAATCTTTGTGGTTTTGTGGCCCTTTGGAAGCCATATTGGATTTCATGGTTTTCTGAACCACTGCTTAACGTTCTTACTTATCCTAATGGATTCTATGACCCCGAAAACCGTAGCATAGACACCCAAATTATGTCTCTCAGATGGACACTAAGTGACTTATGGCCATTTTTATGTTATGGCGGCCATTTTGGACGCCATCTTGGATTTTGGGGTTTCCTGATCCACATGATTAATGTTCTAATTTTTCTTATGGATTCTATGACCCCGAAAACCATTGCATTGTCATCCCAATTATGTCTCTGGGATGGATATAAGTGACTTATGGCCTTTTTATGTTATGGTGGTCATTTTGGACGCCATCTTGAAAATAAAAGCTTTGTGAACCTTCGATTTTGGTGTAATTTTAGTATGTTATTCCTGAGGTCGAATACTACTGGAAACCGTTGAAAAACCTTTTGTTGCACATTTGTTTGGGTCAACCCATATATTGACCTGACTTATGACTTTATCTTGCTTCAGCTCTTGCATCTTTTAATACCAAATTCTTGAAATTGCAACCATTTCTATGGCATGAATTGCACACAATGCAGAATTGCATATTATCTGTTTGGAACCGTAGGGGCGTTGCATCTGAGTACTACTTTAGCAGGGTGGTCCACCAAAAGTTTTAAAGCCCCTCTACAGTGTTGGGAGCCCCAACAATTCGATGGCAAAATTTCACCTAGATTATATCATAATGTGAAAAAGGATTTTATTTAAGAAACATTTCTGCAATGGTTTTCAAAACAAATGTGTTTGAAGTTGAAAATTGATGACAGAAAACCCAAATTATGTATTTTTAAAGTCAATATTTGTTTTCTCAAACACATTTTTTCGGGGGGGGGGGGGAGCTTTGCAAAAGTGTGTTTTAAATGATTACGCTTTCACATTGTGATACAATTTAAGTGAAATATTTGGCGAATTTGGGGCTCCCAACACTTTACAGGGGCTTGAACATGTAACAGCGACAGGTTTGAATTTGAAATGACATCTTTGAAAATCAGTGACGGGCTAATATATGTTATCTTCTAAAAGCTTGGTAAAAGCGAAACAAATAACACACTATATAGTTGCTCAGTTCATTGGTTTCAATTTCTTTAATCTATTAATCAATTTAACCAACATTTTAAATAAAAGCATGGACAGTTAAATAACACATTAAGAATGCAAACGGTCTATACCATCACAGAAGTATCTAGGCTTGGGGGAAGTGGTGGTGGTGGAAGTGATGGGGCGGGGGGGGGGGGGGTGTAGGATACACATATTATGTATACAAATATATGCATATACATTTGTATTCTATGTGTTATCTTCCAAAAGCATGATACAAGGCAAACACATATATATCTATATATATGTTGTGCCTTATATTAAGAAGAAATACATACTCTCCCAAAAACCTTAATCAGACACTGACATTCATTTTGTTGTTTTGATCTTTTAAAAATTACGAAGACTTTGATTTATGGTACTGCTAAATGTTTACAATTTCCAACGTAAATTATTTGTCATTATCAAATTTTTGAGGCACAAAATGTTAACAGAGCATATACATGAAGCCAATTAAGATTGCATGATTGCATGAAGTTCAAGTTACATAATATGTATAAAGCACATGAAATGTGTCGCAAAATAATTTATTTTCCCTCGTCGGTCTCTCCCTCCTTCTGCCTTTCTCGTTCTATCTCTCTTTCTCCCAATAAATGAATCGATTTACATCTATTTATTCAGTTTCATTTGAGGAGAACTACCCTAAGTACCGTACAGTAAGTACGACCAAACAATGTTGTATGACAAATATTCAGGGATTGTTTCATGTGCTAGAACAGCAAGCTATAGATTCACGACCAGCAATTTCTTTCCACCTGATAGATTCTGCATATATAGACCATTGTCGATCATATCACATAACAAAGGGTCTGATCAGCAAGACTGCACTCAATTGGTACTGCACTGTACATAGCTCTGCTACTGCTCACAGCCTGTCACTAGGGACTTTTAAATTCGCACGAAGACAATGGGGATTTCTACGATCGACGTCCTTTTAATGCACTGCCTTGAAGGGACGTCACACGTATCAGTCCACGCAAATCTAAAAGTCCCTATTGACAAAATTCACTGTACTGGCATGGACATAATACTAGTATAATACAAGCTCAGGGCTTTATGAAAATGCCACATTCAAAACATAGTCTCTCCTTGCAGACCAGACGCTGCCTCCAGCTGGACTATGTTTTGCATGAGGCGTCACAATGCCATGTGACCATTCTGCAATGATGGAATAAAATACATAAAACATAATATCCTTCTTATGAGTCCCACATGCCTTTTCAATTATTTTACAAGTGACAAGACAAACATAACTACAGTTCATTGCAAGAAATGATGGGTAGAGGTAATGTGCTGTGCTGGTGATTGACCAAATGTGGCATCTCGGTCGCTGCAGAATGTAGTTCTTGAAGATAAATGCCCTTTTCTGTGAAAAGAATAGAAAAAGAAGGAAAAGGAATAAGTACTTGTAGTACAGATGTACATTATACATGTTGTTGGTCATGGTGATTTTAATTAGAGTATCACGTTTTCCAATATTATTTCATTATTCTATCATCACTTGTCTTCAGAGACCTCAAAACTCAGCGGCAAGGCTTATCTTTTCTGTTCCTCTTCGGACTCACATAACACCACTTCGACTTGAACTCCATTGGCTGCCTGTACGACAGAGAATAGCTTTTAAGATCCTACTACTGGTCTACAAGTCTCTCAACCACCGATGTCCCCCGTACATAGCTGACTGCTTGGTTCGTCGTCCTCGAGTCCGAAATACCCGCTCATCATCATCCATCTGGCTCACTCAGTGTCTCTCTAAGAAACGTGCTGGTGAATTGTCTTTTCCATCGGTTGCTGCAAAACTGTGGAACCAACTACCTACTGCTGTGCAGACGGCCTCATCTGTTGACCAGTTCAAGAAACTACTCAAGTCACATCTTTTCTGCTAGAAATTACTTTATTACCAGCCTACATATACTTTGCTGATCTCTGAGAAGTGTCTAACTTTTGTTTTTAAGTGGCCCAAACATTGTTGAGCATTGTGTGCAGCGCTTTGTAACTGCAAGGAAAAGGCGCTATATCAAATATCTTTTGGATTGGATTGGATCACCATATCACCACCATCATTACCATCATCATCATTATCATCCCCATCGTAATTCTGTACCATCATCATCATCATCATCACCAGCATCATCCTTATCATCACCATCGTCATCACCATTGTCACCACTATCGTCTTCGCATCATCACCACCATCATCATTATCATCATCATCCTCACCACTATCATTATCATCACCACTACCATCTCAATCACCTGACATCAGCACCATCACCATCATCACCAGCATCATCACCATCATCCTCACCATCACCATCACAAGTTTCATCATCACCATCATCATCACCATCACCACCATCACTCCCATCACCATCACCACCATCATCACCACCATCACCCCCATCATCATCACCATCACCATCACGAGCATCATCATCACCAGCATCATCACCATGCACCACCATCACCATCATCATCACCATCATTATCATCACCACCATCACCATCACCATCACGAGCATCATCACCATCACCATCACCATCACCAGCATCATCATCACCAGCATCATCACCATGCACCACCATCACCATCATCATCACCATCATTATCATCACAATCACCATCACCATCACCATCACAAGCATCATCATCACCATCACCATCACCATCATCATCATCACCATCCCCATCACCATCACGAGCATCATCATCACAGCATCATCACTATTATCCAATCATCACCGCCATCATCATCATGATCACCGCCAATATCACTATCATTATCATCACCTGATTAATTAAAATCATTATCATGATCCTTGCCATGCACCACCATCATTCCCATCATTATCACAGTCATCATCATCGAAATCCATAGTCTTCTTTACCTATTGCATTTCATCTTGCACTGTCCGGTATCTATTTTCCTGTAACAAATTAAAGCCACTGACCGCCCGCCAAAGAAGAGGAATGACACGAGAAGTCAAAATTCCAAACCCCACGATTCCTATGATTGACAGCACCACGAATATTAGGAAGAAGATAGAACTCCACGAATATCCGTCCGCCAAGACACTGAAGAAAAAAAATACATGAGAACAATTATAGAATAATAAAATATTACAACATAATACAATACAACACAAATAATGTGGTACACATACCAAACAGGAAAAAAAAAGTGTTTCGATTTTTATTTAAACTATTAAGAATGCACATTTTTTGTAAAGAAATAAGACAATGCAATTTCCAAAATGTAAAAGAAGAAGAAAAGTCCTTACGAAGTATAATTAAAAGTTTTTGAGCAAAAAAAAAACGTGATACGGTTCCCCTCCAAATCAATTCTGAGAAGCCGCCCCCCCCCCCCCCCTGAAAAGAGAAACCACAACAAATAAACAACAATAAACTGTTTGTGTTGAAGAACACTTAAAAATCTCTGATAACAAATAGCAAAGCAAAAAGCAAATCAGTATGACATGGTGGTGGGGGGGGGGGGGGTGGGGGAGAGCTTGGAGACACTGGATTTGCCCACAAGTGTTATTAATTTTGAGACCAGAAATTGATACACTTCCCACTCCCTTGCATTCTTGAAAATGAAATACTACCAAAAGAAGCTGTTGTTTAATTTGGAAGGAGGAGGAGGAGCAGGGGTGGGGTAATCCTTCTTAAGTATTATTCTTAAGTATCATTTGAGGTGTTCACACTTGCACAAGCATTGTTTTTTAGTGGACCCCTCTGTTTCCAATATATATTTCTACATTTCATGTAAATGTTTATTATTTGTAATGCTTTTTTGGAATTGAATGGGGAGAGTAAGGTGAATACACCCTATGCTATAACGGTTCATGGTTCAATTTTCATTAATATTTTCTTACTCTCTAGTGACCTTGGAGAAGAACCGAAGTACTTCTCGATGTCCAGCCCTCATCGCTGCTCGGCACCCCTCAGCCATGCGTATAATTTGCAGACCAAAATGTTGGTTGAAACTAGTCCGCATCTCTCGTATATCACAACGAGTCCTGAGAAGGATAAAAAGATATAACAAGAAAATAGTTGAGACCCATTTCACACTCCCATGTTAGAGTGCCCTATTTATACTCGCGTGTAAAAGCATGCCATTCACACTCCCTAGATGATACTCCAACAGGACGCTTTGTTTGTCTTCACACTCAGACTTCACATTAAAGAATGATGCTCTTAATCTGTTCAATTTGTGAATTGTGAGATATGTAGAGGCTATGAATCCAGTTTTATCATCCCTAAAAATATAAACAACATAAATAGGTCCCACTATATATCTACTTGCGCCCTCTATATAGCAAGCAATGCCTAATCAGTGACCGTTGGTCCCACATGGTCCCCTCGATGTTTCTTATGTTAAGATTTGATGAGATAACCACCTGTCATGTAGTGACCATGCAGGAAGGTCTAATCTCTACAACTGGCCAAACTATATAGTGCAAATAGGCTTTAATGCATTACGCTTACGGTTTGGTAAACTTTTAAATATCAATCCCATATTCTTTCATTTCTTAAGACAATGTCGTCATTCTTAAAATAAAAAAAATGCGCTAACCGTGAACTGGTCTATTCTTTTTCCTTCAGGGGGAAGCCCGTTGAGAAGTGCCCTCTGAGCGGAGCCTGCTACCTCCCACATTTCAAAGGTGAAGTCTGTCGAGTGACCCAGGTCACGGAGATCGTTAAGGACACCATCGGCCTCCGAATCAGCCCTCTACAGTTCAGATAAATACTATCATTCCTCGGAGATGAGCGTCTCTGGAGAGCGTTACAAACTCATTTTATAGCTAGGCCAACGAAACCAAAACATGGTGGGTTCGAATGTCAAAGTACACTCTTCCCCTTTCGAGTTACCAGAGCATAATTTGGTGGAGAATTTACCTGAAGAATTCTCATTGGTCCACATTTTTGGTTGCCCAAATGGGCTAGTATAAAATAATCTTTTGTACTCCTATATTGGGTTTTATCAGGCTACTGTATCTAGATGAATTTACTGGTGATACTGTAATGGAAGCTCCCAGAATTATTTTTGTTGCTTTAATATTGAGGGTCTCTTTAGTCGACTGAATTAGTCAGTTGCGGTGGTCTTTACCACATTTCACAATGCATTTTACATTATGGTGAACCTACAGTTAACAACTAAATCATTCATACCCTTAGCAAGTTTTGTAAATTTTTTATGTGAGATATTGATTTGTTCCAATTTATGCTTCTTGAAAATGTGACATATTCAAGCTTACATCTAATTCAACTGGTCCAGCAGCTTTCTTTCTTGAGTTACGAAACACACACACACACACACACACACACACACACACACACAAAATCAATTTTACAAGGGGTATGAATAATCTAGTTGTTAACTGTAAGTATTCTCAAATCATCAAAGGGGTTAACAATAGAGCACAGATATTAACAAAAGTTTGAGTAAAGATTGTGAGAGTGGGATTTACAAGTGAAGGACTTGCTTGTGAAGACTTTATAACTGATTTTAAAATAAAGTTATGATATTGCCTAAAGTTTGGTCGCATCTAGATCTCTGTGTTGATGCTGCTGCAGAGAATTGCTTCTATTCAACTTATATAACATAAATTTACATAAAACAAGTAGAATTAGAAAAAACAAAAATGTTAAAACTTGTGTTCTAAAAACCAAGAGATATGATATAATAATGTTCCTCGCCACTCTCTTACAGCACACGTTGCTAGTCCCCTCTCATAGCAAATCCACCTCTTCTATCAATCAAAGTTGAAACATTCCTGATAGTGAATTATGAAGTATTCGTACCTTGTACAGTATAACAATGTCAAAAAGTATGCCCCTGCAAACAGCCATTAGCAGTTAGGTATGTGAATTTTACAATATGTGAGGGCATGATGCTGTAAAACATAACTGTATCAGGCATGAAACCGCAAATTCAAATTATTTGTAAGAAATTCTTATTAGAATGTGATAGTGTTATTTTTCTCATTTTTGTCTGGGTTATGTTGCATTTTGGGTTTTTATTATTCACACAAAGTGTTTAACATAATGTACGATCATGTTATGTATACTTAAATGAAATTCTAATATTGCTGAGTATTGCTTGTGTAGCAAGTAATGATGTGCTACCAAAAAAGATATTACATGTCAATTCCTCTTGTATCCCAATAAACAAAATCACGTGAAAATCACGTCAATATCAAGGTATCGACTCGAGGAGAGTTACGTTCTTCAAACACCGGACATTTACGTAAATGTGTTAATACGTTTATTGCACTAGGTAACTTAAAACACACGTACACTAAATCACGCAATTGTCACTGCAATATCACCATTATAATAACGTGATTATCCCTACCTTGGAGACCATGGTTTGTAAACCTAATACTCCCGTGTTTGTTTGGTTATGAAATTACATGTTCATAAACGAAATTATCGCGTCACAGAAACACGTGAAGCGTTAGTGATAGTTTTAGTCAAAATATCTGCGTGAAATTCACGTGAATATTACGAGGCTGACTTAAGATGAATCATGTTCTTCATTCACGTGAAATTTACGTCGAAGAGGAAATATGTTACTGTAACCCGCGTTCAACCCAATAATTACGCAAATGTTACACAATAAATGAACCAAAATAATGACGTTCTCATCCCGTTTCTGAACATCGTGTCTTGGATCTTCCATAATTACGTCCAGGCGCGCCAGAACCAGTTTGGGATTAGAGGAGATGGTGGGGGGGGGGGGGGGTGCAAACACCCCAGAAGAGAAAGCTAGTTGCAACTGGTCCAGTTGATGAACCAGTTAATGCCAACTGGTAACCCTGGAAATTGAAATGGGCTAAATGATCCAGTTGATCCAGGCCAGTTAGAATTCAACTGGTCTAACTGAGCCATTAGAACCATTTGGTAAAACTTCCAACAAGTTGAACAGCAACAACACTTCAATACTGGTACGTCTGTATTTCCAATGTAAAGGCATTGGTAATAAGTAGACTTACATAATTTAATTAATCGAATTTTTTTCATATACTTGTATTTTATTGAAATTATTTATTTCATAGTTAATGTTTCCCTTATTCATGTTTAACTAAACGTAATTTATACGAAGTAGCGAAATGTCCTAATAACTGGTATTTGTAGTATTTTCGAAATGAATTGCATATAACTAAATCATCAGTAATTAAGAAATATGCTGTAAATTCAAATAATTTGTTTAAAAAACATAGATCTGCACGCACCCCATATTCAATATGCAAATTTATTGGTGTCAGCTGGTTCAACTTGAAATATGCCAACAGTCAGTCATCAACTGGTGCAACTGGAAATATGCACACACTGGTGCAATGAAAATATGCCAACAGTCATTTATCAACTGGTGAACATAGAAATATGCCAATAGTCACGGGATTATCACCACGGACCATAAAGACACCCAATAATAACTCATTTTCACACCTGGAAAACACGGAATATCCAGCTTATATTAATAATCCGTTTGAGTCACGAGATCATCACCGCGGAACTGCTGGCAACTTCGACTACCATTTAAATAGGTGTTTTAAGACACCTAATAATTACTAATTTTTCACACCTAAATATCACGGATTCACAGCTTAGATTAGTAATCAGTTTTAACTACGTGATCATCACCAAGAAAGTTATGGTAACTTTGAAACCATTTAAAAAGGTGTTTTAAGACACCTAATAATTACTAATTTTTCACATCTAAAAGTCACGTATGCCCAGCTTAGATTAAAAATCCGTTTGAGTCACGAGATCATCACCGCGGAACTGCTGGCAACTTTGACTACCATTTAAATAGGTGTTTTAAGACACCTAATAATTACTAATTTTCACACCTAAATATCACGGATTCACAGCTTAGATTAGTAATCAGTTTTAACTACGTGATCATCACCAAGAAAGTTATGGTAACTTTGAAACCATTTAAAAGGGTGTTTTAAGACACCTAATAATTACTAACTTTTCACACCTAAGAGTCACGCATGCCCAGCTTAGATTAATAATCCGTTTGAGTCACGAGATCATCACCGCGGAACTGCTGGCAACTTTGACTACCATTTAAATAGGTGTTTTAAGACACCTAATAATTACTAATTTTCACACCTAAATATCACGGATTCACAGCTTAGATTAGTAATCAGTTTTAACTACGTGATCATAACCAAGAAATTTATGGTAACTTTGAAACCATTTAAAGAGGTGTGTAAGACACCTCAGAATTACTAATTTAATATAACCAGAGATTCACGGACAGAACAATAAAACGATTAGCCGGTGTAAGTAACGTGATTATTACCATCAACCTTGGATAACCTGTGAAACCTATCGAAAAAGGTGCTTAAAAGACCAAATAATTATGTATTTATCACCACCATCGGTTAACGGACACAAAACTCGTTGCTTGGTCAAGTGGTTATTCGGTCATAAACACTTGATTTACAGAGGTAAGTGGAATCACGTTACTCCAGTCGCGTGATAAATTGGTGATTTTTAGGTTAGATGAAAACGTGAACAGGAGTACCTTTTTTGTTTAAATGAAGGCACGTGTCGATAACGTTTAAATCTAGTTTAAAAGGCACCATACTTTAAAATCACTTAAAATACACTCCTAAAAGAGGTTACTTTTTAGTGTTTTGTTTATTGGGATACCTATTTGTGACAAGCTTCATTATTGTTTTGTGAATGCTTGTTGTGACATGCATATTAATAAATATCAGAATTTTATGTAACAAATTTAAAGTTGTACTTGATAGCAATTATTGTGTACTTGTATACCAGTAGTAGGCTTCTGTAGGTATAGATGATGTACTGTGTCCAATGTGAGAATAGCAATTCTTTCACTTATTATCTTTCGTCTCTACTTAGTTCAGGACCTTTCTCCTGGCGTTTTCTCTGGTCAGCCAGGTCGATGTGTTATCTTCTATAAAAGCATGGTACAAGAGAAACAAATAACACACTATATAATTGCTCAGTTCATTGGTTTCCAGTGCTTTAATCCATTTATCCATTTAATCAACATTTAAAATAAAATCCTGGACATTTAAAGAGCTGATTAACGGTCCATACATTCACAGAAGTATCTAGGCTCGGTGTTGGTGTGGTGATGGGGGGGGGGTAAAATATACAGAGTATGACTTATATACAGAGGTATGCATACGAAGACATTTATAATTTCTGTAGTCAGATATTTTGACTTATATTCACTTTAAAATTAAATATATATGGCATATGTATGTAAACATAGACATTTTTATTCTATATGGATTATCTTCCAAAGCATAATACAAGAGAGACAAATATATATGTTTTTGCCTCTTATATTTACAAGAAATAAACCTGAATCAGACACTGACATTAATTATTTGATGACATATAAGACATTACTAGTGATGAAGGCTTAGAATTATGTTCCTCCCAAATATTTACAAATTTCAATGTAAATGATTTGTCATAATCACATTTTTGAAAATTAGATGTTAACAGAGTATATACATAATGCCAATTAAGCTTAATATGAACACCATCTACAGTAATTATAATTGAATGGTATGAAGTTCAACTTACAGAAAATTGTCAGTCTCTCTCTCTCTCTCTCCCTCTGTCTTTCTCCCAATAAATGAATTGGATTTACATCTATTTGATCAGTTTCATATCAGGAGAACTACCCTACAGCCAAACAATGATTTATTCCCCTTGTAAAAGCATCCTGAGTATGACGTTTATACAGAGACATTAATAGGAAGACATGTATTTTTTCTGTAGTCAGATATTTGCCTTATATTCACTACAAAATTATACATATACATTTGTATTCTACATGTGTGATCTTCCAAAAGCATGATACAAGAGAAACAAATATCTATGTTTTTGCCTCTTATATTTACAAGAAAAAAAAGTAGTATTTTTGGCCCTCTAGTTACCATTCTCACACAGCCAACACAAATGAAATCTAATCAAAAATTCAAGAACTCATATGGTCTTTAAATGACTTTGTGTTTCCAGGAGAGATGCTTAACACTGTAGGTAGAATAGTTGCACCCTGATTCTGGCTATACCGTACTGTATATCACTAGGCCAATTGTTGTTGTTGTTCTTCTTCTTGTTTGTCGTTGTTTCATTTTATTGTTAGTAGTTGTAGTATAGGTTTTCCCGCCAAACTTCGTAAACTTAGCATCCGAATTAACGTTACGTTCATTCAAGTTCTTGCGAAATTGAATGGCTATGTAGATCAACTTTCATATACCTAATTGCCTCGTTCAATTTGATTTAGAAGCATGCGATTCATACTTTTGTCACGGAGACGTGCAAAATGAGCGTTCAATTTAGAAAAGCGTGCAAAGAGCATTCAAATTTGCGCCGGACAGTTGGTGGTATGTATTCGTGCATTCAATTTCGTGAATAGGCATACATATGTGACATTTGTGGATTACTTTTCATTTTATGTTAATTTTTTACTTAATATACTTCTGTTTGAATAATTTTATGCAAAGTTTATCTGTAGGAATATCATGCGTATTCATTGGTAGATATCTGTCATTACACAGTTAGCTGTCCCTAGAGGAGTTGCACAATTTGTGACTTCTCTTCTAAGCACAAGCTATAATATAGGTTTTCCCGGCCAATTTCGTAAAGGCAGCAATCAATTTCATTAACGTGCATTCCTGTTCGAGCAAAATTTCTCCACTCGTTGCTCCCCTATTTCATTTTTAAACTTGTTGCATTCAATTTCGTTTCGAGTCACTGAATTTTCTAAACATGCACATTCGAATTAATGCTTGGTTCAGTCAATTTGGAAATGCGTAAGGGTCATTCAATTTCGCCAAAGTTGAGTGGGAAGACAATTCTTTGGCGAATTGCGGTTTAATTTTCGTCTATGGGCAACCTCTTTCGCAATCGGGTCATTCAAATTAAAACTAGACCTCATAATTATTGCATGAGGCTCGATGTTTATTCGGATATTCACTTTTTCATGTTCATTTATTTATTCTTTTTCTCTATGATATTTTCTGACATGATTTCACATTATACAATCTTCTTATTTGCCTGATATATTTATATTGCTTTTTATGTTTTCTTTTTTCTTTCGACATTCTTTATTTTTGTTGAAACATCTCTCTATTCATATCTTCATATTTTTCATTATAAATGCCTTCGGGGTTATTATTTAAATGGTTTGTTTTGATCAATCTTGATTGAGTTGGTGATCTTTCTTTCTTTTCATTTAACATCTTTTTCTTTATTCACCATTGTGTTTTGTTTCCATCATGTCCATGTCTATTAAACTTGAACTCTGCCTCTGTCCAAGATCTGTTTATATATGCATGCCTAATCACGAAATTGAATGCACGAAGACATACCACCGTCTGTCCGGCGCGAATTTGAATGCTCTTTGCACGCTTTTCTAAATTGAAAGCTCGTTTTGCACGTCTCGGTGACAAGAGTATGAAATTGCATGCTACTGAATCAAATTGAATGACGCAATTAGCTTTTTGAATGTTGATCTACATATTCATTCAATTTCGCACGAACTTGAATGAACGTAACGTTAATTCGGATGCTAAGTTTACGAAGTTTGGCGGGAAAACCTATATTACAACTACTAACAATAAAATGAAACAACGACAAACAAGAAGAAGAACAACAACAACAATTGGCCTAGTGATATACAGTACGGTATAGCCAGAATCAGGGTGCAACTATTCTACCTACAGTGTTAAGCATCTCTCCTGGAAACACAAAGTCATTTAAAGACCATATGAGTTCTTGAATTTTTGATTAGATTTCATTTGTGTTGGCTGTGTGAGAATGGTAACTAGAGGGCCAAAAATACTACTTTTTGGCTGTCACCCATTTACACTTTGAAAATGTGTCTTTTTCATAAGGTGTTACCATGGAATTACACAAGATATGCTATATCTTGTCATGCCATCTTATAGTCCTTTTTATCTCCACTCAGTATTTTTTACGGCTTGAGAATTGACCCTATAATTGCAATACAGCCCGGCTTTTTTAGGGTTAAAGGTCAAGCCATAGAGATATATACTATTATATCCTGCATCAAAAATTTGTTGGCTTTTGATTGGTTGAGAGCTCGTCACATGACCAAAAATATTTGAGCTATTTTTAGAAAGTACTATATGAGAGTACTATTTTGGTTTACTATTTGGGAGTTTTTTTTCAAATCTTAATTTAATGATTTTTATTTTTTTTTCTCCCCAAAATGTTTTTTTTAAATAAATTTTTGATGCAGGATATAAAACAAATATACCATGCCTTCTATTCGAGGTACTCGTTAAACTATGGGCCTCGGTGATTCCAAAAGTACCATTTGCTTCGGGGCTGCGCCCCTCAGCAAATAGTACTATTGGAGTCACTTCTTGTGCATAGTTTTAACCAGAACCTCTCAAGGCAGTGTATATTTGTATACTAACACTAGAGGGCGTACTCGCTCAAATTGCTGTTCCGAGCTGGAGCGTTGACCGCCATTACTAAGGAGGGCAGAAAAACGAACGACCCAACAAGATACTGTTATTATTGTTTATTCCTCGTTGGCGAGCGAGCTTAGCGAATGGTCGAAATTCTTTGGCTTGCCATTTCATATTGAAAAAAGTATCTGCGTGCCTAGCATCGCTTTTTAATCACTGATGTAAAAAAATGTATTACAAACCTAAGCTATAGGCGTATCGAGCAAGCGAATTTTCATCCTTTTCATATAATAACTGAAAACCATTTGCATGCCTACCACCCCTTTTTTTAATCAATGATTATTCCACGAGCATGTAGGCCTATATCTCATACTCCATTTTATTTCATATTTTCCCCGACGTGTGGCGACGTCGCGCCGGCAGGATTTATCGTCATTAATTATACCGACATCGTCCCGACACAAAGTTATAGGCCAATGCAAAAATATGGAAATTAAATCTTACTATATTCTATTTTATGTCCCTTTTCCCTTGTCTTTAGCCTTTTCTTTTCTCTTTTCTTGACCTATTCTTTTCTCTTTTCTTGACCTTTTCTTGTCCTTTTCTTTTCTTTTCTTTTCCTTTCTTCCTATCTTTGAATTTTACAGGGGGGTAAGAGGTCACTTTTGTTTTTGGTCCTAAAAAAATCGCAACGACTCAGCCGACCGCTGAATAAGCGGGGTTGGGGGGGGGGGGGGGGGTGAGAGGACCCTTTTTTTTTTGGTCTCGAAATTTGAAAATTTGACATTTTGCTCCGTTGGGGGGGGGGGGGGGGGTAAGGTCACCTTTTTCAGGTCAGCCATGGGGAAAAACAAATCCAAAGGGGGGGGGTTTAGGGGGGTTATGGGGGGGGGGGGGGGTTATACACATACAAATACCAAAGGGGGGGGGGTTAACCCCCCCCCCCGTGTACGCGCCTGTACTTTGTACATCGTTAGTGACGTCAGCGTGCAATGGTGCGAAAGGATTAAACGGAATTGCACGGCTGTACTTTTAGCGCATGTCATGTGATCAGGAATTGACCAATGAGGTTGCAAGAATCTTAGAAGGCGTTGTTTAAACTATAATATACTCGTTAACACCATCAACTAAACAAGCCTCACAACAAAAGGCAAGTCAAACAACAACAACAACCGACAAAGAATCTGAATATCAGTTTTACAGAGTAGAATTCAGCGAGGTACCTGTACATATGCAAACCATAGTGAGTACATATAATTCATTGACATGAATAAGATGGCAATTAGCTCCAACTAATAGTACATAACTGTGCTACATCTAGGCTCCTAGATGTATGTCAATAAAAAATTTCATAGTGTTAATAATAATAATAATAATAGTGGCTACTTGTATAGCGCACAGGTCCACCTTTCGGTGCTCATGGCGCTTAGAGAAAAGGACATGTAACAGACATAAAAAAAGAAAAACAACAATAAACTGAAAAACAAAATTTGAAATTCTCCTAGACATGGTAAATTAAAATATTACAATATTTACAACGAAAGAAACAAATAAGTTTTCAGTTGTAATTTGAATGTTTCTGTTGACGACAGTTGGCGTATTTGTAGAGGGAGCTTATTCCAGAGTTTTGGACCCATTGCAGAGAAAGCCTGATCGCCCCAAGCAAGTTTTATTCTGGGTGTTCTAAGTAATAGCGTGTCTGATGAGGAGCGAAGACTTCGTGTGGGGTTGTATTTTGAAACAGAGTTGCTCAGGTATGTAGGGGAAGAAAGAGAGTAAACTGAATGATGAACTAGTAACATAACTTTAAAAATAATCCTTTTGTCAACTGGCAACCAATGGAGAGAACGGAGAATTGGTGATATTGAATCAGATTTCTTGGTGAATGTTAATAGGCGGGCTGCAGAATTTTGAAGTCGTTGAAGTTTTGTGACATCTTTTTTGGAAGGTTACAGAACAAAGAATTTGCGAAATCTAAACGAGAAGAAATTAAAGCATGAATCAAGATCTCAGCCGCAGGTTTAGATAAACACTTTCTTATGAAATTTAGATTTTTTTTAAATACGTGATTGGTACCTTACACTCTGTTAAAAATGTGTTATATGACTACGAAAGTACATTTCCTGATCAAATATTACACCCAAATTACGAGCTGTTTTTGATGGAGTGATACATGTTTTTCCAATATGGAGATGACACGATTGATAGTCAACCTTCCGTAACATGTGCTTGGAACTTAATAATAAAAACTCAGATTTATCATCATTCAGCTTAAGGCCATTAGATATTAACCAGGATTTGAGTTCTTCAAGACATGTTTCAAGTTTTGAAACAGCTGATGACAGTGAAGACATTGTCGGTTTAAAAGAAAGATAAATTTGGATGTCATCTGCGTAACAATGGTAACTAATTCAATGTTTGTGAAATATCTTGCTGATTGGTTGCATATAAAGAGAAAAAAGCAGTGGTCCTCCTACCGAACCCTGGGGTACACCATACTTCATAATATTCTGGACGGACTAATTCAATCAGTATGTCGCAATGCTTATGGACAAGTTTCGACCTGTGCAGTCATTCGCTTACGATAAGCCTCCCAATTTTCTCGCAATGTCTTTATTTTAAGTAAACATAGCTTTGCACTTGAATTGTTTGTATGAAATCTCATCATTTGATAAATTATCGCATCAGTTTGTGTACATGCGTGCGTCTCATGAATATATATGACAAGCGCATGACGTATAGGATTTCTTGAGCCAATCAAAGGCAGCGGTAGAATGGCTAGGTTAGGTTAAAAAAAGATGCCGCCGGTGCGCCTTTTTCACGTAATGAACAAAATACGGTTGGCGCACGCGTGGCGCTGTTTTCCTCGGATGAAGAAGGCGAGGCTCTATGGCCCATATTCTGAAGTCAGGTTTAGTTAAACCCATGTCACTTTAAACCCGGGTTTAACTAAGCCAGACTTCAGGTCTCAGTATCATTTCAGTTTCTGAAAGCCAGGTTTAATTAAACTTTGGTTTAAGTCTAGTCTTAACTTAAGCCAAGGTTTAACTACCATGGAGATGTAGTCTGCTTCTACTGCACATGCTCAGTACAGCTCATCCAGCTTCAAGGGTAGCTGATATAGGCTTTTTTATAGCTGGATTTCGTGCTGCAAATTTAATAATTTCAATTAAAAATATCTGACACGAACAAATCTCTTTCGAAGCAACCGTTGAACGTTATGGTGTGATTTTTTGTTTTGTTTTACCCTTTGATGTATTGTAAAACTGCTGAAAAAGTCTGAATCGAGGTGGAATTGATCTTTACGAATAAATAAATAATCAATAAAAAAATAAAAAAATCGGTATTTCTACAATTTTTGCATGCCCAGATTAGACAAAACTTCCAAAACATCATAAAATATGCTCTAAATAAGATTAAGATGACTAAAAGAGAAAGTAAAAATGATCAAAAATACCTTCTTGATGCAGAATAACTAGTCCAGAGTCAACATTGCTGAAGCTCATTTGGTTGATTTTCAGGCGTTTTTTTTAAGGACAATGCAATCATTTTTCGAACCGACGTACGTCGGGTATCACGATGCCCTTTTCGGTCACCGTGCGCGCATATCATTCGTTCGTGCGCGCATTCATTCGTACACACTGTTAGAAAACGCATTGTCCTTTAAAAAAAATGCTTAAAATTCGACCATATGAGCTTCAATTGTGACTTTGGACTAGATCTGCTTCAAGAAGGTATTTTTGATCAATTCTCTTTTTAGTCATTTTAATCTTATTTAGGTCTAGTCTAGATTTAGATCTAGATGCATCTTTAGGATGTTCTGAATGTTTTGACATCATAGACTAGGCGCGCCTAATTATAATCATAGGCCTATGGTCTAGACTAGATCTATTTTATTTTTTATTTAGTATGGGCAGAAATTGTAGAATTACCCAAAACTCTACTAGAGTTCCGGCTTAATACGCTCGTTGGCTCTTAATTAATCCATGATTGTCTCATAAATATAGCTCTTCTCAAGATGAATGCATATATTTTTGTTTTGTTCCCCCTCTTTTTGTTTTTCCCTAATGTTTTTATGTCCTATTTATGTTGCTTCTATTTTTTACAATTGTATAATACTGCTATTTTCCTTGTACTCTTTAGCTCTAGGCCTAGATCTACATTAATTTATTCTTAACTCTAATCCAACCTTATAATTTTATTTAAACTCGCATTTGTTTACATCGTTGGGACGCAATTCGAAAATGTGTATTGCACTCACAGTTTCAAACTACGTGAGCATAACGTCAAACTAAAGGTATGGGGCTACTTTATTTGCTTTCCTCTGCAATCAAGTGATACGTGTTGATTTACTTTGGCAACTTTTAGTTTCAAGGATTGTTATACTATACAAATCACACAATCTTATATAAATTATAAAATCTTAAGACTTAGTGTTTCAGTGAAACATGAAAGTTATTTGCTTTTTCCAAGATTTTGGTAAGATACCGTATTGACTCTGACCTACTTCTAGTGTCATGTAAGTGTATACGTTGCAGAGCACATTTTTCCATGGATGTGATCTGACATATCATTTTTGACGCTTATTTAGAGGCAAGAATTCCAGGTTTTGGAAATGGCAACGGTATTTCAGAGTCGCTAGCAATTTCCGCAAAAGAAGTGAGTAAAGCTTGGATAAGATATTATGAAGTGTATGATAATGAATTGGTGGAAATTAAAGATTATTTGGTGTCACATTCGAGTACGAAGATTTGTTAGTAATGTGCATGTTAATGTATATAGAAGTGTGCAGCGTAATGTGTACGTTTTCATTGAAAGTACGTGTGGTATTTGGTTAGTGTTTAATTCACACATTTATAAAGAGGGATTTTGTGTTTTTGAAAACACACAGTAATAATGACATTAGTCAGAGGTTGATTTAAGGTTGTTTTTGGTATTGACTTATGAAATAAGGGTCAGATAAATAAGAGATATGAAAGAAAAAGACTGAATGAAATACAGTCAGGTTTTTGGAATTTATGATGAAAGTTTCAACGAGTCTAAATAAGAATGACAAGATTGACATACTTTGAGTAAGATGGGATTTATTTATTAAGCATATAACTAGATGGAATTTTGACTGCGCGCAGTCGAAAATGATGCCTCCGCCATAGAGCAATTTAAACAAGTTTGGAGTTTAAATCTCCAGTGGTTCTTGAGATATCATGATAACAATCTCAATGTATGGAATTTCATAAGTTGACCTCTGTGACCCTTGACCTTTGACCTACGTGCTCCAAAATCTAATCAGATTGTCTTCCTATGGTGATACACACTATCATTAAGTTTGAAGTTTAAATCTCCAGTGGTTCTTGAGATATTATGATATGGTGATACATACTATCATTAAGTTTGAAGTGAAAATTCTCCAGTGGTTCTTGAGATATCGCGATAACGATCTCAATGTATGGAATTTCATAAGTTGACCTCTGTGACCCTTGACCTTTGACCTACGTGCTCCAAAATCTAATCAGATTGTCTTCCTATGGTGATACACACTATCATTAAGTTTGAAGTTTAAATCTCCAGTGGTTCTTGAGATATTATGATAACAATCTCAATGTATGGAATTTCATAAGTTGACCTCTGTGACCCTTGACCTTTGACCTACGTGCTCCAAAATGTAATCAGATTGTTTTCCTATAGTGATACACACTATCACTAAGTTTGAAGTTTAAATCTCCAATGGTTCTTGAGATATCGCGCTAACAAACTCAATACAAGAAATTTCATAAGTTGACCTCTGTGACCCTTGACCTTTGACATACGTGCTCCAAAATCTAATCAGATCGTCTTCCTATGGTGATACATACTATCCTTAAGTTTAAAGTTTTTACATCTCCAGTGGTTCTTGAGATATCATGATAACAATCTCAATGTATGGAATTTCATAAGTTGACCTCTATGACCCTTGACCTTTGACCTACGTGCTCCAAAATGTAATCAGATTGTTTTCCTATAGTGATACACACTATCACTAAGTTTGAAGTTTAAATCTCCAATGGTTCTTGAGATATCGCGCTAACAAACTCAATACAAGAAATTTCATAAGTTGACCTCTGTGACCCTTGACCTTTGACATACGTGCTCCAAAATCTAATCAGATCGTCTTCCTATGGTGATAAATACTATTCCCGAGTCTTAAGTTTAAATCTTAAATGGTTCTTGAGATATTGTGATAACGGTCAAACGGGACGGACGTACGGACGGACGTACGGACGGACAACCCGAAAACATGATGCCTCAGGCACCACCTTTGGTGGCGGAGGCATAATTAAAGGTAGTGTTGACTAGGAATTTATCTAGACTGGGGACCTTGGTTACTTGGGTTTTTATGAGAGCAGTATTTCTGTCAAGATATGTTATTTTGACATAGAGATCAATGGGGTTTAAGCCTTTTAGAGAGTTTTTGGATATAGAGTCAAGACTTCTAATAAATGCTATTTAAGGCTTTTGATTATACATTACCGGATAAATACATACTGATTTAGTGCAGTACATGTTGTGTGTTATAGACATGTATACTGAGGATGTTTATTTTTATTCTACTTTCAGGTTGAATAAAATTGCTCAACTGGCATATCGTTGAGTTTATACAACTAAGCGGAAACCTAGCCCTGTCTTCCTTTTTCGAGCGTTCCACTTAGAAAATATTAGGCATACAGATTCAATAAGCAAATGAAGTATCCAAATTAATGTTCAAACTTGCCGAAGGCATAAAATCGCAAGGCCTACTTTCATCCGCACGCGATGTGTGTGTCTCTCTAGTGTTGGAGTCAGCTAGCTCGTGCAAATCGCTGTTTGTTTGGTATTTAAAAACGACAGCGATGCAAAAAATCATCGTCACCATGAATGTGAAAGGTTTTTTTTTTTTTTATCTTTCCACAAGAGGTCTCTCCGGTCTCATTATTTGCAATAATTCGTCGTAATGCCTTTTAATGGTGTCTTCTTCCTCTCTGAAAATCCAACAAATAGTTAGAGCTGACTTAAGCCAGACTTAAACTAGGTGTACCCCAGGTTTAAATATGTGTACAATTTCCACTTCCAGAAACGAAATGTTACACCTAGGTTTAAATCTGAAAGTTATGTGAGACTTAATAGACCAGACTTAAACCTAGGTTTAAAGAAAAACCTGGCTTCAGATTAGGGCCTATATGTTAAATATCAAATACTCGTGGTGCTATGTCAGGCATTTCCAAGAACGCGTGGCGCTAGCGCCACGCTGCATCGATGGCAAAGAGCCAGATGGCCTTTAAGAGTACGTATAATCGCTTAAATCTCTCGTAATGGCTTATCACTGTTTACTTTCATTTACATTCGTTATCTATTCCTCTTTCAACGAATACATTTTTCTTATGATTTTTCATAAATTATTGATTTGTCGTGTCAGCCCGAGTTCACTATACACGTTCCACTGTCTGATGTTGTATATCGTGTAGAAGGTAGAGATACTTTTGTCAGTCACTTCCGGCACACGGGGGAAGGGTGGATACCACCCCAGAAATACCACGCGAGACATCGGCATTTTATAAAGGCTCAGTACTTCACTTGAATTTTAAATTACTTTGACATTTTTTGTGTGATTCCATTGCCTGAACACTTGGGATGTGCTAACCTCTGAAGACTTGTCCGAGTTTTATGTATTACAATTTGAATAAATCTACTAGAATGTAAAGCTACTTACAAAAAACACTGTTGTTGAAGCAAGAAGTACCCAGGTCCGCTAAGACGGTAGTTGATTTTACTAGCACGCAGTCAACTGTATCATCAACGGTACAGTACGAAATACACATGAGGATGGCCTGTACTGCAACTTAAATACTTCATTACGTCTTTTTCGCGCGAGTGTGAGAGAAGGTAATGACTTTGGCTTTGATAATGACATGAACATTTATTTAGGTGCGTTGTGCGTGCGTGTCTGCATGTGTGCAGACGATACAAATCCATTCTTTCTGCGCAGTTTGTTTGGTTCCTCACCCAGCCACTTGGCGCTAGTCTAAATATAATACTCTGTATTTTAATCATGCGTTCAGAAATACCTCCCCCTCCCGCAAAAAAATGAAATAGAATGGAAACGAAAATATGGAGAAAGGGTTTCCCTACGACATCATCGCTCTCACCACGAACCGTCCTCTGTTGCGCGCAGTACCAGAGCCTTCTCTTCAATTTGTACACTGTCGGGTTGCGCGCAAGTAGAGCAGACGGTTCGTGGTGAAATCGCGTAGCGTGATCGCGCATTTTATATTTTCCACGAACCGTCCTCTCTGTTTACATACCAATTGTAGCAAAAATACTCCAACTCAAGAAAATCTAAATACACTGTATAAGACTTTAACACCTAAGCTATTAAGTAGTCCCATTGATTTGTAATATAATCTATTCTAAAGTCTAACAATTACCGTTTCAAAAAGTCCTATCTTTTAAACGCGTTTTCTGCGAAACTGACTTTTGCTTGGAAATGCGCGGAGAGGACGGTTCGTGATGCGAGCGACGATAATATAAAAATCTAGATTGAAAGCTTGCTCTTCGAATAGCACACAAATTAGAGAGTTTTTTACTTATTTTTCCTTCTTCTTCTTGACTCAGCTGGTAATATACTTGCATGACACTACCTGTATGAGCCGATTCAAATGTTAACACACGATGTTCCTTTGTGGTTGGGTGACTGTTGTAGTCGTCAGATTTATCATCTGTATTGCATGACATTGAACAAAAGTTACGATATTAAATCTGATAGTTTGAAGTGGAAATGGAAATAAAGTATTTTATCACCTGTAATTAAATGATGCTTGAAAAGTTTCCTACCTGGCCTTTTGCCTTTGCCTCCTAGTTCATCAAGAGAAAGAAGGGAGACGAAGAGAAAGAAAGAGAGGGAGAGAAAAAAAAAGAGAAAGATAGAGAGACCAAATCTACAAGACAGATCAATGCAACGTATTAATTTCTTCATCTGGCAAGAAATTCAACAAGAAATCTTATCGTTTATTTGCTATTAGCAGCTGCATAGACACTTGGACTTGACACCGATCACGGGTAGTACATGTCAATGTTTAACTTGATCGGCCGACATTATGTACCTGAGACTTAATTATGAAACATATAATCATGCTCTAGAATTGTGCAATTTGTTAACGTTGGAAGAACGTAGGAATAAACTTTGTTTTGATTTCGCCATTAAAGATAAACTCCAGTACTGGTAAAAAAAAAGTAATAATTCTCACAGAATCAAACGAAACTTACACTGAATGTTCAAGATTACAAATAAATGACATGTGCCAAACAATTTTGGAAGAAAATGTATACTGGCTGAGTAATGAGCATAGAAAGACAAGGAAATCAAGGTAGTACTAGCCCCGACACCATGTGTGTTGTCCCATATATAGCTTTCTATGTGAGTGCTTGTTACTTTACCAAGACTCGGTCAAATTTATTATAATTTTGATGACTCCAGAACCTTCCAGTGCACACCAATACTTACATGCTACATGATCAACTGTTTCTGATCCTTTCCACACCTTTTCTTTTACAATGCAATCGCATTACCAGTACTAAAGTTTATCTTTAACTTAGAAAAGCGTCAATTGTGTTTTTCATGGCTACTGATGTTTAATGATGTTGCCTATTATGTGTATAAATGTATTTAGTATATTCATCCTTCTATATGTAATTTATATTATTTTATGTTAACATGTATAATGCTGTATTTTAAATATCATGTTTTCACCTTGTATAAATGACCTGCAATTCAGCTTTGGCTGCCAGAACGTCATATGAATAAACCCTAATTGAATTGAATTGAATTGAAAACTGCTAAAATGCACATTCAAAATATGAACCCTAAGAACAAGTTCTAGAAGGACCTTTTTCATTTGCATTGTTTATCTAAAGTGTTTCGGAGAAAACACTTTATAGTAGGGACTTTTAGATTTCCGTGGACTGATACGTGGGACGTCCATTCAAGGCAGTGCATTAAAAGGACGTCGATCGTAGCAATCACCATTGTCTTCGTGCGAATCTAAAAGTCCATATTATTTGATACCTGAGAGGCTGCTCCTTCCTTGCCAAGTTAGGTTTATTCATGTTTGATCAGAGCTTGAACAACAGCTTTTGAAAATGACATGACCAAAGGTTAGACGAAAGTTCGTCTTGGAATGATGTGTTCCATTCTATAACCATGTGCCTTTTAAAGGGGAACTTCACTCTGATACTAAGTCAGTTTAATGACAGGCAGTGTGTAAGAGATCTTCCCCACTCCACTATTAGCCAACTCCAGAGAATTTATTTATTCATTTATTCATTAAAACATCTTTTAACAGGATAACATTGATCAGGTCGCAGGCTGTTTTATATAATGGTCCTGCATAAAAAAGGAAAATACAAATTTAAGAAAGGACAATACGAGTATTTACAAAAAAATTGTAAAAAATAGAAGCAACATAAATAGGACAACAAACATTAGGGAAAAACAAAAAGAGGGAAACAAAACAAAAATATATGCATTCATCTTGAGAAGAAAAAAACACATCGATGGATAAGTGGATTTTCAAAAATCATTGACAAGTGTAGTATAATTAGTTGGGAAATGAAAATAAAAATAGAACAAGAAATGTCTTAGCGGCTATATAGACCTCTACCAAACAATTTTGTAACAGATATCAAATATACAGTGCGTCCCAGAAAAAACGAAACCGAGAAGTATCGTTGTTCTATAATAACTTAATCACAACTATAATTAATGAATGATACATATTTGGAAAGCTTAGAGTTTTCTCTTTCATGTGATGCTACTCAGATAATGCATATTTCACGCATGAGTGATTAAAAGCAATTTGAAGGAAGGAAACCAAAAAGACATTTGGCAGGCGGTATCTGAATTTCGAAGAAAAATTCACATTTCTAGAAAGTTGCGTTTTTGCCCTTTCATATGACACCTCAATCAGGAAAAATGAGCAAGGAATGACAAAGTTCTGTTTGTTTAAAGTAGTGCTTGCATTTCCATAATTTTATTAAACGAATTCATTTTTACTGGCTGCCTGCCGTATCAATAAACGAAATTAATAAAAGACTTATCTCCGTTTCGTTGACAATCAGCCGTAGACGAGAGTCTTCATGCATGGCTGATTGTCAACGAAACGAAGTTAAGTCTTCTTTCAAATCTGCTTTTTGCTACGGCAGGCACCCAGTGAAAACGAGTTCGTTTAATAAAATTATGGAAATTCAAGCACTACTTTAAAAAAACAGAACTTTGTTATTCCTGGCTCACTTTTCCTACTAAAAGAGGAGACTCTAAGCTTTCCAAATATGTATCATTCATGAATTATGGTTATGATTAAGTTATGATAAAACATCAATACTTCTCGGTTTCGTTTTTTCTGGGACGCACTGTACAACGTATAATAAAAGTACATGTATATGTAATTTCCTGGATAATACGGTTAGCAATGCTATAGTAATTAGAAGAAACGGCAATTAATACATTTTATCGATTAAAGGAAGATTTTTTTAACATCGGTGTTTAAAATTGTCTACTGAATTGGCTTTTTTGATGTCGTTGGGAAGCTTATTCCAATTAACCGCTCCAGCATACTTTAAGTATTGTTTGAATAAGGTCACGTTGGGTTTGGGCAGTACTACATTTAGAGATTTTGCATTTCTTGTATGAAGGCCAGGGCGGTCGAAATACAATTCTATTTCGTTTGGTAAGCGAGGTGGAGCAATGCCCTTTATACTTTTAAAAATAAGCATAGCCAGAAAATAATCACGGCGGTGATCAAAAGTTTGCCAGGAAAGTTGTTTTATCACTGTGTTACCGCTTGAAATTATACCAATTACATATCTAGCAGCTCTTTCCTGCAATCTCTGAAGAGGCATCTTGTAGCTGGCTAGGCAGATTGCATAGTCTACACAGCTTTGGATTATACACTGATAAAGGGTGTTCAATAGTAGTGAATTTAGGAATTTACTCAGAATAAGAGAATAAGTTTTATAGGCAATAGATTTATATACACTGTTGCTCATAACGTTGGATTTTTTTTAAACCCCAATTTATGGAATCATGTTGACAATGATTTATTCCTAATAGATCTAGATAATAGTAAACATTCTCGGATTTTATTGAATAATAATTTGCCAGTGTTTATTTTGCGTGACTGCTAAAGCATGTGTATGATATTATGCTTATCAACTAGGGGACCTACGCCCTTAAGTCATAAATGACAGTAATGAGGATTAATGTCCCACAAAAGGACACTAATATAGCACATCGACAAGGTTTTGATCCTGGGGCCTCACAGTTACGAGGCCATTGCTTTGCCACTGAACCATGACTGTACGTAGTGGGGGCTAGGGTAGGGGGCAGTTCCCACAAATAAAAAAAATAACCCAAATAAAATGCAATGAATTATCAATAATTCATTGCATTTTACCCCGGTCCCCAACTATAGAGCCTGTTACGTAATTGCCTCACTATCCACTAACTGTTTTCTTTATATTGATAATAGAAGTTTCCAAGATATTTAACATGTCGTTTATTGGCTGTTTACAGCTGCATAGACATTTGAACTTGATACCCACGCGATAGCGGGTACTAATTGCCAATGATTAACTTGACTGGCTGAAATGTTGTACTTGCAAAAGTGCACGTTCAAAATATGAAACCTTAGAACAACTTTAAAAGGGGCGTTTAATTTGCATTGTTTATCTGAAGTGTTTTGGAGAAAAAAAACTTTATATTATTTGATACACGCTATAAATATACCGTGTGAGTCAAAAAAAAGTTTACACCTAGAAAATTGCTAATTATTGTTAAAATCATCTATGAACAGTAAATTATTATACATCTTATGAAAGAGTGTTTTATCCCAAATCATTTGGTATTATTTTTGTGTGGTATGTGTTCCCGCTTGGATCAACAGGAGGCATTGTTTGCAAGAGTGCAAACAATGCGTCATGTTCATTCAAGCGTAAACACCTACCCCACAAAAATGGTACCAAATGATTTGGGATAAAACACTCTGTTCATAGATGATTTTAAAAATGATTAGCAATTTTCTAGGTGTAAACTTTTTTTGACTCACACCGTATAGTTTGATACCTGCTATAAATAGATCAGACAAGCTGCTACTAGTTTTGTCAGGTTGGGTTCATTTATGTTTTATCAGAGCCCGAACAAAAGCTTAAATAATTCACATAATCATACTTTAAAAAAGGTAAGACGAAAATTCGTCTTGAAATAACGTGTTCCATCCTCTTACCATGTGTTTTTAAAGGGGAACTTTACTCTGATACTAAGTCGGACAGACTTTACTCTGATTCATTAAGACAGTTATTCATAACGTGTAAATTCCCGTACTTCCTGGTCCTCTATTCATGATGGCAAAAGAGGGTCACTATTCATAAAGAAATAAGGTTCGTTAATCATGAGGACCGCTATTCGTAACGTGAGATGAGGGTCGTTATTCATAATTCATATTAAGGGTCATTAATCGCAAGGACCGCTATTCATAATATGAAATCAGGGTCGCTATTCATAATACGACGAGAGGGTCGATATTCATAATACGAAATAAGGTTCATTACTTATAAGGGTCGCTATTCATAATAGGAGAAGAGGGTCGCTATTCATAATACGAAATGAGGGTCGCTATTCATAATAGGAGAAGAGGGTCGCTATTCGTAATAGGAGAAGAGGATCGCTATTCATAATACGAAATGAGGTTCGCTATTCATAATAAGAGAAGAGGGTCGCTATTCATAATAGGAGAAGAGGGTCGCTATTCATAATAGGGGAAGACCTATTCATAATACGAAATAAGGTTCATTACTTATAAGGGTCGGTATTCATAATACAAAATGAGGGTCGCTATTCATAATAGGAGAAGAGGGTCGCTATTCATAATAGGAGAAGAGGGTCGCTATTCATAATACGAAATGAGGGTCGCTATTCATAATAGGAGAAGAGGGTCGCTATTCATAATACGAAATGAGGTTCGCTATTCATAACAGGAGAAGAGGTCGCTATTCATAATAAGAGAACAGGGTCGCTATTCATAATAGGAGAAGAAGGGTCGCTATTCATAAAAGGAGAAGAGCTATTCATAATAAGAGTAGAGGGTTGCTATTCATAATACGAAATGAGGGTCGCTATTCATAATAGGGTCACTATTCATGATATGGAATGAGGTTCGCTATTCATAATAGGAGGAGAGGGTCGCTATTCATAATACGAAATGAGGTTCGCTATTCATAATAGGAGAAGAGGGTCGCTATTCATGATACGAAATGAGGGTCGCTATTCATAATAGGAGAAGAGGGTCGCTATTCATAATACGAAAGGAGGTTCGCTATTCATAATAGGAGAAGAGGGTCGCTATTCATAATAGGAGAAGAGGATCGCTATTCATAATACGGAATGAGGTTCGCTATTCATAATAGGAGAAGAGGGTCGCTATTCATAATACGAAACGAGGTTTGCTATTTATAATAGGAGATGAGGGTCGCTATTCATAATAGGAGAAGACGGTCGCTATTCATAATACGAAATGAGATTCGCTATTCACAATAAGAGAAGAGGGTCGCTATTCATAATAGGAGAAAAGGGTTGCTATTCATAATAGGAGAAGAGCTTTTCATAATAGGAGTAGAGGGTTGCTATTCATAATACGAAATGAGGGTCGCTATTCATAATAGGGTCACTATTCATAATATGGAATGAGGTTCGCTATTCATAATAGGAGAAGAGGGTCGCTATTCATAATACGAAATGAGGTTCGCTATTCATAATAGGAGAAGAGGGTCGCTATTCATAATACGAAATAAGGTTCGCTATTCATAATAGGAGAAGAGGTTCGCTGTTCATGATACAGAATAAGTGTCGCTATTCATAAAAGGAAATGATGGTCGCTATTCATCATATAGAGTTAGGGTCGCTATTCATAATACGAAATGAGGGTCGCTATTCATCATAGGACTAGAGGTTCGCTGTTCATAATAAGGAATGAGAGTCGCTATACATAATACGACTAGAGGTTCGCTATTCATAATACGAAATGAGTGTCGCTATTCATAATACGAAATGAGGTTCGCTATTCATAATACTAAATGAGGGTCGCTATTCATAGTACGGGAAGAGGGTCGCTATTCATAACAGGAGCAGAGGGTCGGTATTCATAATAGGAGTAGAGGGTCGCTATTCATAATACGAAATGAGGGTCGCTATTCATAATACGAAATGAGGGTCGCTATTCATAATATGAGTAGAGGTTCGCTGTTCATAAGAGGAGTAGAGGTTCGCTGTTCATAATACAGAATAAGTGTCGCTATTCATAAAAGGAAATGATGGTCGCTATTCATCATATAGAGTTAGGGTCGCTATTCATAATACGAAATGAGGGTCGCTATTCATCATAGGACTAGAGGTTCGCTGTTCATAATAAGGAATGAGAGTCGCTATACATAATACGACTAGAGGTTCGCTATTCATAATACGAAATGAGGGTCGCTATTCATAATAGGGTCACTATTCATAATATGGAATGAGGTTCGCTATTCATAATAGGAGAAGAGGGTCGCTATTCATAATACGAAATGAGGTTCGCTATTCATAATAGGAGAAGAGGGTCGCTATTCATAATACGAAATGAGGGTCGCTATTCATAATAGGAGAAGAGGGTCGCTATTTATAATACGAAATGAGGTTCGCTATTCATAATAGGAGAAGAGGGTCGCTATTCATTATAGGAGAAGAGGATCCCTATTCATAATACGGAATGAGGTTCGCTATTCATAATAGGAGAAGAGGGTCGCTATTCATAATACGAAACGAGGTTTGCTATTTATAATAGGAGAAGAGGGTCGCTATTCATAATAGGAGAAGACGATCGCTATTCATAATACGAAATGAGATTCGCTATTCACAATAAGAGAAGAGGGTCGCTATTCATAATAGGAGAAGAGGGTCGCTATTCATAATAGGAGAAGAGCTATTCATAATAGGAGTAGAGGGTTGCTATTCATAATACGAAATGAGGGTCGCTATTCATAATAGGGTCACTATTCATAATAAGGAATGAGGTTCGCTATTCATAATAGGAGAAGAGGGTCGCTATTCATAATACGAAATGAGGTTCGCTATTCATAATAGGAGGAGAGGGTCGCTATTCATAATACGAAATAAGGTTCGCTATTCATAATAGGAGAAGAGGTTCGCTGTTCATGATACAGAATAAGTGTCGCTATTCATAAAAGGAAATGATGGTCGCTATTCATCATATAGAGTTAGGGTCGCTATTCATAATACGAAATGAGGGTCGCTATTCATCATAGGACTAGAGGTTCGCTGTTCATAATAAGGAATGAGAGTCGCTATACATAATACGACTAGAGGTTCGCTATTCATAATACGAAATGAGCGTCGCTATTCATAATACGGAATGAGGGTCGCTATTCATAACAGGAGCAGAGGGTCGCTATTCATAATAGGAGTAGAGGGTCGCTATTCATAATACGAAATGAGGGTCGCTATTCATAATACGAAATGAGGGTCGCTATTCATAATACGACGAGAGGGTCGATATTCATAATACGAAATAAGGTTCATTACTTATAAGGGTCGCTATTCATAATAGGAGAAGAGGGTCGCTATTCATAATACGAAATGAGGGTCGCTATTCATAATAGGAGAAGAGGGTCGCTATTCGTAATAGGAGAAGAGGATCGCTATTCATAATACGAAATGAGGTTCGCTATTCATAATAAGAGAAGAGGGTCGCTATTCATAATAGGAGAAGAGGGTCGCTATTCATAATAGGAGAAGACCTATTCATAATACGAAATAAGGTTCATTACTTATAAGGGTCGGTATTCATAATACAAAATGAGGGTCGCTATTCATAATAGGAGAAGAGGGTCGCTATTCATAATAGGAGAAGAGGGTCGCTATTCATAATACGAAATGAGGGTCGCTATTCATAATAGGAGAAGAGGGTCGCTATTCATAATACGAAATGAGGTTCGCTATTCATAACAGGAGAAGAGGTCGCTATTCATAATAAGAGAACAGGGTCGCTATTCATAATAGGAGAAGAAGGGTCGCTATTCATAAAAGGAGAAGAGCTATTCATAATAGGAGTAGAGGGTTGCTATTCATAATACGAAATGAGGGTCGCTATTCATAATAGGGTCACTATTCATGATATGGAATGAGGTTCGCTATTCATAATAGGAGAAGAGGGTCGCTATTCATAATACGAAATGAGGTTCGCTATTCATAATAGGAGAAGAGGGTCGCTATTCATAATACGAAATGAGGGTCGCTATTCATAATAGGAGAAGAGGGTCGCTATTCATAATACGAAAGGAGGTTCGCTATTCATAATAGGAGAAGAGGGTCGCTATTCATAATAGGAGAAGAGGATCGCTATTCATAATACGGAATGAGGTTCGCTATTCATAATAGGAGAAGAGGGTCGCTATTCATAATACGAAACGAGGTTTGCTATTTATAATAGGAGATGAGGGTCGCTATTCATAATAGGAGAAGACGGTCGCTATTCATAATACGAAATGAGATTCGCTATTCACAATAAGAGAAGAGGGTCGCTATTCATAATAGGAGAAAAGGGTTGCTATTCATAATAGGAGAAGAGCTTTTCATAATAGGAGTAGAGGGTTGCTATTCATAATACGAAATGAGGGTCGCTATTCATAATAGGGTCACTATTCATAATATGGAATGAGGTTCGCTATTCATAATAGGAGAAGAGGGTCGCTATTCATAATACGAAATGAGGTTCGCTATTCATAATAGGAGAAGAGGGTCGCTATTCATAATACGAAATAAGGTTCGCTATTCATAATAGGAGAAGAGGTTCGCTGTTCATGATACAGAATAAGTGTCGCTATTCATAAAAGGAAATGATGGTCGCTATTCATCATATAGAGTTAGGGTCGCTATTCATAATACGAAATGAGGGTCGCTATTCATCATAGGACTAGAGGTTCGCTGTTCATAATAAGGAATGAGAGTCGCTATACATAATACGACTAGAGGTTCGCTATTCATAATACGAAATGAGTGTCGCTATTCATAATACTAAATGAGGGTCGCTATTCATAGTACGGGAAGAGGGTCGCTATTCATAACAGGAGCAGAGGGTCGGTATTCATAATAGGAGTAGAGGGTCGCTATTCATAATACGAAATGAGGGTCGCTATTCATAATACGAAATGAGGGTCGCTATTCATAATATGAGTAGAGGTTCGCTGTTCATAAGAGGAGTAGAGGTTCGCTGTTCATAATACAGAATAAGTGTCGCTATTCATAAAAGGAAATGATGGTCGCTATTCATCATATAGAGTTAGGGTCGCTATTCATAATACGAAATGAGGGTCGCTATTCATCATAGGACTAGAGGTTCGCTGTTCATAATAAGGAATGAGAGTCGCTATGTTGTTGTTTGTTCATCTTTATTCAAGAAAGTATACATGTAACATAATAATAAAGATGTGACATAAAACCCAGGACAGAGATTTGTATTACATTAAATGCATCTCATGCAGGGTTGAACAATTACAATACACAAAGACAAAAAGGAAAAGAGAACATTATAACATCAGTGTTTTAAATGAAAACATTAATAATTCCTAGCAAAATAACAAAAACAAAAATAATTATTACTTTCTTAGTTAGCAATGCCTCATAATACATTTACATACCGTTCGAAGATCAAAGATTACAGTAATCTTGATTTAAGGAGACACGAACGAACGAACCACGGGAACCTATCTCCATAGAGAGAGAGAGAGAGAGAGAGAGAGTTGAAGAAGGGGAGAGAGCGAAAGAGAGAGAGAGAGAGAGAGAGAAGGGGGGAGAGAGAGAGAGAGAGAGGGAGAGATAGAGAGGGAGTTCCCGTTATAACAATTTATATACGTATCCTAATTTAAAGCAATTACACCGCCAAGTGTTGTAGTGATTCCAAGTGAGTTCAGATAGGCTGTAAAAAACAATATAAACCCACAGAATATACTTTTGAAATATTACTTTTCCCAATTACATAATTATGCCACACCTTACATTCAGGTACCGTCATCATATCTGTCAATATAGTAGCATGCGTAATCAAACCACGAGAACCTGTCCCCATAGAGAGAGGGGGAGATAGAGAGAGAGAGAGAGAGAGAGAGGGGAAGAGAGAGAAAGAAAGAAAGAGGGAAAGGAAGAGAGAGAGAGAAAGAGGGAGAGGGAGAGAAAGAGGCCTCGCTATTGCAAGTCATACAAAGTAGTTAAACCACTTATACCCCATTCACAGTGGCCTCAAACACCGCGACAGCAGCGGGACTGTCCCGCTGCTGTCGCGGTGTTGTCTTCAGTGTGAAGGCTCGGACCCGTTATAAACTATCGCGGGATAACACCGCCTAGCGAGAACGCCGACACAAACTATCGCTAGGGACGCCTAGCTACAGCAGCGGGACAGTCCCGCTGCTGTCGCGGTGTTTACTCAGTGTGAAGGCTCTCCGCTATAACACCGCGACAAACACGTGTGATTTGTTTACTTACCTATCACTGACCTCTTTTCTACAGCAATGGGGAACATAAAGTGAAATAGAAATAAAGTAACCAGTGGATTCAAATTGATTTTATTATTATGTAGGTATTATAATTATCCAAATAAAAATATTTCACACTTCAAAAAATTAAAATATTCTGACTGGAAGCAATAAAAATGCTAGTTTTTTAAAAAGTAATATGATCGAGGATACAAAAAGCAACTTGACATGTTTACCGCGCAATTTCAAGCAAGTATTTCCGGTCATATCGGGGTCACTCGCGGGTCATGAGCCATGCATACACGTGTTTGTTACGGAGGTAATAAAAATCACCCGCTGCAGCGTGAATGGGTACATGATATTTATCCCGCTGCTGCAGCGGGATAACTTTTCTACTGTGAATGCATTTGTAGCAGTGTTATGGCGGTGTCGCCGCTCCGCTACAACGCCGCTACAAATTTCAAAACCACTGTGAATGGGGTATTACACTCCCAAGTGATATTGTGATTGCCAGGTGCGTTCCGACCGGCTGTAAAAAATAACATACGACCCAAACAGTACGGTTTTCAAGATTTCATTTCTCAGTTGTGGATACCTTACTTTGCATTTACATGTTTTCAACATATCTATAAGTCTTTTCTTGTTGTCAGGAGTTATCAAACCTCGCGAACCTATCTCAATACACAGTAATTTGGGAGTCCAGCCGGCCTCTGAGATATCATGTATAAGTCCGGCGTACCTGTCAAGCTTTCTTTGGTGAGCCTGTTGAATGTTGGTTTCAAATGGAATTGTCAACTCAAATACTAGTATTTCCTTTTTTCTAAAATTAATGAAACATAAATCAGGTCTTTGTTGTGTTGGAACAATGGTTGGGGGAACCGTCCCTCCACTGGTTGTCTCCCCTTCCACGTCAGCATATACTTGGTGATCACTTTCAAGGCCGTTCTGTTTGATGCTGTTTAGCAGATTATGTACAATGTTATTGTGGCGCCACGTGTATCTATTTAACATTTCCTGACAATTATTCAATACGTGATGCAAAGTACCTTTGGCTTGACATAAACTACACAAGTCATTTATTCGCTTACCCCATCTATACAAGTTTTTATTACTCGGCAGACTATCAATCGCTGCATTTATTGCAAATTTCATAACTCCTTGTGGTAGATTGAAGATGATGGACTTCCAGGACAAGTCACAGTTTTCTATTTCTAGTACCTTCATGAATTCACCTTGGACTAGGAGAGGTTCTATTTCATTTTTCCACTTTTTCCTGCTTTCCTCTTTCAGGTTCATTTTGACTGATTTTTTAGTATCTTTCCAATTCGTTTGTAAACTGGTTTGATGAATTTGGTGTGCAACCTGAATTGTAGATGACTTTCTGGTCCAGTTTTCCTCTCTGGCCAGTTGTTGATCTAGGGCATGAACTACCATTTCGTCGCCTTTAACTTTCGATCTACTGTAGGCAAGGCAATGACATGTTTGGTAGAGTTCAGAGATAGTGGGAATATTAAGCCCCGCTGGGGCATGAACTACAGCAATATTGGCACCACACCGGGGGATGCCCATCCACTTTTTAATGTATTTGTCTAGAAGTGTATCTAGTTGTCCAAGGTGAGTTGCATGAAGGTCATGTACAGTTAACATATATCTCATAGGGGAGAGAGCATAATCATTAAGGATTCTTAGCTTATACTCGTTTTTTATGTTTACACTATCTATATTCGTGAGGGTACTATCAACCTTATCTCTGATGAAATCATATGTTTCTGAAGTCTTCATCCTGAAAGTAATTTGAGATCCGAGAAATTTAATAGGATTATTTTGTACAGATGCAATTTGTTCCCTAGCTAAGGAAAAATCAATAACTGTTGGTTTACCGCCTGAAATTGATAAGGAACGACACTTCTTAGCTTTGACTGTTAAGCCCATACTACTGAGAAGTTTATCTACTTCTTGAACAAGTTTTTGATGATACCTTTTATTTCCAGTTATACAGCTATTTCCAGTTATTCCAGCTATACATAATACGACTAGAGGTTCGCTATTCATAATACGAAATGAGGGTCGCTATTCATAATAGGGTCACTATTCATAATATGGAATGAGGTTCGCTATTCATAATAGGAGAAGAGGGTCGCTATTCATAATACGAAATGAGGTTCGCTATTCATAATAGGAGAAGAGGGTCGCTATTCATAATACGGAATGAGGTTCGCTATTCATAATAGGAGAAGAGGGTCGCTATTCATAATACGAAACGAGGTTTGCTATTTATAATAGGAGAAGAGGGTCGCTATTCATAATAGGAGAAGACGATCGCTATTCATAATACGAAATGAGCTTCGCTATTCACAATAAGAGAAGAGGGTCGCTATTCATAATAGGAGAAGAGGGTCGCTATTCATAATAGGAGAAGAGCTATTCATAATAGGAGTAGAGGGTTGCTATTCATAATACGAAATGAGGGTCGCTATTCATAATAGGGTCACTATTCATAATAAGGAATGAGGTTCGCTATTCATAATAGGAGAAGAGGGTCGCTATTCATAATACGAAATGAGGTTCGCTATTCATAATAGGAGGAGAGGGTCGCTATTCATAATACGAAATAAGGTTCGCTATTCATAATAGGAGAAGAGGTTCGCTGTTCATGATACAGAATAAGTGTCGCTATTCATAAAAGGAAATGATGGTCGCTATTCATCATATAGAGTTAGGGTCGCTATTCATAATACGAAATGAGGGTCGCTATTCATCATAGGACTAGAGGTTCGCTGTTCATAATAAGGAATGAGAGTCGCTATACATAATACGACTAGAGGTTCGCTATTCATAATACGAAATGAGTGTCGCTATTCATAATACGGAATGAGGGTCGCTATTCATAACAGGAGCAGAGGGTCGCTATTCATAATAGGAGTAGAGGGTCGCTATTCATAATACGAAATGAGGGTCGCTATTCATAATACGAAATGAGGGTCGCTATTCATAATATGAGTAGAGGTTCGCTGTTCATAAAAGGAGTAGAGGTTCGCTGTTCATAATACAGAATAAGTGTCGCTATTCATAAAAGGAAATGATGGTCGCTATTCATCATATAGAGTTAGGGTCGCTATTCATAATACGAAATGAGGGTCGCTATTCATCATAGGACTAGAGGTTCGCTGTTCATAATAAGGAATGAGAGTCGCTATACATAATACGACTAGAGGTTCGCTATTCATAATACGAAATGAGCGTCGCTATTCATAATACGGTATAAGGGATGCTATTCATAAAAAAAATGTAAATTAAATAAGCAATAATAATAATAATAATACATAACATTTATTAGGCGCTTAATACTGATGTTTCTAAGCGCACAGTGTTCTGATTAAGAGAAGACTATAACCCGTAGAATTAAATTAGAAGAAAAAGCAAAAATACAAAAGTAACATAGATAAGGTAAGAAAAACAGTGGCAATCAACTAAATAAAGACAAATATGGTGCGCACCTCCATCAGTAGGTGAAATAATGGACAGGGGATACCCCACGGCTGTAGCGTAGGCGGGAGGGGGCCATATGGCCCCGAATATTTGTAGAAAACAATTACTGAAAACATATTGAACACATTTCTGAACAAAAGAAAATATTATGAATAGCGACCCTCTTCTCCTATTATGAATAGCGACCCTCTTCTCCTATTATGAATAGCGAACCTCATTTTGTATTATGAATAGCGACCTTCTTCTCGTATTATGAATAGCGACCCTCTTCTCCTATTATGAATAGCAAACCTCATTTCATATTATGAATAGTGACCCTATTATGAATAGCGAACCTCATTTCATATTATGAATAGTGACCCTATTATAAATAGCGACCCTCATTTCGTATAATGAATAGCAACCCTCTACTCCTATTATGAATAGCTCTTCTCCTATTATGAATAGTGACCCTCTTCTCCTATTATGAATAGCAAACCTCGTTTCGTATTATGAATAGCGACCCTCTTCTCCTATTACGAATAGCGAACCTCGTTTCGTATTATGAATAGCGACCCTGATGAATAACGACCCCGATTTTGCATTATGAATAGCGACCCTCTTCTCGTATTATGAATACCGACCCTCTTCTCTGATTATGAATAGCGGTCCTTATGAATAATAAACCTTATGAATAATGACCCTTTTCTCCAATTATGAAAAGCGGTCCTTGTGCATAGCGGTCCTTATGAATAACGGACCTTATGAATAGCGGACCTTATGAATAGCGACATTGACCCTTATATAATGGTCCTGCATAAAAAAGGAAAATACAAATTTAAGAAAGGACAATGAGAGTATTAACAAAGAAAATACCAGTGTTATACAATCGGTTAAAATAGAAATAACATAAATAGGAAGAAAAAAACATTAGGGAAAAACGAAAAGAGGGGGAACTAAACACAAATATATGCATTCATCTTGAGAAGAAATAAATACATCGATGGATAAGTGGATCTTCAAAAATCATTGACAAGTGTAGTATAATTAGTTGTGGCGTGCGCCTGTAATCCAGCTAACAGTGAAAGTTATAAACTGATTCAGCCGAGGACGCAGGTTCGAAACTGAATCACGTCTTTCGGATGGTGACGTTTAAAGGTCGGTCCCAGACGTAAATCATCATATCTGATTGATACACGTCTGTAAAAACCCAATTACACATACACACAGTATAATTAGTTGGGAAATGAAAATGAAAAAAGAACAAGAAATGTCTTAGCGGCTACATAGACCTCGACCAAACAATTTTGTAACATAGATATCAAATATAAACGTATAATGAAAGTACATGTATATGTAATTTCCTGGATAACACGGTTAGCAATGCTATAGTAATCAGAAGAAACGGCAATGAATAAATGTTATCGATTAAAGGAAGATTTTTTTTATAATATCGGTGTTTAAAACTGTCTACTGAATTGGCTTTTTTTTTTAATATCGTTGGGAAGCTTATTACAATTAACCGCTCTAGCATACTTAAAGTATTGTTTGAACAAGGTCAAGTTGGGTTTGGGTAGTACTACATTTAGAGATTTTGCATTTCTTGTATGAAGGCCAGGGCGGTCGGAATACAATTCTATATCGTTTGATAAGCGAGGTGGAGCAATGCCCCTTATACTTTTAAAGATAAGCGTAGCCAGAAAATAATCACGGCGGTGATCAAAAGTTTGCCAGGAAAGTTGTTTTATCACTGTGTTACCGCTTGAAATTATACCAGATATAAATCTAGCAGCTCTTTTCTGCAATCTCTGAAGAGGCATCTTGTAGCTGGCTGGGCAGATTGCATAGTCTACACAGGGTTGGATTATACACTGATAAAGGGTGTTCAATAGTAGTGAATTTAGGAATTTACTCAGCTTTCCTAGAGAATAAGTTTTATAGGCAATAGATTTATATACACTGTTGCTCATAACGTTGGATTTTTTTAAAAACCCCAATTGATGGAATTATGTTGACAATGATTTATTCCTAATAGATCTAGAAATTAGTATACATTCTCAGATTTTATTGAATAATAATTTGCCGGTGTTTATTTTGCGTGATTGCTAAAACATGTATATGATATTATGCTTATCAACTAGGGGACCTACGCCCTTAAGTCATAAATGACAGTAATGAGGATTAATGTCCCACAAAAGGACACTAATATAGCACATCGACACGGTTTTGATCCTGGGGCCTCACAGTTACGAGGCAATTGCTTTGCCACTGAACCATTACTGTACGTAGTGGGGGCTAGGGTAGGGGGCAGTTCCCACAAATAAAAAAATAACCCAAATAAAATGCAATAAATTATCAATAATTCATTGCATTTTACCCTGGTCCCCAACTTTTGAGTCTGTTACGTAATTGCCTCACTATCCACTAACTGTTTTCTTTATATTGATAATAGAAGGTTCCAAGATATTTAACATGTCGTTTTTTAGCTGTTTACAGCTGCATAGACATTTGAACTTGATACCCATGCGATAGCGGGTATTATACAACACCTACGTGGATCCCTGTCATTTGATTGGAGGATTGTTGGTCACATGATATTCAATAGATGGTATATTGCACGGTCGTGCATTTTTGGTTATATGCGCCGTGCATTTTTGGTTATATGCAGACTGCGTACCTCTCTGCCGTGCGCGCGCGTATCCCTGCGTGTATCTGACGCGAAGGCAATCTGAATGTAATCGAGAAGGCTTGAATCCAACTTGAATTTATCTTTAATATAAGGAGTAAAGCATATTACGTTCTATTAGATCTTCTTCGATGTTGTATAAAACAAATAATGAATGTTTTTCATTCGTTCAATGGTGCGAATATTTTCATTCGTTGAAAGATTAACATTAATTCTATTCAACTCGGCTGACGCCTCGTTGAATAGAATGTTAATCTTTCAACTCATGAAAATATTCGCACTATTGAACTCATAACCATTCATTATTTGTATACTAATTGCCAATGATTAACTTGATAGGCTGAAATGTTGTACTTGCAAAAGTGCACGTTCAAAATATGAAACCTTAGAACAACTTCAGAAGGGGCGTTTAATTTGCATTGTTTATCTGAAGTGTTTTGGAGAAAAAAACTTTATATTATTTGATACACGCTATAAATATACCGTGTGAGTCAAAAAAAAAGTTACACCTAGAAAATTGCTAATTATTGTTAAAATCATCTATGAACAGTAAATTATTATATATCTGATGAAAGAGTGTTTTATCCCAAATCATTTGGTACTATTTTTGTGTGGTATGTGTTCCCGCTTGGATGAACAGGAGGCATTGATTACAAGAGTGCAAAAGTCGGCTTGCGCCAAAGTGATGCCTACAGTATGTATTATGTTGGGATTAGCGGAGTGAGAGAATGATTTGAATGTATTGAATGAAATGCAATTGCATATGATTTTTGCAAAGTGCAAAGTCACACACACCCACACACACGCGCACACATGTTCGTTGATATTCGATATTTAATATGTGTGGCATGATTAATTTTGTTAGGGATGTTATTTGGATCTGCAAATACCGACTTAATACCCAAATCCCAATTGTTTTATTTAAACATCACATAAGCAACTTTGGCGCAAGTCGATGTTTGCACTCTCGCAAACAATGCCTCATGTTCATTCAAACGTAAACACATACCCCACAAAAGTTGTACCAAATGATTTGGGATAAAACACTCTGTTCATAGATGATTTTAAAAATAATTAGCAATTTTCTAGGTGTAAACTTTTTTTGACTCACACTGTATAGTTTGATACCTGCTATAAATAGATCAGACAAGCTGCTACTTGTTTTGCCAGGTTGGGTTCATTTATGTTTTATCAGAGCCCGAACAAAAGCTTAAATAATTCACATAATCATACTTTAAAAAAGGTAAGACGAAAATTCGTCTTGAAATAACGTGTTCCATCCTCTTACCATGTGTTTTTAAAGGGGAACTTTACTCTGATACTAAGTCGGTTTAATCACAAACAGTGGGTGAGAGGTCTTTCCCACTCCACTATAAGCCAACTCCAGAGAATTTATTTATTAAATTATTCATTAAAACATCTTTTAACAGGATAACATTGATCAGATCGCAGGCTGTTTTATATAATGGTCCTGCATAAAAAAGGAAAATACAAATATAAGAAAGGACAATGAGAGTATTTACGAAAAAAAAAAGCAGTGTTATACAATCGGTAAAAATAGAAATAACATATATAGGAAGAAAAAAACAGTAGGGAAAAACGAAAAGATGGGTTACTAAACAAAAATATATGCATTCATCTTGAGAAGAAAAAAATACATCGATGGATAAGTGGATCTTCAAAAATCATTGACAAGTGTAGTATAATTAGTTGGGAAATGAAAATAAAAATAGAACAAGAAATGTCTTAGCGGCTACATAGACCTCGACCAAACAATTTTGTAACATAGATATATCAAATATACAACGTATAATGAAAGTACATGTATATGTAATTTCCTAGATAATACGATAATAAGAAGAAACGGCAATGAATACATTTTATCGATTAAAGGAAGATTTGTTTAATATCGGTGTTTAAAACTGTCTACTGAATTGGCTTTTTTGATATCGTTGGGAAGCTTATTACAATTAACCGCTCCAGTATACTTAAAGTATTGTTTGCATAAGGTCACGTTGGGTTTGGGCAATACTAAATTTAGAGATTTTGCATTTCTTGTACGAAGGCCAGGGCGGTCGAAATACAATTCTATTTCGTTTGATAAGCGAGGTGGAGCAATGCAACTTATACTTTTGAAAATAAGCATAGCCAGAAAATAATCACGGCGGTGATCAAAAATTTGCCAGGAAAGTTGTTTTATCACTGTGTTACCGTTTGAAATTATACCAGTTATATATCTAGCAGATCTTTTCTGCAATCTCTGAAGAGGCATCTTGTAGCTGGCTAGGCAGATTGCATAGTCTACACAGCTTTGGATTATACACTGATAAAGGGTGTTCAATAGTAGTGAATTTAGGAATTTACTCAGAATAAGAGAATACGTTTTATAGGCAATAGATTTATATACACTGTTGCTCATAACGTTGGATTTTTTTTTTTAAACCCCAATTTTTGGAATTATGTTGACAATGATTTATTCCTAATAGATCTAGAAATTAGTATACATTCTCAGATTTTATTGAATAATAATTTGCCGGTGTTTATTTTGCGTGACTGCTAAAGCATGTGAATGCTATGATGCTTATCAACTAGTGGACCTACGCCCTTAAGTCATAAATGACAGCAATGAGGATTAATGTCCCACAAAAGGACACTAATATAGCACATCGACACGGTTTTGATCCTGGGGCCTCACAGTAACGAGGCAATTGCTTTGCCACTAAACCATGACTGTACGTAGTGGGGGCTAGGGTAGGGGGCAGTTCCCACAAATAAAAAAATAACCCAAATAAAATGCAATAAATTATCAATAATTCATTGCATTTTACCCCGGTCCCCAACTATTGAGTCTGTTACGTAATTGCCTGACTATCCACTAACTGTTTTCTTTATATTGATAATAGAAGTTTCCAAGATATTTAACATGTCGTTTATTAGCTGTTTACAGCTGCATAGACATTTGAACTTGATACCCACGCGATAGCGGGTTCTAATTGCCAATGATTAACTTGACTGGCTGAAATGTTGTACTTGCAAAAGTGCACGTTCTAAATATGAAACCTGAGAATAACTTCAGAAGGGGCGTTTAATTTGCATTCTTTTTCTGAAGTGTTTTGGAGAAAAAAACTTTATATTATTTGATACACGCTATAAATATACCGTGTGAGTCAAAAAAAAGTTTACACCTAGAAAATTGCTAATTATTGTTAAAATCATCTATGAACAGTAATTTATTATACATCTGATGAAAGAGTGTTTTATCCCAAATCATTTGGTACTATTTTTGTGTGGTATGTGTTTCCGCTTTGATGAACAGGAGGCATTGTTTAAATGCAAAAGTCGACTTGCGCCAAAGTGATGCCTACAGTATGTATTATGTTGGGATTAGCGGAGTGAGAGAATGATTTGAATGTATAATAATTACAGTGCTTATATAGCGCCTAACACTTTCTTTGTCAGAAGTCTCTAAGCGCTCTACAATAATGCAGCATAATTACCCTGGCTTTAGCAGTGCAGCTGTTACGCGCGCTGCGTTTCAAGGAATAAATTCCAACCAGGTACCCATTTACTTCACCTGGGTGGAGTGTGGCAAATGTAGATCAATGTCTTGCCAAAGGACATTAGTGCAGCGGCGGGACTCGAACCGCGGACCTTGTGATCGACAGTCCGGCGACGTATCGAATAACATGCAATTGCATATGCTTTTTGCAAAGTGCAAAGTCACACACACCCACACACACGCGGACAAATGTTAGTTGATATTCGATATTTAATATGTGTGGCATGATTAATTTTGTTAGGGATGTTATTTGGATCTGCAAAGACCGACTTAATACCCAAATCCCAATTGTTTTATTCAAATATCACATAAGCAACTTTGGCGCAAGTCGATTTTTGCACTATCGCAAACAATGCCTCATGTTCTTTCAAGCGTAAACACATACCCCACAAAAATGGTACCAAATGATTTGGGATAAAACACTCTGTTCATAGATGATTTTAAAAATAATTAGCAATTTTCTTGGTGTAAACTTTTTTTGACTCACACTGTATAGTTTGATACCTGCTATAAATAGATCAGACAAGCTGCTACTTGTTTTGCCAGGTTGGGTTCATTTATGTTTTATCAGAGCCCGAACAACAGCTATTAAAAATCACATGATCATACTGAACCAAAGGTTAGACGGAAGTTCGTCTTGTAATAATATGTTCTATCCTCTTACCATGTGTTTTTAAAGGGGAACTTTACTCTGATACTAAGTCGGTTTAATCACAAACAGTGGGTGAGAGGTCTTCCCCACTCCACTATAAGCCAACTCCAGAGAATTTATTTATTAAATTATTCATTAAAACATCTTTTAACTGGATAACATTGATCAGATCGCAGGCTGTTTTATATAATGGTCCTGCATAAAAAAGGAAATACAAATTTAAGAAAGGACAATACGAGTATTTACGAAAAAAAAAAAGCAGTGTTATACAATCGGTAAAAATAGAAATAACATATATAGGAAGAAAAAAACAGTAGGGAAAAACGAAAAGATGGGTTACTAAACAAAAATATATGCATTCATCTTGAGAAGAAAAAAAATACATCGATGGAGAAGTGGATCTTCAAAAATCATTGACAAGTGTAGTATAATTAGTTGGGAAATGAAAATAAAAATAGAACAAGAAATGTCTTAGCGGCTACATAGACCTCGACCAAACAATTTTGTAACATAGATATATCAAATATACAACGTATAATGAAAGTACATGTATATGTAATTTCCTAGATAATACGATAATAAGAAGAAACGGCAATGAATACATTTTATCGATTAAAGGAAGATTTGTTTAATATCGGTGTTTAAAACTGTCTACTGAATTGGCATTTTTGATATCGTTGGGAAGCTTATTCCAATTAACCGCTCCAGCATATTAAAGTATTGTTTGAATAAGGTCACATTGGGTTTGGGCAATACTACATTTAGAAATTTTGCATTTCTTGTATGAAGGCCAGGGCGGTCGAAATACATTCCTATTTCGTTTGAAAAGCGAGGTGGAGCAATGCCCCTTATACATTTGAAAATGAGCATAGTCAGAAAATAATCAAGGCGGTGATCAAAACTTTGCCAGGAAAGTTGTTTTATCACTGTGTTACCGCCTGAAATTATACCAGTTATATATCTAGCAGCACTTTTCTGCAATCTCTGAAGAGACATCTTGTAGCTGGCTGGGCAGATTGCATAGTCTACACAGCTTTGGATTATACACTGATAAAGGGTGTTCAATAGTAGTGAATTTAGGAATTTACTCAGAATAAGAGAATAAGTTTTATAGGCAATAGATTTATATACACTGTTGCTCATAACGTTGGATTTTTTTTTAAAACCCCAATTGATGGAATTATGTTGACAATGATTTATTCCTAATAGATCTAGATAATAATATACATTCTCGGATTTTATTGAATAATAATTTGCCAGTGTTTATTTTGCGTGACTGCTAAAGCATGTGTATGCTATTATGCTTATCAACTAGTGAACCTACGCCCTTAAGTCATAAATGACAGCAATGAGGATTAATGTCCCACAAAAGGACACTAATATAGCACATCGACACGGTTTTGATCCTGGGGCCTCGCAGTTACGAGGCCATTGCTTTGCCACTAAACCATGACTGTACGTAGTGGGGGCTAGGGTAGGGGGCAGTTCCCACAAATAAAAAAATAACCCAAATAAAATGCAATAAATTATCAATAATTCATTGCATTTTACCCCGGTCCCCAACTATTGAGTCTGTTACGTAATTGCCTGACTATCCACTAACTGTTTTCTTTATATTGATAATAGAAGTTTCCAAGATATTTAACATGTCGTTTATTAGCTGTTTACAGCCGCATAGACATTTGAACTTGATACCCACGCGATAGCGGGTACTAATTGCCAATTATTAACTTGACTGGCTGAAATGTTGTACTTGCAAAAGTGCACGTTCTAAATATGAAACCTTAGAACAACTTTAGAAGGGGCGTTTAATTTGCATTGTTTATCTGAAGTGTTTTGGAGAAAAAACTTTATATTATTTGATACACGCTATAAATATACCGTGTGAGTCAAAAAAAAGTTTACACTTAGAAAATTGCTAATTATTGTTAAAATCGTCTATGAACAGTAAATTATTATACATCTTATGAAAGAGTGTTTTATCCCAAATCATTTGGTACTATTTTAGTGTGGTATGTGTTTCCGCTTTGATGAACAGGAGGCATTGTTTAAATGCAAAAGTCGACTTGCGCCAAAGTGATGCCTACAGTATGTATTATGTTGGGATTAGCGGAGTGAGAGAATGATTTGAATGTATCGAATGAAATGCAATTGCATATGCTTTTTGCAAAGTGCAAAGTCACACACACCCACACACACGCGCACACATGTTCGTTGATATTCGATATTTAATATGTGTGGCATGATTAATTTTGTTAGGGATGATATTTGGATCTGCAAAGACCGACTTAAAGAGAAGGTTGAGTTCTGGGAAGAGGTGAAAAATAATTTGTGACCGTTATCATTTTTATTATGCAAGTGTGGAAGAACATCAGATAAGACATGTTCCCTGAAAAGCATGGCTCTTCAAATGCCTTCATACTCTAAATATGGCATGTAACATCGTAAAACTCGGGGGTGGGATTTTTACGCCACGTGTTCGTGTAGTCCCATATACAAATTTCTGTGTACAGTGTTTGTAACTTTACCAAGACTTGGCCAAATTTCTTATCATTTTGATGATTCCAGAACCTTGCAAAGTTGCAATAGAAACAAATTCTAATATGCTAGATAATCAACCTTTTCTGGTCGATTCCACACCGTTTCTTTCACAATGCAATCGCATGACCAGAACTCAACTTCATCTTTAATACCCAAATCCCAATTGTTTTATTCAAATATCACATAAGCAACTTTGGCGCAAGTCGATTTTTACACTATCGCAAACAATGCCTCATGTTCTTTCAAGCGTAAACACATACCCCACAAAAATGGTACCAAATGATTTGGGATAAAACACTCTGTTCATAGATGATTTTAAAAATAATTAGCAATTTTCTAGGTGTAAACTTTTTTGACTCACACTGTATAGTTTGATACCTGCTATACATAGATCAGACAAGCTGCTACTTGTTTTGTCAGGTTGGGTTCATTTATGTTTCATCAGAGCCCAAAAAAAAGCTTAAATAATTCACATAATCATACTTTAAAAAAGGTAAGACGAAAATTCGTCTTGAAATAACGTGTTCCATCCTCTTACCATGTGTTTTTAAAGGGGAACTTTACTATGATACTAAGTCGGTTTAATCACAAACAGTGGGTGAGAGGTCTTTCCCACTTTACTATAAGCCAACTCCAGAAAATTTATTTATTAAATTATTCATTAAAACATCTTTTAACAGGATAACATTGATCAGATCGCAGGCTGTTTTATATAATGGTCCTGCATAAAAAAGGAAATACAAATTTAAGAAAGGACAATACGAGTATTTACGAAAAAAAAAAAGCAGTGTTATTATTATACAATCGGTAAAAATAGAAATAACATATATAGGAAGAAAAAAACAGTAGGGAAAAACGAAAAGATGGGTTACTAAACAAAAATAAATGCATTCATCTTGAGAAGAAAAAAATACATCGATGGATAAGTGGATCTTCAAAAATCATTGACAAGTGTAGTATAATTAGTTGGGAAATGAAAATAAAAATAGAACAAGAAATGTCTTAGCGGCTACATAGACCTCGACCAAACAATTTTGTAACATAGATATATCAAATATACAACGTATAATGAAAGTACATGTATATGTAATTTCCTAGATAATACGATAATAAGAAGAAACGGCAATGAATACATTTTATCGATTAAAGGAAGATTTGTTTAATATCGGTGTTTAAAACTGTCTACTGAATTGGCATTTTTGATATCGTCGGGAAGCTTATTCCAATTAACCGATCCAGCATACTTAAAGTATTGTTTGAATAAGGTCACATTGGGTTTGGGCAATACTACATTTAGAAATTTTGTATTTCTTGTATGAAGGCCAGGGCGGTCGAAATACATTCCTATTTCGTTTGAAAAGCGAGGTGGAGCAATGCCCCTTATACATTTGAAAATGAGCATAGTCAGAAAATAATCAAGGCGGTGATCAAAAGTTTCCCAGGAAAGTTGTTTTTATCACTGTGTTACCGCTTGAAATTATACCAGTTACATATCTAGCAGCTCTTTTCTGCAATCTCTGAAGAGACATCTTGTAGCTGGCTGGGCAGATTGCATAGTCTACACAGGGTTGGATTATACACTGATAAAGGGTGTTCAATAGTAGTGAATTTAGGAATTTACTCAGCTTTCCTAGAGAATAAATTTTATAGGCAATAGATTTATATACACTGTTGCTCATAACGTTTGAATATTTTGTTTAAACCCCAATTGATGAAATTATGTTGACAATGATTTATTCCTAATAGATCTAGATAATGGTATACATTCTCGGATTTTATTGAATATTAATTTGCCAGGATTTATTTTGCGTGACTGCTAAAGCATGTGTATGCTACTATGCTTATCAACTATAGTACATACGCCCTTAAGTCATAAATGACAGTAATGAGGATTAATGCCCCACAAAAGGACACTAATATAGGACATCGACACGGTTTTGATCCTGGGGCCTTACAGTTACGAGATCATTGCTTTGCCACTGAACCATGACTGTACGCAGTGGGAGCTAGGGTAGGGGGGAGTTCCCACAAATAACAAAATAACACAAAGAAAATGCAATAAATTATCAATAATTCATTGCATTTTACCCCGGTCCCCAACTATTGAGTCTGTTACGTAAGTGCCTCACTATCCACTACCTGTTTTCTTTATATTGATAATATAAGTTTCCAAGATATTTAACATGTCGTTTATTGGCTATTTACAGCTGCATAGACATTTGAACTTGATACCCACGCGATTGCGGGTACTAATTGCTAGGCGCGGATCGAGGATTTCTTAGGGGGAGAGGCCCAAATTTAAAATTATGCGAGCCAAATATTGGTACGTAATGGTGACCAGTAATGACGTAATTAGGGGTGGGTGGGTGCAGGGAGGGGCGAGTTTTCCCCCTCCCTCCTCCGCGAAGTGCGGAAGCTTTGACATTTCAATAGATTATTAGAGAAAGAAGACGATTCGTTGTTCCATTCCCAAAAATAATCCTCGTCTGAATTATGTTTCCCCCAATCCCACAAGAAGCGCGAAAGCTTTTACGTTTCATTAAATCATTAGAGAAAGAAGACGATTCGTTGTACCGTTCTCGACTCTTAATCCTTGTTTAAAATTAGTTCTCCCCCCGACTCCCGCGCGAAGCGCGGAAGCTTTTACGTTTCATTAAATCATTAGCGAAAGAAGACGATTCGTTGTACCGTTATGACTTTTAATCCTCGTCTAATTTCAGTTTCCCCATTAAATCATTAGAGAAAGAAGACGATTCGTTGTACCGTTCTCGATTCTTAATCCTTGTCTAAATTCAGTTCCCCCACCTCCCGCGCGAAGCGCGGAAGCTTAGACGTTTCATTAAATTATTCGAGAAAGAGAAGATTTGTTGTACCGCTCTCGAACAAAAATTAGTTTCCCCCTCCCGCGCGAAGCGCGGAAGCTTTTACGTTTCATTAAATCATTAGCGAAAGAAGATGATTCGTTTTACCGTTATGACTTTTAATCCTCGTCTAATTTCAGTTTCCCCCTTCTGAGCGAAGCGCGGAAGCTTTTACGTTTCATTAAATTATTAGAGAAAAAAGCCGATTCGTTGTACCTCCCGCGGAGCAAATATCGGCGGAGCAATTGTCGGCGGAGCATCTGTCGGCGGAGCAATTGTAGGCGGAGCAAATGTCGCGTTTTGCGGAGTAAATGTCGGCGGAGCAATATTCGGCGGAGCATGTGTCATGGAACCCCTCCCGCGCGAAGCGCGTAAGCTTTCGCGTTTCATTAAATCATTAGCGAAAGAAGACGATTCGTTGTACCGTTATGACTTGTAATCCTTGTCTAAATTCAGTCCCCCCCCCCCCTCCTACGCGAAGCGCGGAAGCTTTTACGTTTCATTAAATCATTAGAGAAAGAAAACGATTCGTTGTATCGTTCTCGACTCTAAATCCTTGTCTAAATTCAGTTCCCCCCCGCTTCGAAGTTTAATTAAATTTTTAGAGAATGAAGACGATTCGTTGTTCCGCTTTCGAAAAAAAATTAGTTTCCCCAAACCCGCGCGAAGCGCGGAAGATTTTACGTTTTTATTAAATCAACAGCGAAAGAAGACGATTCGTCGTATATCGTTATGATTTCTAATCGTCGTCTAAATTCGGTTTCCCCCCTCCCGCGCGAATCGTTAGAGAAAGAAGAAGATTCGTCGTACCGTTCTCGACTCTTAATCCTTGTATAAATTAATTCCACCCTCCCTTGAGCGCGGAAGCTTCGACGTTTCATTAAATATTATAGAAAGAAGACGATTCGTTGTACCGTTTTTGAAAATTATCCTCGTCTGAATTCAGTTCCCCCTCCCCTCCCCCGCGCGAAGCACGGAAGCTTTGACGTTTTATTACTTCATTAGAGAAAGAAGACGATTCGTTGTACCGTTCTCGACTCTTAATCCTTGTCTGAATTTCAAAAATGTTCTTTGTCTATTCCCTTTTCTTCCTACGTCCTCTTCCTTTTCACTCCTCTCTTTTTTTGGCCGGCGTTTATGGGGGGACCACCCCCACCGCCCCCCTGGCTACGCGCCTGCGGTCAGATGAACATATGTTGATACCTTGTCCGCCCCGGAAGCTCAGGGGTTTAAGGTTTTAATTTACGGTCAGATTAGCATTCAGGGGTCCGCCTTAGGGTCCTAGGCGGGGTCCAGGGGGCAGAGCCCCGGAAGTTCAGGAGTTTTAGGCATTTAATTACGGTCAGACGAGCATTTTTTGATACCTAATTGTTACAGTGGCAGGTCACGAATTGGTTTGGGGTTCAGGGGGCGGAGCTCCTGAATCTCAAGGGTTTAAGGCACCCAATACGGTCAGATGAGTATCACGGGGCCCGCCTAAGGGCTCTTGGTTGGGTCCAGGGGACGGAATCCCCCGGAAGCTCAGGTCAGATGAGCATTTTTGATACCTTATTATTTGTGACACTGGCAGGACACTATTTAGCGTGGGGTCCAGGGGGCAGACCCCCCATTAATCAGGGGTTTTAGGAATTAAATGACCGTCAGATGAGCATCTAAGGGCCCGCCTTAGGGCCCTAGGTAGAAATCCAGTGGGCAGAGCCCTTGGGGTTTTAGGCACTTAATCATGGTCAGATGAGCATATTTTGATACCCCATTATAATGTGACACTGGCAGTTAACTATTTTTTCTTTCTCGCTCTCTTTCTTTCTATTTCTCTTCAATATACTTTTTCAAAGAAAATGTGTATGCATGGGGGGGGGGGGGGGGGGATGGGGCTCGAGGATCCTGATCCCCGCCGTTCCGTGGGCCCTGATATGTAGGAATCTCAAGAAGCATTTTCTTGCCTGGCTGTAAATTTAGGAATTTGTCATTTTCGAACAGACGCATAAAGTGAGGTAAAATCTCGGAAAATTATCTCATTTTAGCATTATTTGTAAACCACCGTTATGGAATTAGAAATAAACCACATTTGAATTCTATTTCTCCAAAGCCCCCTTCCTCCCCTATCAGTATGCCAGTGCCCCCCCCCCCCTCCTTCGATCTACACCTTGTTGGCGGGAAAATTGCAACTGATATCCCTTACCTTTCTTCATTCTCTCTCTTTTTTTCTTTCCCTTTCTCTCCTCTTTCCCTTTCCCTTCCCTTCCGTATCTCTCTTTTAGGTTCGCGGGGGAGGGGGGGGGGGGGGAGGGGCAAGGTCATTTTGGTCCCCACCCCGCTCCACACATTGTTGGCGGGATTAACCGCAACTGATCTCCGCTTCTTTTCTCCCTTTTCTTTTTGTCTTCCTCTTTTTTGTTCCCTTTTAGCTCTCCTCTTTTCCTTTTCCTTCCTTCTCTTTTTTTTTTTTAGCCGAGACGGGGAGGGGGGGGGGGGGTTGGGGTGAGAGAGGCTAGGGCCTCCCCCCCCCCCCCGATCCACAACTTGTCGGCGGGAAAATTGCAACTGATATCCCCCTTCTATTCTTTTCTTCTTCCTCTTTTGTCCTTCCCTTTATCTCCTCTTTTTCTTTTTTCTTTCCCTTTCCTTCCTTATTTTTTTATTGGGGGGGGGGGAGGGGGGAGGGGGAGGCAAATCCTTTTGCCCCCCCCCCCGATCTCCTTCTTCCCTCTTTTCTTTTCTTCTTCCTCTTCTTTTTTTCCCTTTCTATACTCTTTCCCTTTCCCTTCTTTTCCTTCTCTCTCTCTCCTTTTTTTGCGGGGGGGGGGGGGGGGCAAGGCCTGTTCGCCCCCCCTGGATCCGCGCCTTTATTAGCCAATGATTAACTTGACTGGCTGAAATGTTGTATTTGCAAAAGTGCACGTTCAAAATATGAATCCTTAGAACAACTTCAGAAGGGGCGTTTTATTTGCATTGTTTATCTGAAGTGTTTTGGAGAAAACACTTTATATTATTTGATACCTGCTATAAATAGATCAGACAGGCTGCTACTTCTTTTGCCAGGTTGGGTTCATTCATGTTTTATCAGAGCCCGGACAAAAGCTTAAATAAATTCACATAATCATACTACTCATAAAAAAGGTAAGACGAAATAACGTGTTCCATCCTCTTTAAGGGGAAACTTCAAACTGATACTAAGTTGGTTTTAATCACAAGCAGAAGAACGGATCAGTGGAAGTTTGGAAAAAGATGAATAACAATGAGAAATAGTATTTCATAATTCCGAAAAATTAACTTGTTTGTTTTATTTCTGAAAATCATCATAAAAAACAATAACACAATATAACAAAATCAAAGACTTATATAACAATGATAGAATGATAAAACGGTTGGATAGTCCATTTCAGAGCCATTAACCTAATGGCTCTGTTCTTCCATGGAGTCCAATATATATATATATATATATATATATATATAATAAACTATAATAAGTAATGATATAACAAAATAGTAGGTCGTAAAACATTGTACTTGTACCTAACTTAACTAAATCGAATAAAATTAAATTAAACAAAAAACACTAACAAAAAGCATTAAAATCTATTCAAATATCCCCTACCATCCCTAATGTAACAAAATACGACCCCACCCTTATCACCCACCCTGCTAACAATTAACTTAATTAGTTTTAAAATATTCTACACATTATCTAATTTAGTCTGTTATTAAATTGATTATGTTCATGGCAAAAGCCAATGGGATTGCGAAATTTAAATATCAAAATAATTGTAAGTATTTTTGAACATGTTTATTAAACAAATTTAGTGTGCCTAACTGACGGAGCTTAATATGTAGTTCATTGTATAACACGGATCCACGATATAAGAATGTACGTTCACATTGATTGGTTCTTTGTTTCGGAAGCATTAAATTGTCATTATATCTTAGCCCGTAACACTTTTCGTTAAATACAAATTTATCAGTAATATATTTAGGTGCTAGTTCAGGAAATGTTTTAAACAGTAACGAACACATATGTCTCCGACGTCGCGATTTTAGGGTTTCCCAATCCAAGGTATCGTGAATCTGCTGAATAGATACATGTTCACCAGGTTTAACCTGAAGAATAATTCTTCCTGCCCGATTCTGAAGTTTCTGAAGTTGATCAAAATGATTAATATTTGCAGTTTGCCAAACAGTATCTGCATAGTCAAAGTGAGGCATAATTACAGATGTATAAATTAGTTTCAGATTTGACTCATTAATAAAATACCTCAATCTCCTCAAGAAACCAATCATTTTCCCAATTTTTTTGTTCAATTGCTCTATATGAATATTCCACTTAAGTTCACAGTCTACATTTACTCCAAGATATTTAAAACATTTTACTTCAATTAGCTTAGTGGCATTTATCTCTAAATTGAGAATATCATGCAGAAAGCATAAACTTTGTCCCTAAAAGGATGCATACTGTTTTACTGGAGTTCACAGAGAGTCTATTTGCATTCATCCAAGATTGTAGATGTCCTAGCTCTTCGTTTAAAACTGATTGAATCACATCTACATCTTTGTGGGAAAAATACATAACCGTGTCGTCGGCATAAAAGTGCAAATTGCATTTCGTGAAAGACCTAGGCAGATCGTTTATAAAAACTACAAATAGCAGTGGCCCCAGTATTGAGCCCTGAGGTACGCCGTAATCAAGGGATAATTCTTCTGACAATGTTTGTCCTATGGAAGTTCTAATACGTCTTTTCATTAAATAATCCTGAAACCATCTTAATGAGGTACCTTGTACACCAATATCAGAAAGTTTTTTAATTAGAATTTGGTGATTGACAGTATCGAGTGCCTTATGTAAATCGACAAAGACACACCCAGTATATTTCCCTTGATCAATTGCTTCAAGCCATTCATCAGTTACTTTAATAAGTGCAGCAGTTGTGGAATGTTTCGATCTAAAGCCCGATTGCTCCTTCACTAATACATCATTGTCATTCAAGTAATTAAGTAATTGTTTTTGAACAACCCTCTCTAAAAGTTTCGAAACACAGGGCAGTAATGATATTGGCCTGTAATTATCTGGCTGACATTTGTCACCTTTTTTGTGCAATGGTATAATTTTTGCAATCTTCCACTGGCGAGGAACTACCCCGTCAGTTATTGACTTATTAATAAGGTATGCTATAATTCTAAAGATTTCTGTTGCACAAGTTTTCAATATGTAAGAACTGATCCCATCCAAACCAACCGATTTTTTATTCTTAAGGTTGTATATTTCTTTTAACACATCTGCTTCAGAAACTAAAGAAAGCTCAAATAGTGGGGTTTGCCTATCATTATCCAGACCTGCCTCGTTACATACATGCGAGACATTAACACCATTACATGCATGTAAGACATTAGCAACATTGGCAAAATGATTGTTAAAATAATTTGCAGTTTCAAAAATATCATGTGACACAGGAATAGGTGATTTAGAGCTCTTGTTGGGTAGGAGAGAATTAAGAGTTGGCCATGTTTGATTTCTGTCTATTGTTTCAGTTAATTTTTCGATAAAGTATTTCCTTTTAAGTTTTCTATTTTCAAATGTAACTTTATTTTTTAATTGTCTATATTCTTTTCAATATACATCTTTGTTATCAATTTTTGCCTTCTGTTTCATTTTGTCACGCTTCTTCATTAATTCAAAAATCCATTCATTCAACCACGGTGAATGTTTCCTTCTTACTCTTTTAGTTTTGAGTGGCATGTACCTAATAACTACACCCAACAAAAGCTCTTGCCATCCATCTACGGCGTCATCTATACTCTTCATTTCTTTAACATCAGACCAGTCAAGCTCATTGATTTCTCTTTTGAAAGCATTCAAATCTACACCTTTTGATTTACGAAATGTGACGAAATTTGGATCAGAACACTTATCATATTGACGAGTGTTCCAGATCAAAAAAAGTCATGGAGTGATCACTGAGACCATTATGAATAACACCAAAAGAATTTACATTCTCATTTCAGTTTGTAATAATATGATCAACAAGTGTTGAAGATTCCTTAGTAGCTCTTGTATATTCTGACTTATTTACATGTTTCAAACCATAAATAGCTTTTAATTGGTTATATCGTTTACATCCGCTTGTTTGAGGTTGTTTTAAAATATCAAAATTGATGTCTCCCATAAGAATGATTGGTTTGTTAAATCGCTCAAGAAATGTTAACATAGTTTCATAGTAATTGAGAATATCACATTTGGAGCTTGGAGGTCGATACCATGTAACAAATATGAAAGGTTTATCTTTTTTCAAATCAATCAGTAATGATAAAGCTTCTAAATGTAGGGTGGAATCAAATGTCAACTGATGAAAATTCAAACTATTATGCACATATATAGCTACTCCTCCACCTTTTCTATTCCGATCATTTCGAATAACAGAGTATTGGGGTATGGAGATTTCTGTGTCATACACACTATCGTCTAATCTGGTTTCATTTAGTGCGAGTAGGTGTATGTCATTACTGCACAAAATTGATTTAATTTCATCAAAATGCTTCAAAAGACTAACAACGTTAAGCTGTAGAAATTTTAATCCATTTAGTGATAATTGATTGTATTTCAACCCGGGCTGATTAACTATATGTCCATCTAATTTTTTCTTTGAATTATATTGCACATTGATCAAATTGGCACTTTCTCTATAAAAAAGGTAAATGCTGCATCATACACTGTGGACATTCCCAATCCAAGAACACTTCCGTGTCATCATCATATAATTGTACAGGTACCCTAGCACATGATATGTGGATCCAACTTTTACATTGTGTACATAAAAGGCCCTTTTGGTTTGATTTTACAGACTTTCTACACAACCCACATGGAAACTTTCTTAACATTACAATCCTGCTTAAAATATAGCTTGAAAAGCTAAAGCCAAACATTCAAGGCAAACAATAACAAAAAATAACACAAACATTAAAGTTTTACATTAAAATAAAAAATATAAACAAAATGCGAGTTTGTTGTTCGTTAAATCGATAAACCTCCCAGGATGACGTATAAAATATATCACTAGCCAACATCGTTAGATGTTAGAGATGTACATCCAATCATCATTTTACAATTTTCTCAAATCTTCGACGGACGTGATTAGCTTCTTAGCAGTTTTTCCATTACTTGCTGGTATGGCTACCGAAGATTCGTCCGTGTTGTGACCAAGCTGCAGTGGCTTTATTTGCTTCCCTGGCTGTCCTCAATATCTTGTAGTTCGAGAAAGTAAGATCTTCCGCTATTGAGATTCCAGAATTTTTTAGTTTCCGTCTTGCTCTCAACACGGCCTGGCGAGCGCGGTTTGTTGCAAACTTGACGAGGATCGGGCGATGACGAGACTAAGGATTTATCGGCAATGATTCGGACGAAATCAACGACGATGATCCTTTCATATGTTGTGATGAGTTCCGTTTTGGTCTCTCCATTGGGCCCGTCCGATGACTTCTATCAAAATCGTTAATACTGATGTCCACTCCTAGTTTATCTTTAGCAATACCAAGTATGATGCTATCTGTGCTTTCCCCTTCTGCTTCAGGGCAGCCCAAAAATACGAATTGAGTTCCGTCTTGAATATTGCTCGGCTTCCTGGGCTTTGTTTTGTAGGTTTCGAATTTCTTCACTCTGCTCTGATAATTTCTTCTCCATAGTAACCAACTTTGATGAATTCAAATCCTTTTCTATTTCAAGAGTGACGATTCGCGATTCATACAAATCTAGTTGATGCGAAACTTTTTCAAGTTCTTTTTTTATATCTTTCAATTCGTCTCCTACAGCTTCCTTCACAGCTTTTTTCACCGCATCTAAAAAATCCTCATGTTGTATGATATCTTTGAAAGAGACATTTACTTAAGGGGTTTCAGCTGAATGAGACCGCCTCGTTTGCCTCGTAGAAATAGAGGAATCGTAAATCTAAGAATGAAAAAGGGGTTGGTAATAATGATATTGAAATAGAGTTCATAATATTGCAAATAATTTTTTTTTTTTAATATACAATAATCTTAATTTTATTGAAAAATGTTTTAAAAAAAATAAAACGCAAGCATGTGTTCGGGACTTTTTTTATTGATAATTTAATGCAGCTGAAATGGCTCAACATTGATTGTGATGTGATTATTGCTCCTTCCCCAATTTTATCCTCCTTATATACGGTTCATGTATTGGTATGAGGATCTTTTTTGGATCCCACTCGTTCCTTTTTCTTTCAGGGGAAAGCCTGTTAATAAGTGCCCTCTCAGCGGAGCCTGCTACCTCCCACAGTTCAAAGGTGAAGTCTGTCGAGTTACCCAGGTCACAGAGATCGGCAAGGACACCATCGGCCTCCGAATCAGCCCTCTACGGTTCAGATAAATGCCATCATTCCTCGGAGATTATCGTCTCTGCTGAGCGTTATAAACCATTTTAAAGCTAGCCCAATGAAACCAAAAAACGATGGGTACAAATTTCAAATTACACGCTTGCCCTTTTGAGTTACCAGAGCATGGTTGCATATTGTAAAGAGTTGTGATTGATCTTAAGTTTCATCAATACATGATGAGCCATAGACTTACGCTCCATATTAACCTTACGATCAATAAAAATGCTTTATAATACATGGCCCATATCATCCAATATAATTTGGTGGAAAATTTGGCTGAAGAATTCTCTGTGGTCCACATGATTGGTTGCCCCAATGGGCTAGTGTAAAGTAAAGTTTTGTACTCGTATACTGGGTTTTATCAGTCTGATTTTCCAGACCATTGCACCGAATAGTCATACAGGCGCTGGAAATCGTCGACGGCGATGATCAGACTTCCCTGCGACTGGCTCCGTTCCCGGTTTTGGGAACTCTCAGAATGTTTGGTCTCTGCAATGTGCCGTTAATTTTTTTTTCCTGTTGTGCTCTGCCGCAATGTTGACATACAAAAAGTCGTTTGTCCTTGTACTCGACGTCGATGTGACGATCCAAGCTCCTCTTGGAGTCCCCTCATATAAAAAAAAATCCCCCTGGTGAATTCCCGCCCCCCCCCCCCCCATTCCGCGATCGGAGGGATACCATGCGTGTTACCAAAATGTCCGGTAAAGGGGTACTGTTCACGCACCAAAGTCCGGCTCGTAGAATCAAAAACACACCGGACTTAGGGGGTGTTTTCAAAAGGAGGGAACATGCATATGCTTACCCTAAATAACACTGAGTGGGGGGGGGGGGGGGTGCATTCCTTGTCCGTGGTGGATTTCGTGTAGGAGCTGCTATCGGTCTCGGGAACTGGGCTTTGCTGTAGGACTGCAGTACTGTTCGCTTCACTTTGCAACAACTCCCCTTCGGCTTTGTCTTTTATCTGCTCAGTTTCTGTTACTGCCTGGACTCAAGTAACATCTTATACGAGGTCTTTTGCTTCATCTCCTCGGTGTGGTCTACGTACTGATTTGTAGGTTCTTCAACCCACGAGGTAAGGGGTTCACCTAGATAAGGCTTCAACCTGTCAGCGTGAACAACTATCTTCTTTCCACGGTTCTTTGCTTGTATCCTGTAGACGACAGTATATGTGCTTTCCTGTCGCAGACCTCCTTTTGCTTCCTGAAACTTTCTGATTTGTTCTCCCTTGCACGTTCGTGCGCCAGGCTCATCTTGTTCCTTAGGTTTTCCGCATGATCTGTATCCAGACCGCGATCCAGCTCCCGATCATCATTGCACAAGTCAGCGGAAAGTTTTATTGGCAGATGTAATTCTCGCGTTAACATCAACAAGTTCGCTGTCTGGCCGGTCAACTCCTGAGGGGATAAATGGTAGGTGAAGAGAGCGAGGGGTAACTTCTCATTACAATTTCTTTGCCGTCTGGTAGATTCAATGGCAATGGAAACAATGGTGAACAACGTACGATTGAATCGCTCAATTAGTTCATCGGATTTCGGATTGTACGGCATCGTCCAAGTCTTCTCTATGCCAAAGACACTACGAATCTCTCTGAAGACCGCTGATGCGAAATTTTGGCCTTGGTCCGTATGCAAGACTGTTGGGACTCCACAACGACATACAAACTGGTTCACATACTCAGTCGCCACAGTTGTTGCTTTATGATCAGGTATCACATAGGCTTCCATCCATCGGGTCATATCATTTCCAACACCCATTTTGTATCGGTTCCCTCGCTCCGAATCGGTAAGGGGCCATGATGTCTAAAGCGACTTTTTCCATCAGCATGCCGACTTTGTGTTGCTGCAAAGACGCCCTCCTGGTTTCGTTGGGCTATTTTTTTTAGAAGCACACACGTAGCATTGTCGTGCTGTGGACTGAACATCGGTACCCGGGCCAGGATATTATAATCTTTGGCGAACCTTTGCCGTTGTCCTACGTATGTCCGAGATGTCGGCCTGAAGGCCCGCTGTGTATTCTTGGACCGTCGTCTTTCTGAAGTCCTCAGGCAACACAATATGCCACTTAATCTAATCTCGTCTCTGTTTGGCTCCCATATTCTACAAAGGACGCCGTTTCTGATCTCGAGCTGGTCCGAGCATCGCCAATACGCTTTCTTCGCGGCTGAAGAGGAAGGGACGACATTGTATTCCAGTTGGCCCGGTCTTCTCCTTCCTCCTTCCTCTCCAAGATCCAACTCATGGAACTGTCATCTAGTTGTCTGTATCTCATGTCCACAGAGGTGATTGATGGCTCGAGGGTCACGGAATTCACTTTCACTCCATTGCTCATGTGAACTTCAGGGGTTTTCTGTTGGTCTTCCAGAGGTGGCTCACCTCCTCCACACCGCTCGCAAGCAACACATGGCCGTCTTGACAGACTGTCAGCGTTTGAATGAGAACGTACGGCCCTGTGTATTATCTCTTTGTCAGATTCTGCTATATGACCTGTAACCATCGTGCAATCTGCGCCTAGCTGCGGGTCACGGAAATTCAGCAGCCATCTTAAAGCGCCTTGGTCGGTTCTGACAGTAATTTTACTTCCGTATAAGTACTGTCTAAAATGCTAAAGTTACCCAACAACTTTTAGGAGTTCGCGTCTTGTCTTACAGTAATTCCTTTTGGATTTGGATAGGGCTCTGCTGGCACATGCGATGGCTCGCTCATTTCCTCCTAATTCTTGAAAGGGTACCGCCTCTATGCCCACATTGCTTGCATCAGTGTCCTATATGTATGACTTTTCAGGGTCTGGGTATACAAGGACTGGTGCCGTCAGGAGATGTTTCTTCAACTCGATCGGAGAAAGCGCAATCACACTCGTAAGTCCAGATGAATACCCTGCCTTTTTCGGTGAGCTGGTAAAGAGGACGTGCAATATTTGCAAATTCACCAATGAAACGTCGGTAGTATGACGCCAATACGAGGAAGCTCTTGACTTCTCTAACAGAAGTTGGAACTGGCCAATCCTCCACTACTTTGATCTTTTCAGGATTGGTAGAGATGTCATTATGTGACACTATGTGGCCAAGGTACAAGACACTCCTTTTGAAAAAATGGCACCTTCTGGGTTTCAGCTTCCACCCGGCATCCCGGAGGCGCTAGAAAATTGTCTCTAGTCTTGTCAACTCTTCATCTACAGTCTCCGCAAAAACAGTCACATCTTCGAGATACACGAGTAGAAACTTCCAGTGTAACCCTGCAAGGTACTCTCCATAAGACGTTCAAACGTCGACTACGCGTTACAGAGGTCAAAGGCATGACCCGCTAGAAGTAGAGGCCCCCACCGACTACAATTGCCGAGTTCTTCTGAGCGTCCTCATCTAGCTCGACCTTTCAATATCCCGAAGCGAGATTTAGTGTTGTGAACCATTGCGATCCAGCAAGAGTGTCCAGTGGCTCGTCAATGCGGGGTATCGGAAATGCATCTTTTACTGTCACGTTGTTGAGTCGCCTATAGTCTACGCAAAATCTCTTCGATTCGTCCTTTTTGCGGACCAACACAACGTTTGAAGCTTTCAACTTGAAGTATATCCTGTATCTGGGAGTCAATCTTTTGCTGTTCCTTCGGTGGGAACCTTCTTGGTCTCTCCTTTATCGTCGATGCATTCATTGTGTTGATGTCATTGCGAACAAGGTTGGTCCGTCCAATATCAGCACCATGAGCCTCGAAATGTGGACCTGTGCGCTATACAAGGAGCCGCTATTATTGTTAATATGTACCGTGTTGTCTGTAGATTCTACCAAGAATCTTGCAACCATCACCCTTTTCTTCCTACTTCGTTTTCCTCTGTAGGTTCTAGGATCCCGATATCGGCTTCACCGGGATTCCCCTTGAACAATCTTGGGACCAATGCTTCGTGACCCGGTGGAATCTTGGTAGTCTCCTCTGCGACCACGCTGAAGCACAATCCATGTCCCAGCTTATTACTCCATTTGATTTGGTCTCCATTGTCTCCAAGTCCAGTTGCATTTGTTGTAGATCGATCTTCGCATGTGTTGCTATCAGAAAATCCATTCCAAGGATCCCTTCTGCTGAGCCAGTATTGGCAGTTTCCATAAATTAAAAAAACACAGAAAATGCCAAAAAAAATCAATAATTTATTGCATTTTACCCCGGTCCCCAACATAAACAAATCTTCTGGACGGCAATGCATTACGGCTCAAGGCATGGGCACACAGAAGATTTTTTATGTTAGGAACCGGGGTAAAATGCAATAAATTATTGAAAATTTATTGCATTTTCTGTTTTTACCTTCTATTTATAAAAACTGCCCCCTACCCTAGCCCCCGCTGTGTACAGTCATGGTTCGGTGACAAAGCAATGGCCTCGTAACTGTGAGACCCCAGGATCAAAACCGTGTCGTTGTGCTATATTAGTGCCCTTTTGTGGGGCATTAATCCTCATTACTGTCATTTATGACTTGAGGGCATAGGTCCCCTAGTTGATAAGCATAGTAGCATACACATGCTTTAGCAGTCACGCAAAACACACATTGGCAAATTATTATTCAATAAAGTCCGAGAATGTATACTATTATCTAGATCTATTATGTTTAAATTATTTTAAAAATAATTCCATAAATTGGGATTAAAAAAAAGAAGATATTCCACCTTTATGAGCGACAGTGTACAAAATAAACTATCTGGCATTAAGTGTAATTTACACCTGTAATTTACATCTGAAAACTACTCCTGTAATCTACCCATGCACTATACTGCAAGCATTTCGAGTTACATTATTAACTCTTCAAATGAATAAACACTTTCTTTCAATTCTCAGTCCAAATACTATGCCAGAGGTGCAAAGCTTAACCTATCAGCAAGTCAATAAATAGTGTCTTGCAACTTTTATGCAAGCTAAATCAAATTCTACAGACCAACTTTTGTCACCCACATAAGCTGCATAAAATCCATGATTCTAGCATCCACAATAATAAACATCCTTTATCTTCAGGACTTCTATAAATTTACACTGTTTCCATTATAAATGACATAAAACTATATTTGCCTCATACTGTAATTCTGCTTTGACAATCATTATTTAACTGGAAAAACATAAGACTAAAAGTACGTCTCATGGGCGCGGCCATTTTAGGCGCAGCCATTTTGGAATTAACGCCACACGTGCATTATGCTGATGAGTTAAATACATTTTCAGATTTTTTTGTTGCAGGTCAGGGCTTACACAATCATGTCTAAGGTGATGTTAATTCCGTTTTGGCGAGCACGAGCACACCAAAACTTCTTTGAATAACGTTTGGTACATAATTATTAACTGGTTGTTGCAGGTTGGGGCGGGCACGTTTGCGGTGTCAATTCCATTTTGGCGAGTGAGCATAGCGAGCAAGCAAAAAAATAAATTCTCTTTTAATAGAAATTAATAAATAAACTTGTTTTTATTGGTGCAGGTCAGGATGGACGCAATCGCGTTTAACGCGATTCAATTCCCTTTTGGCGAGAGGGCGAAACAACTCTTCCATTTTTAATGATATTGTTGCAGATCAAGGGTGGGCACAATTGTTTCCAAAGCAATGTCTATTCATTTTATTCGCGAGCGAGTGTAGCGAGCGAGAAAAATGAATTAGTCTCTTTTAGTAACATTTGGTACATACTTTTGTGTTATTGTTGCCATGGTTGCAGGTCGGGGCCCGTCGGGGCAGGCACAAGTGTATTCTAGGTAATGCTAATCCTTTTATTTTTTCAGGGGGACGAGCAAGTAAAAATATTTAATACAAAATAGGCTAGCAAGCAGTTCGCGCCAGCGAAGAGTTTCAAATTTGTTATACAACTTATATTTTCCTATTTACATTTGTCTTAATTTTTTTAGGGCCGTATGCGGAATATTTTTCTGGTGAAGGAAGGGGGAAAGATGCGTTAAAAGTTTTCGAAGAATCTCAAAAGCAAAAGGATTGAAGGGAGTTCGAGCGACTGAACTGGTCATGAGGGTACTTTTGCATTTTCAAAAGTAGAATTGAAGGATTTGGTATAGGCCTACACTACATTTTCGGGAAAAAAAACTGTACGTTTTCAAAATATCTGGGATCAACTGCCTCCCCCCTCCCCTCTGGTGCGTACGGCCATGGTCTTTTTTTTAATTTCCCCATTTTTTTCCTTTCCTTTTCTTTCCCCTTTTTCTTCCTTTTCTCTTCTTCTTCCTTTTTTCTTTCCTTTTCCCTTTTTTCCTTTTTTCTCTTTCTTTCCTTTTTTTCTTCCCTTTCCCTTTTTTCTTTTCTTTCCTTTCCTTTCTTTTCTTTACTTTCCCCTTTTTCTTTTTTCCCCTGGAGCCCGTCAGGGGGGGGGGGGGGTACTCTGCCCCCCTGCCCCCCCCCTCCCCATAGGTACGCCAGTGCTTACATCTGATCAACAAACACAATGCTTAAAGGAGCTACACAAAGAAAATTTACTAACAACTGATAATTAGAACAAATTACATATGTAGAGTAGGTTTGCGGTTGCACCATGTGTGTGTGTGTGAGAGAGAGAGAGGTTTGAGGAGTCCTGACAAGAACTCTGACTCGGTAATCTTTCTTGGAGGAGTGTAGTCCTGAAAAGGACTGTTTGTTATCTTTCTTAGCATATAGTTCTCAGGAGTACTTCTTTCTCTGTTTTTTTAAAATTAAATTTCAACATAATAAGGCGAGTAAATCTTGCTAAATTCTTCAACTGAGTAGTGCTTCTAGTATTAAAAAGTTCTGTCATGTGCATACCACTTGGGAGCTTAGACTTACAAAACTTTTTTGATAAATATAAACATCTCTCCCTTTGAAAATATGGACAAACAAAAATATAGTGAAATTCATCTTCTATATCAGTGGACAGGCAGAGTGTGCAATGCATATCACAATGTGGTGTGTTCGCATCAAACCTACCTTTGTTTACAGGTAATTTATGTGATCTACACCGCAACTTTAAAGTAAAAGCATCTGTTTTATTTAGGGTGAGTAAATAGCTTTCAAATATATGGTTGCCTTTAAATATTGTATAATTTATGCAAATGTGATTTGACCATACTGCATCTCTTCATTCATGACCAAAAATATCATTTAGTCTCAGTTTTAACAAAGAATTCATATTTAAGCCAAATCAACTATTTTGGCCCAGCCAAATATTGGATAGACCAGCTTGATTAAATGTGTTTTCAATAAATTTTAACCATGAGAAAGTAAATTCCAAATGTTCATCTTTAAGAATGGCAGAAATGAATTTTAAAAGGACATATGAATATTTGCTATCTTTACCTCTCAAAATTCTTGACCAAAGAATTAACTAATCTACCCTTCACATGATTCAAAATCAAACCTCGTCCAGTTTCTCCATAAACCATACAGTCTGGAGTATATGAACCTACAAATAATAACGTTCTGAAGAATTTCCTATGAAAAACTTCAATCTGCTTTATATCTTTATGTCCCCAGACTTCACTACCATACAATAATATAGGCAAAATAAAATGGTCAAATAAATGACGTTGAATATCAACTGACAACTGCATTTTCTTCGCTTTAGTCAACATACTGTATAACGCTTTTCTAGCCTGCACTATCTGCTTTGACATTGGCTTTTTTTAAAGTACCATTATAATTAAACTGTACTTCGAGATAAGCAAAATCATATACCACATCTATTTTTGCATGACCATACGTAAAATTTGGTATCTTCCGTAACTTTCCCTCTTGAAAAAAAATCATTATCTTAGTTTTACTCGCATTGACTGTTAGGTGCCATGTATCACAATATCCTTGTACTGCATTCAGCGTTACTTGTAATTCGTCAGGGCTTTCTGCCAAAATGATCGTGTCATCAGCGGACAAAAAACAAAACAAATTTGAAAAAAGCTCTAATTCGTCACCCTGTATTAAGGTATTATGTATTTCTTCATTTAAAATTTTCAAGCCAGGATAAATTTTGGCAATATGCTCTTGAAAGTCATTTAAATAAACAACAAACAGCAATGGCGAAAGGTTTTCACCTTGTCTAACTTCTACGTTACACGAGAGAAATTCAGACATTGCGCAGTTGGCAGAAATACAGGACTTCGCACATTTGTTCTAGCTTTTAACAACATTTAGGACTTTGCCATTCACACCTATTTTTAACAATTTAAACCACAAAAAAATCCTATCAATTAAATCAAATGCTTTTTTATAATCTATAAAAGCACAATATAAGCGTTTCCTTTTCTGTAGGTAAAAATCGATAATGGTCTTCAAAACAAACACATGATCAATGGTTGAATATGTTGGACGAAACCCAGCTTGTTCCTCACCTAACATACGATTACTATCAAGAAAGCTAGAAATTCTTTCATTCAAGACTGAGGTAAACAGTTTACGAAGGCAACTTAGCAAGGTAATTCCTCGATAATTATCTGGATTTGTGTTTTCACCTTTATTCTTAAAAATTGGGATAATCACTCCTATACACCATTCAGATGGTACGAGTCCACTATCCAAAACAATATTGAACAAATCAACAATAACGCTACGCATTTCTAAGGGGCAACTTTTCAAAAATTTATTTCTGATCAAATCTTTACCACAAGCTTTGGAATTTTTCAATGTATTAATCATTAATTCAACCTCTTATAATGTGATAGGTTCATTCAATCCATCATTTTGTATGGCCACATTATCATCATCCAAAGGCATCCTTTCCTCTTAATTATCCTCTGATTTACATACATTTCCTAGAGATTTAAAATGCTGTACAAGATCACCCAAAGAAACAATGATTGCACTTTTAGTTTGACGACCATTACTGTTTAATAAATCCCAAAATGCTCTAGGGTTTCCTTGTTTTTTCAAGGACCGTAAAGAAGCACTAAAGTCTTTACCATACTTCCTCATTTTGTAACTTAGCACTTTTTTTTATATTTCTTACCAAAAGAAAGTCACTTTGTAAAACATCAATTTCTGTTACTTGAACATCTAATCTTCTACCTAGCTGAATTTTCCTGCGTAGTCTATTCCTTAAATTAAGATACTCTTTACGGGCAGCTGCACAATCTGCATGAAACCATAATTGTGATGCCGAATTCACATTATGCTGTTCTTTATGACTCCTTGCTGTCTTTGACTGTTTCCACTTACACACACCAATATCTTGTGCAGCCTGTAAAAAAGACTTACAGATCTCAGAGTAGCAATGATCTACCAATTCCTGACTTACATTTCCATGAATATTTTCCATAATTCCTGACAATTGTAAGGTTAATCTGTACAGCCTATCTGAGTATTCATTTGCATTTTCACAATCCCACTTAAAAGACATGTACCTGGGTTTAGACGAGTTTCAAATAGTATTAATTTGGGTATCACCCCTCCCTACTTTAACATCATGTATTTCCTGGTTGTGTGTATGCTTGATTGCAAAGTCATAACAATAGGATAATGAACGTCTGATAAACACTTTTCAAATAAGTCAACCTGAAAGTTTTGTATGTTCATGAGAAACGAAAGCATAATCAATTGTGCTACAACCCCCATTCTTATTGAAACATGTGAAATTTCCAATACCATTATCTTCACCCAGCCGTCCATTGACGATAGCAAGACCTACAGTTTTACATATATCAATTACATGACTACCATTGTTATTTACCTTAACATCCATATTTTTACGTCCGATGGGCATATATGACTTATCCATACATGTACTAGGTGACAGACTGGAATCATCACAAAAGTTCAAACCAAGTAGGTCAGATACAACATTATCATCAATATCTAAATAATCAGTAAGTAACCCTGTGCGATTCAACATATATACACTGTCGCTCATAAAGGTGGAATATTTTAGTTTTACCCCAATTTATGGAATTATTTTAAAAATTATTTTAAAATAATAGATCTAGATAATAGTATACATTCTCAGATTTTATTGAATAATAATTTGCTAATGTGTGTTTTGCGGGACTGCTAATGCATGTGTATGCTACTATGCTTATTAACTAGGGGACTTACTCCCTCAAGTAATAAATGACAGTAATGAGGATTAATGCCCCACAAAAGGGCACTCATAATTATAGCACATCGACACGGTTTTGATCCTGGGGCCTCACAGTTACGAGGCCATTGTTTTGTCACTGAACCATGACTGTACGCAGCGGGGGCTAGGGTAGGGGGCAGTTTCCATAAATTAAAAAAAAAAACAGAAAATGCAATAAATTTTCAATAATTTATTGCATTTTACCCCGGTCCCCGACATAAACAAATCCTCAGGACGGCCATGTATTATGGCTCAAGGCATGGGCACACAGAAGATTTTTTTATTTTGGGAACCGGGGTAAAATGCAATAAATTATTGAAAATTTATTGCATTTTCTGTGTTTTTTTTTATTTATGGAAACTGCCCCCTACCCTAGCCCCCGCTGCGTACAGTCATGGTTCAGTGACAAAACAATGGCCTCGTAACTGAGAGGCCCCAGGATCAAAACCGTGTCGATGTGCTATATTAGTGCCCTTTTGTGGGGCATTAATTCTCATTACTGTCATTTATGACTTAAGGGCATAGGTCCACTAGTTGATAAGCATAGTAGCATACATATGCTTTAGCAGTCGCGCAAAGCACACATTGGCAAATTATTGTTCAATAAAATCTGAGAATGTATACTATTATCTAGATCTATTATTTTTAAATTATTTTAAAAATAATTCCATAAATTGGGATAACAAAAAAATATTCCACCTTTATGAGCGACAGTGTATAAAATTGGGAGAAAATTGATTAATATTCACAAAGATTCACACAGAGATTTACAAATATGCAGACGTCATGATATGCAAATTCGAACTTTAAGTTCCAAGGTCATTACATGTATGATGACGTCAAGATTTTCTTAAATGCCAAATAAGACATGAAACCATATTTCCGACTCATACTGTAACCAAATATGAAAAAAAGAATGGCGGTTCCCAAGCACCAAAAGAATTGGATTTTTTATAGGCATGTTTTACCCATAATATATGCTATGTATTACAAGAGCTCGAGCGCACGGATATCTATTTTGAACGGACGCTCATTCCGTTATTAATGGTCATAAAGAGGTAAGCATGGAATCAAATTGTTAAAAAAAAAAAAGGGTAATATCATGAAATAAAAACAAATTGCGATTCTATGTAACTAAAGGCTATGACGAACAAAAACGCGCGCGCAAAATTCGGGAAATGCCTAGAATGGCCTGAAACGAACTGTAATTTGCTGTTAACTGCTGGTTACTTCTTGCTTCAACAACAATGTTTTTCTAGGAAGCTTTACGTTTTCGTAGATTAATTTATTCAGACAAATTCTATGAAATAAAACTCGTACAAGCCATCTAAAGAAAACAGCGCCGTGTGGGAGCCACCCATATTTTGATCATTGGGGAGTTTTCACAAGATCAACGGGGACGGAGAATCTGCGGTTCGTGTGCGAAATCGACAAGCTATAGCGGAGTGACTGGTAGTACTGAAATCGTTTTTTTGGCCAAATCTATGGGCGTTCTCAATGGCGCCCCAAGTGCATTAACAGCCAATCAGCGAGCTTGTAACAAAGTTGGTATTGGAACTTCATTAGGGACGGAAAAGAAGGATAACGAAATTCAACACGAACGGCTCTTCGGTGAGTTTTTTTTATCGATTATTGTTTCTTAACTATAACAACATGAATATGAATATGACATGAACTGTTTTAAAACTGGATGATTAATGTTTGAAATACGAAAAAACCGTCTATTGTGGCTTAGTCGAGACAAGTTGTGCTAGTCGTGTATATAGTCATGTCTGTACTGTATTGCGTGACAGGGCATGGCATTGCAATACCTCCGTACTATTTACACGTATGCGTTCACCGAATAGCTAAACCATGTGTTACGAGGGCGGTCTCTGTGCGACGGCCGTAACATTGAGTGCTCTCGCGTCGTAGAAGGTCTGCCCGTCGCTGAGCGAAAAGCTCGGTATTACGTGAACAAAGGTGCACCGACGCACCCACTCGACTGGTAAGTGCCCTGCTCAGAAGTATCCACCACTAGCGTTCATGAATCGATGGTGAGTCTGAAGTCAGTATGCAAATGAGGCATAATGAGATCCTGAATGAAGAATATCCTGTGCATGCACGAAGCCTCGTGAACAGCGAGGTTTAACGGTATTTTGTCGGGCCTATTGCGTAGCATGCATTTACAATACGCAGAAGTCACACAGTGACCTATTATTACGACATATGGTAGGGCGAGTCTGATTCCCCATTTTTCTCTTAAATTTGATGTGAAATTTTACCTAGTTTTGAGGTTTATATGGCGATCATTCTATTCTCCGCTAACGTAGCCTCATATTTCCACCATTTTTAATTGTGGTAGATTTTGAACATAAACCGCTGTTTTGCCTGATCCTGGTTGGTATTGAAAATCTAAAACGTTGTTGTATTTGGCGATTTCGGTAAAAAAAAAACAAAAAAAACACACATAGTGGAGCACCTATTTTGAAAACTGGAGAGATGCACGATGTTTAACTTTATTAATTTTATTTTCCAAGATTGGGTTACCAACTTAGTATAAGATGAAGTTCCTCTTTAAATAACACACTGTGGTAAGAGAATGGAACACAATATTTCAAGACAAATTTTCGTTTTACCTTTGTTTTAAAGTATGATTAAACGAATATTTCAGCTGTTGTTTGGGCTCTAATAAAACATAAATGAACCCAACTTGGCAAGAGAAGTATTTGCCTGTCTGGTGTATTTATAGCAGGTATCAAATAATATAAAGTGTTTTCTCCAACACTGTAGATAAACAATGCAAATAAAACGCCCCTTCTGAACTTAAAGTTGTTCTTAGGATTCATATTTTTAACATGGGTTTTTGAAAGTACGAAATGTCAGTTAATATAGTTAATAATTGGCAATTATTACCCGCAATTGCGTGGGTATCAAGTTGAAGTGTCTCTACAGTTGCACATAGCCAATAACCAATATGATTTCATAGTGAATATCTTACTGGATGAAGAAATTAATATGTTGCATTGAACTGTTTTGTAGCTTTGGTCTCCCTCTCTCTCTCTCTCTTTCGTTCTCCCTCTCTCTCTCTCTCTCTCTCTCTCTCTCCCTTGATGACCTAGGAGGCAAAGGCAAAAGGTCAGGTAGGAAAATTTTAAGTATCTTTTGAGTACAGGTGATAAAATGCTTTATTTCAGTTTCCACTTCAAACAATCAGCATTAATATCGTAACATTTGTTCAATAACATACAATACAAATAATAAATCTGACGAAAACGATATTTAACCAACCACAAAGGGAACAGTCGTTTCTTATCATTTGAATCGGCTCATACAGGTATTCCCATGCAAGTATTTTACCGGTTGAGTCAAGAAGAAACAAAAACCTCAACCAAAAAAAAATCCTCCGATGTGTGTACTATTTGAAGTGTGAGCTTTTAAAGACCTTGACCGGAGCAGAGCATTATATAGACAAATTATATACCTACGGACTCGTGAATATTTACTGAATATGAAAATGCAAACTTCTCGAGATTCCACGGCCTCTGAAAGAAGTATTTAGCATCCGAACCCCAGGATTCACGGACTGAGAGGGGCACCCCGGAGATTTAGTTTCGGCTGCGCTAGCCGGTGGCCGTTTCTACCCGTTTCTGATGACGTCATAACGTGTAGGTTATTTGGCCACTCGGTATTGCAGCTGGTTCTTCGCATGGTGGTCGGTATGTGAAGTTTTCTTCTCTCTTTTTTTGTTGTTGTAAATATCAATGTCGAAGCTGTATTTGGACATTTTACGATTAGAATGTTGACATTTTATATCTGTATTAATTTCACGCTACGTAATATGGAATATCAACCCCAAATTTCCACTAAATTAGATTGAAACGAATCATTTGCCCGCGCTGCTGGCTGCCTGCCTCGGTCTGCGATTGCACAACTTTCAGCAATCTATCGCTGAGCCTCGCGAGAGCACTCGGGCCGCGGCCGGCCCGGCCTGACTTGCCGCGCCGTGTCATGCTGGTGGTCGTGGAATATTTCTCGAACAAAACTAAGTTTCGCTCGCTTTTATCGCACAGATAGCCTTTCCTTTTGCATGGTTTACCAGCATTAAATCAAAGAATTATTTAGATCTACATTGTTTTATTGTCTAGAATATAGTCTGTAAACAATGAAAAATAAGAAGAAGATGAAATGGAGATTTTGAAGAAGAATTGGGCCTAAAAAAGAAGAAAAAGAAAACTAGGTAGTTGGTAGAATCTAGGCCTTGGACTCGTGCCGCCCAGTGGCAGTGCACTGCAGTACAGTGAAGCCAGGAACTAAATTATTTTGAATTGATGTCAGAAATCACATGGGTGCCTCTTCTTGATACTTTCTCGTGATGAAAACACTGTTTTTATTCAAATCAAAATGGTCTAGAGTCTAGATCTAGTGTTGTTGCCAGGGATGATTATTAAAACAAAATCATCGGTCATTTGTTGTTGACTTTGCTTTTTTTTTTTTTATCCGACTACAGATTAACTTTGCTTTTTTTTTTTCTATGAAACTAGCCTCAAGTTGTTCTTTTTGTTTGGATGTGGGTAAAATCCTTATTTATATGCATACGGTGTAATAATACTTTGAAGATGTTTGTCAAAATGCGAGCAAAATATTTACATTTATTTTTAATAATGTACATTCAAGTTTAATTTAGTTCAATTTTGATCATGACATTCATATTTTTTTTTGTGCAATTTTCTAAATGATTAATATTCATTGTGGAATGAAAAAATAGTTTTGGCGAAGGGATGAGATGCTTGGAAATGCCGAGATCATGATTGCTAACTATTTAAATGAACTCTCCTTCACCTTTACCGCATATATTATATTCCCAATCTTATTACAGGTACAAAGGTGTACGACAAGCTTCGAGAGGAATGGCTGAGGACCAGACTGATGAACGACATTGGGATGATGTCCCCACATGCCCAAACCAGCAAGGTTGAATCATTCCACAACATCCTCCTTCACTTTTGCCCCAAGTTGCTTGTATACTCATATCAAGGGATGAAGTGCAGGTAAATTAGGCAATTAATTCATCAACATTATGCTCCCCTAATATAAATTTAACAAGAACGTCACAGAGGGCAGTGTTGTTTCTTCTTCTTCTTTTGAATTTGATTTTATTGGTTTTATGTTTTAAAGTTATTATTTTCTTTTTGTTATAGCCAGGTTCTTTCTATTTCATTTTTTTTTTTTTTTTTTAATTTTTTTATTTATTATTTGTAACACATGCTTTTTACACTAACTCTTGCCTTCACTTATTGGAGAGTAGGTAACGAGTTTATGATGATAGACATTACATTACCAAAAAGATAAAATCAACTGTCACAAGTATGTTATTCATGTGACCTTTATTTTTAACTTCACTCTTTTCAGATTATATTTGGCTGTCCTACATTGGAACGAAAATTGTGATAGAGCCCAGGCTGTTGATGCCGAAGGGAACCCAGTGTACAGGTTGAAGTATCCACGCTCGAAGGAAGGAGGCCACACAGTGGAGAGAGTGCTGACAGCTGGCACATGTGGTAAGTAGCCACATGTCTAGTGAATGATATCAATATTCAACAAAAGAGCTCAATTATATATAGAAATCTTTTATTACTTCATGATCAATAGAATTCAAATTAGTAGATTCTTGTGGCCTATATGCCCTTAATTTAATCTGTTGATTAAATTGATAATTATAAACATGTATTGGGTTACTTTCTGCAAATGTGTAATATTGAATAGCAAGCAGAAACAGGCATATATGTCAGTCCCCAAGTCAGTGAACTACCTATTCAGCAAAGAACATGTGCATGCCATTGGTATTTGATTGGTCATCCACCTACAAATAGTGTGTAAAATTAGGTAATTCAATATTTGTGAGAAAAAGAGTTTTCTCTTCTTATGTTCTTATTTTTCTCTTTTCCTTTTTTCCTCTTATCAAAATGTATTTTTTTAACACCGTACAGATGAATTTTCAAGGTATAGTTTTGGATTTTATCTTGTAGGTTATGTGAAAGCCCTGATGAGAGTTGTCGTAGAACTGGTGGAAAACAGGGAGCAGCTCAGAGACAACATGGAGGAGCTACAGCCTCAACCAGCACGGAGTGCCTCTCATCATCACCCCGACAATGGAGAAGCCGTGCAAGCTTTTGAACAACATCATCGCTTTGGCGATAGAAACTAGTTCTTTTGGTGATAGAAACTATGATGAATGTGTCAGCTACCTGAACATTAACCACTGATTGTTTTATTTCAGTACAAGACATGTTTTTCATAGACCCTAAATTATGTTTATGCCAGTATAATTATGGAGAGTAACATGGAAGTACTCTATGCAAGTGAGTAGTGGATTCCGATTCTATGTGAGTGTAAAGCACTAGAAACTTGTCTGTAAGCTTGTACATACTTACACAAGCCAAAGTCCATGGTACACATCGATAGTCATTGGTTTTAATAGGTAAAATACTTATTAAATTTGTAAAACTTACATTTTTAGTTCAATTAAAAACAATTTCTGAAGCATATGCACTAGATTTTCATAAACACTAAGTAAATCACTGTTGATCATGAATTTGGCACCAAATATAATCTGATTTTTCTCACAGTCCTTCATCTTGGCCAATGCTTTTTGCTTCTTATTTGCAAAAAATAAAAAATTAAAAAATGCATTTTTTTTTTCATCTAAACTGTTCTTATTCAAGAACCATTTGATGTATTGCACCAGATATGACTTTATTTTTTGTTTTTGATTTTTTCCCTTTTCTGCCGAGGTGAATTGTGTTATTCATTTTCAAAGTTAGTAGTTTTAAAGATCATGCCATATTATCACAGAAGAGGAAACATTGTGATGATACTTCATCGCATCCATACTTTTTTTCCTAACAGCGGTTTCCTGTTTGTCCTAAAACCTGGTTATAAAAGATTGAAAAATAATCATCCTTGCAGATATAATAAAAATAGTCATCTATCCTGTAAACTTTACATAAAATAAGGATGAATGTAATGTACATGTTGCATCAAAGTTTTTGTTCCAATGGTGCATCATTTTGAAATATATTGCACAAACAGAGAAGAAAATGATTGGAGGGAAAAACCGTCAATGGGATGTTCTGAGAATATTTTGAGCAAAGGTAAACAAAAATTCATCTAAAGGAACACAAATCTTGTTTGTTTATTTCTATTATAGGTGTCTTGTAGGAAGCTTCATAATTTAAAGATGGAAATTGCTGTGAAAATGAGAGTGAGATAGAGAATGTGAAGGAAGAAGAGGGATAAAGATAGATACCAATAGGGATAGAGTGAGAGATGTGAATGTGATGGATGGAAGAGGAGAAAGAGAGATTGTGAAAGAGTGAGAGATGGGAATGTGATGGATGGAAGAGGAGAAAGAGAGATTGTGAAAGAGTGAGAGATGGGAATGTGGAGGGTGGAGGAGGAAAAGAGAGGCAGAGGGAGAGAGTGAGAGATGGGAATGTGGAGGAAGAGGAGAAGGAGGGACAGAGTGAGAGATGGGAATGTGGAGGGTGGAAGAGGAGAAGGAGGGACAGAGTGAGAGATAGGAATGTGGAGGGTGGAAGAGGAGAAGGAGGGACAGAGTGAGAGATGGGAATGTGGAGGAGGAGAAAGAGAGGAGGGACAGAGTGAGAGATGGAAATATGGAAGAGGAAACAGAGAGAGGAAGTGGGATAGAGAGATGGGAATGTGGAGGGTGGAAGAGGAGAAAGAGAGAGGAAGAGGGACAGAGTGGGAGATAGGGTTAAGGTTTATCCTTTTTGGGAGGATAGATTTGATGCAAAATAAAGGATTTCCTGGATTTATTACGATGCTTACCATTTATCACACATTTGAAATTTCGTCAACCGCAATTCCCTTCTCTTACTCTCATTATTCCTCTGTCTATCTTTGTTGTGTCCATGCTGTTATTTCTCTTTCTCTCAATTTCGTTTTCTCTTTCAATTTCATTTTCTCTTTCTCTCCCCTTTTCTGACTCGGCAGGTTGACTGTATATGAAATGCTCAAATTATTAAAACAAATTACATTGCAGGGTGTATAACAAAAGAGAAGGAACAATGCATGTTGTTTTTTTTTTGTTTTTTTTTGTTGTTGCTTGTTTATATAGATTTCAACATTCTTCCTCATAAGAAATCGTTGCTTGATCACAGTTTTGCAAAAGTTCGAATATCAGCTCTTGGAAATTAGAATCAAATGTCGAGATCAAAGTTCATAGCAACCATACCATCATGAGAAGTTCAAACAATAGTATTTGAGATGAATATGAAGATGAAAGCCGATGATCACAAATAACGTACAGAAGATGGCTGACAATCACATAGAAGATGACAGTCATTCAAAGTTCGCAAGACAATAGTTGATGTTACATCCTCATCTCAACCGACGCAGGATGGTCCCTTTGTACTGACCACGTCCATCAGGATACGCTTCCATTATTGAGGCATGGACACATGCTGGCAGTTGCACCCTGATGTCCTTCCCGAGCCAGCCCCAACACCATCTCACGACTTTCCTGTAGGCCACATACCTGTATTTTCTGTAAAATAAAAAGCAATAAAAAAATTTCATTATTTTTCTTAGGATAGATGATTTGATGTCAAAATATTAATTCTATATTAATTAATTCAGGAAAATAAAAATGATTAAAAAAAACTAAAATGACCAAGGGTTAGTCATTGTTTGTCGGGCGGTGGGGGGCAACATTCAAAATCGCATATAATGTTTGTGTTTCATAACTACAGATTATTGGGGGGGGGGGGGGGGGGGGGGGTAACATGCTAAAACTCACAAACCGGTGGTCATTCTTGCCTATTTGTATACATTTCCTGAAAAAGTGCCCCGAAGCACCTGCAGATAAGGCAGCTAGTACACCAGTGGTCACCAGGCAAGAATTTTGGTCAAAACTAGTAATTCATCTTGCGGTGACTCAATTCGTTTTGAAAAGTTTCACCCAATAAACTTTCAAAATCAATCCATTTATTTTTTAGCCCTTGCCAAAATGATGAAAAGGAGAAACATAACTTACTCATTGTTCCTGTCCCCAAATGCTTTGGCTGCTCGGCGCCACCTATCTGTGTACTCCATCCATCCGATGTACAATGTTGTCGCATTTAGGATGGCCGGCTCAAACTCCTCAGAATCCACCAGACAACTTGAACCCTGTCGATCAGCCTCTGCCTTGACCTCTGCAATTTCCTGACAACAGACACAATCACCTTCATTGAAAGATGGAGGCACACGACATCTTCCACATGTACACCTTGAAATACAGAAAGATTCAAACAAAAATCAATACACCTACTATAATTTTATAAATATTTTATTACAGCTTCCTGATAAATATAAAAATGACATCGTTCTCGTAGTCGTAGTATGGTAAGAGTGCCCAAGGCAGTGCCTATGTCTGCGCACCCACGTAAATGCGCGATATTTATAGAACAAAACATCAAACTGACACCAATTTTCAATCTTAACCTCAACAATTCATTTAGATACCAAAATTTGTGAAAATAATTGGGAAGATTAAAAATGCGTTTTAGCAAGTTTCATTTGCCACCCTGAAAATTTCAATCATTGTCAAAAAAGAAAAGTCTGAACAGGGGGTTGTCCCTGGTATGAAACTTCACTGTGCTTGATTGAATTGCGTGCAAAATAGTGAGTGCGCAGATATGGGCACTTTTCAGTTTTGCTACACAAAATGACGAGCCCGTCTGAAATTCGTTAAAAAAAATTGTTCTTGTGAATAATTTGTCAAGTTTTTTTGTTTCAGTAATCATTAGAATATGAAGAACGGAATAACAATGATGATTCTAAAAATAATAATCTTACTGTGTAATGAAATCGAGGTCGATTTTTAGGTGCGCAGACATAGATCTAGAGAATCATTTTAACAAGTTAACTTTAGAATTAGACATGCCATTTATGACCGAGTCTAGAGATCTACGGTATTTGATTTCAATTTGGGGGGGGGGGGGGGGGTGGAATAAATATTTAGAATGCACAACAAATTCAATAAGCTTATAAGTCTTAATTACCAATCCTCGACATTTTCATGAAGCCGATTTGCGTTGTTGGCCCTTCCAGCATCGCCAACATTTTGCCCAGGTTCACCACGAGGTAAAGGCTCATACTCCCACTCGACGATACGCCCGTGTTCTCCGGCGTCTGCATCACTTGCATCGCTGTCGGTATCACTGCTGCTGCCAGTACTGTCCGGACTGTCACTACTACCACTGACACTGTCATTTTCACCGCTTTCCCCGCAACTGCCATCCTCCTCACACTCAAATTCCATAAATAAATCATCTTGTGCATCTGCCCTGACGACTGGGGTAGCCATTCTCTTTAGAAAGACTTCTCAAAACTTCTCAAACTTCAATCGATAAAAAGCAGAAAGGATTCACGGTAGCCTACGCAAAATCAATGTAGATCTCGAACATCGCGCGGCGAAGAATTACAGCAAACAATTCGAGTCTACACGAAATGACGTCACCCAAGTCCGTGCGGCGCGGGGGCTCTTGACCGAGGCGAATTTGGGAGGGGGCGGCAGTTGTACTGTAATTTTCATTTTTCTCAGTAATGAAAGGGTATTTAATTTTTTCTTTCTTGTATTTGTATTTTGTGTTTCATTAGCCGTCTGTGGATGTATGGTTGTTTACGCTCCGGTCAAGGTCTTTAATCTAGATTTTTACATGTATATTATGTTGTGGTAGGGTAACCCTTTCTCCATATTTTGTTACCATTTGTTTTTGTATCTCTGGACGCATGACTGAATAACAGAGTATTATATTTATACTAGCGCTAAGTGGCTGGATGAGGAACGAAACAAACTGCGCAGAAATAATGGTTGTCTAACGTCTGCACACATGCGGGCACGCACGTACACACACACACACACCTTAATTAACGTACACGCACCTAAACAAAAATTCATGTCATTACCAAAGCCACGGTTATTACCTTCTCTCAAACTCGCGCGGAATAGACGTAAAGAAGTATTTCAGTTGCAGTACAGGCCATTGGCATGTGTTATACGTACTGTACTACACGTTGAGGATACATTTAACTGCGTGCATGTAAAAACAACTACCGTCTTAACAGAGCTGGGTACAGAGCTTCAACAAAAGTCTGTTTGTAAGTATAGCCTTACATTCTGGTAGATATATTTGAATTCTATGACATAAAACTCGGACATGTCTTCAGAGGTTATCATATCCCAGGTATTCAGGCAGCCGGGAGTTACAAAAAAAAAATCAAAGTATTTTAAAATTCAAGTGAGGTTCCCAGCCCTAGAAATCACCAGAGATAATATCAGAAAAACCATATACTTGGCTATATAGCACAAGCAATGTTTAGGATTGTTCTCTGAGTTGAATGCAAAGAAATTATATGGTATAAAAAGCCGATGTCTCGCGTGGTATTCATCTTCTTCTCGTGTGATGGCAATGACGAACATAAGTATCCGACTTCTACACGATATAAAAAATCAGACACTGGAATGTATAGAGTGAAGTCCGGCTGACATAATAAATTAATAAGAAATTCATCATTTACTTTGCTTCGTAAAAAAATAAGCTCAAGATTCACCTTTTCAAATTATTCATAAGAAAGATAGGGCGGAGATTCACCTTGCCGCTAAAATTATTGGGTGCAGATTCATCCGTCTTGGGCTGCTTAGGTCAAGATTCACCGGCCTTTCACTGGCCTTTCACCAGCACCGCAGTATGGTAGCTAGCGTAATTATAGTATTGGCAACAAATAATTGATCATGATCTGATCTGTTATATGAAAACTAAATATTTTGGTGAAATTTGGCAGACATGTTCAAGGAAAATAGATAATAATGAAACCATAATAACAAACGAATTAGATATGCCTATTAGTCTATTATGAAAATTTATGCAAATTTTATGCATTTTCTTGATTTTCTATTTTCTTTTTATCCAATCTTGGTGAAAATCGACAGACATGTTCAGAGATAATAACACCATTATTAAAAATGTATTATATGAGCTAATTAGTTAATTATAATGATAATTTTTGCAAACGTCTAACGATTTTTTTGGTGTTTCTTTATTTGGGATATTTCTAATGTATTTTATTGTTTAGCGCCATACTTTAATATGTGGGGATATTGACACATTCACACGTCACTCATACAAATAGGTTTTTTGTTGGCCTATACCAAGGCAATTCAAATCTTTGTTCAGAAATGATACATTAGCCCATAAATAGACATAACACATAGATTCATGTTAATTTGATTTTAAAAAAAGAAAAAATGAAGCTCTACATATAACAATTTCGTTAAGTTATACCGTTTTTTCATCATTTTTCATACAAACATGCATATTGTTCCTTTAGTTTTATTATTTTGTTAATTGTTAACAACTTTGATTTCTCATCTTTATCTAAAGTTGCTTTCAAACATTCTCTCTTCAGTGGATTCAGTTTAAATACATAGTATCGTTAACACAAATCTACTGCATCAGTAGGAATGCCAAAACAAAATATTGCCAATTCAATTCCTTCATTGTTTGCGATTTAATTTTACTTTCACACCGTTTCATGACGAATTTTTTTTTAACGGTATACTAGTCCTGTCACTTGATAAGAAATAGTGCTTTTTAATTCTCAAACATAATTTCATTTGCATTTGGGCCGGTTTTATTTCAAAATACATTTGTTGCACAATTGTTTTCTTCTTCAATAGCTTGCATTCTAGTTCAGTTAAACATTTGCAATACTGTATTTATCTCTGACACTTAAGTAGAAGTCTTTGGAAGGCTTGGATCTAATCACATTAACATTTTTCCATGGCGTGATTTTGATATTTTGCTGGATCAACTCGATGACACCTCTCTATTCCAGAAAACAAAAAAACATTATTTTGGGAATGGGGAGGGGAAAACCTTATACAGAGGGAGTCAGAAAGAATGTCCCACTTTTAAAAGTTGTATTGTTTGAAGTATGAATATTTAATCATGGGTTTCATGATATGTCTTGATAGAGTTATCCTCCAAGTACATTTAGGTACCATTTTCATTTGAATCTCTGCATGCACGACTGAACATCCGACAATCTTTCCAAGACTGTCAGATATCACTTGCGCTAAGTTACTGGATAAGGAATAAAACAGTGCATTGAACAAAGACAGTCAGACATCTACACACACACACACACAAACACACGCACACACACAAGATAAACACTTACACAACACACTCACCAACTCATACACAAAGATCGTTGAAACATTTTTTATTTGAAGTTTTACCTTAAGATTTTTTTTTTTAATTTTTTGGGGCCATCATCCTTGTCAAGTTTATGATTGCGGTCTCGTGCTCTTTTTCCAACAAATAATTTGGATAATACTTTAAATTTATGATAAGACATTTTGGAAATATTAAGTTTCGTTATTAAATGTATATATATTATGTAAAAAAACAATTTGACATGAAGAAATTATTGCTTGTATATGTTGTATTATACCTTACATTTATAAGTTCTTTGTTATTCAGTTATATCATATTTGTAAAAATGCAAAAATAAAACAAAATCAAAATATAATAAAATCAACGTTAGTTGTATAATAGTTATAGATAATCTGAAAGTTTGAGTGTAAATAAACCATTATTAATGATAAAAATTGGGAAAAACTGTTCTGACCGATTCCGTAATTCTCCCTACTGTATTATTACATTTTGATTACATTTTAGGTGGATGTAAATCGTCACAAGGCAATGAATTTGATCTTTACACCATTCCAGATATTGAAGTGTTGAAAGATTTTTAAATCCTGTCTTAAGTCTTAAAAATGATTGGGAGAATTTACTGTTAGAGGGTGTCGCACAGTTACGTCTTCAAAGAAAACCATAAATATCTTTGTGGTTTGAGAATTTTTTTTCAGGATTGTTTGTATGTTATAGGGTTAGTACAGTAGAAGGAATATAATAAGTAACATTTCATACAAAAATGACGCATTTTTTTCATCAACCTTCAACAATGTTACTGAGTCACTTTAAGTTAACACGACCTTCCACCAACCCAGTCTTACTCAGCGCAACTTCCGGAAGTGGTTGAGCCGATACAAGTCGACCTCAACCCACCTTTCGTATCTAAACCGCACGAAATTGAATTTTCTTTTTAGATTGTAAACAAACATATTGTTCAACCATTGAGAAAATAACTGTAAAGGCATCGACAAACTCGCATGTGGTTTATTAACATTGTAAGTTTGACCTCGGAAGTTTGAAATGTAAGGTCATATAACCCTTGTGAAATGTCACAGATACTCTGAGTGCCAGTTGATAGCATCCACAAGGTTATCTTACGCTATCCTCTTGTCTTGTTAGTGCGTTTTTCCTGGAAAATCCTAGTGTAAATCAGTCGGCGTAAAGGTCGGCGTAGTTGACACGGCTATCGTTGTGAAGGTCATCATGTCAGAATTTTCGTATTTTGCGTTTTTCTACGGTAGACACCTTTTTCCTGAAATCTTTATTGTACATTCCAGTCTTGTTCGAGCAATATCTCAATTAATTTCGTGTGATTTTTTGTCAGGTTCAGATTTGTTATTGCTTGCTGAGAAAATTCTCTTTAAGGAAGGTGACATTTATTTTGAATCAGATTTTGGAATAATACCAGTTTTGGAACCCCCCTCTCAAAAAATGAAATTGAAGCTCTTATTACCAATCAAGTGAAAGAATAAGTTTTGACTAATACGTGATGATACAAATGTCGCCGAGAAACGTTACCTCCGACTAGTTGATATATTTTGTAAATTATTATATCTATCCGGACTTGATAGATATTGCATAGTTCCATATACTTCTTTCTTTGTACAGTGCTTGTAACTTCACCAAGACTGGGCAAAATTTCTTATCATTTTTATGATTCCAGAACCTTGCAGTACACACCAATACTTATATGCTAGCTGATCAACCTTTTCTGATCGATTCCACAACGTTTCTTTCACAATGCAATCGCATGACCAGAACTGGTCTATACCTTTAACTACAATATGGGATTTAAGAATCCCATTTTCCGTTAAAGATATGTCCCTTTTGCAGGCCAAAAAAATGAAAATGTTAAATTCCAACGGCATTTGAAAGACAATACTAATTTAGAACTTCCCTATAAATAAGGGGGCTTGAAAATGTCTTTAAGTGGGAAAATAACGACTATTAGTTGTCGAATCGACTTAGGAGCTATAGAGCCAGTAAGTAATAGTCTGATTTTTCAGACCATTTTATCGAATGGTCGCGCCTTTTATGCTGCGAAAAGGTTCAATCAGTTTAATGTTGGCCATTACAAGAAGTGGGTTATTGATTTAGACAAATGCTCATGTACCCTTTACAGCTCATTTTATTTATGTTATTACCAAAGATGAAAAAAAACAGTCAGTCACTCAATAGTGTCTGACAGTGAAGTCTAGCAAGTAAACGGGTTTCCTTGCATACTTTGAATATTAGGACACTGCTAACGTTTGAATTTCACAGATAGGACATACATGATATATTCATCATTCCTGCAAAGTTCTACAGTATTTGATGTTGGCTGCAAAAGAGACATAGTATCTTTAACATGTAATGTATATGAGAAATATTTTGGTCTATTAGTTAGAGCACTTGCCTCCCATTCCGGCTAACCAAGTTCGGTTCCCGGTAGGTCAATTTTTTTTCTGTCGTTTTATTTTGATTTTATCACTTTCTTCGACAATTATAACATGTTTCCTCATATTTTGGAATCATATTGCCCATTTTTTAACTAACAATTTGATACCATGTTTATCTCTTTATGACCATTAATAACGGAATGAGTGCCTCCTACCCTAGCCCCCGCTGCGTACAGTCATGGTTCAGTGGCAAAGCAATGGCCTCGTAACTGTGAGGCCTCAGGATCAAAACCTTATCGATGTGCTATATTAGTGCCCTTTTGTGGGGCATTAATCCTCATTACTGTCATTTATGACTTAAGGGCGTAGGTCACCTAGTTGATAAGCATAGTAGCATACGCATGCTTTAGCAGTCACGTAAAACAAACACTGGCAAATTATTATTCAATAAAATCTGAGAATATATACTATTATCTAGATCTATTAGGAATAAATCATTGTCAAAATTATTCCATAAATTAGGGTAAAAAAAAAACATTCCAACTATATAAGCGACAGTGTATATCGTTACTTTATCATAATTCCTTGGAACTCAAAATACGAATTTGCATATTATGACGTCATTAAGGAACATTGATTGTATTTCTGTAATAATTGATCAATTTACTCCCAAATTCTGATATGTTGTGGCTGAAACATTTTTCACAAGATTAATTAGCACCATTTTTCATTTTGATGACGTCATCATAGTGGAAATTCCGATTAAGGCGACATGACAGAATTGTCTTCATGTGCGTGTTTTGCCTATGGAAAGTGAATTTCCTTCACATTATGAATCTACATGACTTGCAAAGGTGTTTAAAATGTGAGGAAGGTATTTAATGAAAGGCATGAGTGCGCCCTTTAACTGATTATACGTTATAGACTGTCAGTTAACTTAATCACATAAACATGATACCGTTACAATCGTCATCATCCCTATCACCATTATCATTATCATCAAAACATACTGCAACATCAATTCTTTCAATATATATATATATATATATATATTTATATACCTCACTTAAGTAATCCAGCAATCTGATTGGTCGAAATTGCATTCATAAACTTTAACTGTTCCCGAAAATTCCCGGTAACCATGGTTAAAAAACAGTTCAAAATCCCAATAACAATGGTTATTGGGAAAATAGGTCAGTCTCCATGGTTACCCCATAGGTTTACATGTTAAAAAATGGTCTGAGCGATCGAGGATACCGTACGTGTGCGAAGAATTGGTCGGTAATTTCAATACAATTGAATCTCGATCGATCTTACCGACAATTTTATCTTGCATTGTTGACATGAAGACGAAAATAAACTTCCAAAAACAAAAAAACAACATTTGCCGATAGATCTTGATCTAAGTTCGTGCCAATATGCATTGCAAAAGTAAAAGAAGGGCCCGTTTAATGGAGCAGCGGCGAAGCATCGACCACGCGAAGCCGTTTTCAATTCATTTTAATTTATATATTAAACAAAACTACTGTGCATGGTGACAGAGCGCGCTGGCCGAGCGGATTAATGCGCTGACTTTGATAACATCACTTTTTGTACGCAAGAGTTCGAATCCCATCTTCGACAAATTTTTTTATTTCTTTTTTTTTCGGCATATAAAAGTATTAATGACTGCTTTAATATTCGAGAAAAGTTGTTTTTATACGCTCTCGGGAAGGTTACAATTGGGCTATTCCCCTCGGCACGCCTCGGGTAATAGCACAATTCTAACCTTCCCTTGAGCGTATAAAAACAACTATTTCTCTCAAAGCAGTCATTAATACTATAATATTATGATTCCACTCTCCTTCAAAAGATGTTTATAGTCTTCCAGTTTATTTTTTTAGATTTATTAACAGACCACCTAATTCTTTCCAATAAAGAATTCAATTTCTCGTTATTATTATATTTTTTGATATTGTTATCATAATATATTAGTAGTAATATCATTATTGATATAAGTATTACTGTCATTAATATTTATATCATTTAAATTATTGATAATTTTATTCTGGTTCTTTTTTTAGGTTTGTCGTTGTTTTAGTATTCCTATTAATATTATTGGAAGAAGTTGTAGTTATACTAATAGCAGTATACTTATTGTCATCATCATTATTATTTTAATTATTATTATTGTTATCATTACGATTGTTATTGTTATTATATTGTTGTTGTTGTTCTTGTTTGTCGTTGTTTTGTTATTATCGTTAATATTTTGTTTGCAGTTATAGTAATAATAGTTTTAGTTTAAATATCATTAATACCTGTGTTTCTATCGTTAATATCGCAGCATTACAAGCAAGCCCATCCGTCATGTCGGTTCTGAGATTAGCATCCCGTCAAGACATTAATTTTAGACAACGCGTCCGGAACGAACAGGACTTTAATGCGGTCGCCCGTGAAATAGCGATACCGTCCGCCTTCTCAGGATCCCAATTTCTATCGAGGGCGTAAGCAGTTCTTCAATTATTTTTTTTTTAAGAATGGAGACTTTGTCTTGAGATCTATAAGAATATGAGATTGGTATTTAGAAGTTTTCTAAACTAAGAACCTAATGCTGCATTAAGTTCATGAGCATTATGCATATTTGTGTTTGTTAATATGTAGGGATAATGTATTGTAACTTGTTTCATAGCCTCTACATACCCCAATCTCACAATTCACAAATTGAACAGATTATGAGTATTCTTAAGTGTTAATAGAGTCTGAATGTGAAGACAAACAAAGCGTCCTTTTGGGGTATCATATAGGGTGTGTGAATGACATGCTTTTACATGGGAGTATAAATAGGGCACTCTTACATGGGAGTGGGAAATGGCTCTCAATTATTTTCATCTGTTTATTTTTTTCAGGACTATTAATAATATACACGAGATGCTGAATACTATGAACAATCAGTTTCATTCTCAAATACGAAGTATGGCTGAGGAGTCTCGAGGAGTAGGCCTAGACAAGTACTGCATCGCAGTCGCTGGAATGTAAGAAAATATGTATGAAAATTGAAGCATGAAACGGCATAGTCTCTATAGCCTAGGGTGTATTTACTTACCCTCCCACATCCCCCCCCCCCAAATAAAATAAATTGTGATCTTATCCTGAATTTTTTTCCTGTGATTGCATTTAATTTTCAAGACTAAGCAAATGGGAAGTTCATGAATTACTGGTCTTTAAAAAAATGACACTTGCGGGCAAATCAAGGCGCCCCATCACCCTGTAATCATTATTATCATTATTTATTTATCTATTTTGTTCTTTTTGTATTGGGGGGGGGGGATCTCCAAATTTAATCTGTGAGGAATCAAACCTTGCCCTGTTTTAATGCTCAATAACGTTTATCGTAACTTTTAGTAAGGATTTTCTTCTTCTTTTACATTTTTGATATTGCACTACCCCCCCCCCCCTCTTAAAATATAATTATTTTTTTTCCCTCATGTCTAATGAGATGGAGTTCTATAATTTCTCTCATATTTTATTTTCTTCCTCAGTGTCTTCGCGAGCGGATATTCGTGGAGTTCGGTATTGTTTATGCTTGCCCTGCTGTTTTCAATCGCCACCATGGTGGGGGTTGAATTTTTCTCTTCAGGTTTAGTTCCACTAATTTGGAACATGGTCCGTGGTGCTATTGCACTATAGAACACTAAAAATGCGATAGGTAAGGAAGAGGAATGATGAAAGTGGTGTTAATGGTCATTATGGTAACGGAAATCATGATAATGATTTTAATTATTCAGGGAAGGTGATATTGGGGGTGACGATTATGATGATAATGATGGCCTTTTTTGTATTTTTAAAGATATTTGGTATTATTTTCTCTAAAATCAAATACATTTTGTACAAACTGCATACATTGTACATTGATATTTTGGATTAAACATAAATTGCAGTAATAAAAAGAAAACAAAAGTACACTTTCAAATATATGATCAAGAATATTATACAAATATACAATGACACTCGAGGATCTAGCTGAAACTATTCGCATCGAAGGAACATTAACTAGTACTATTCTCCCAAGGGCCATAGGCCCTCGGGAGAATAATACTAATGATGTTCCTGAGTGCAAACAGTTTTAGCTTGGTTCGAGAATGATGTTGTTGTTGTTTGGTATTATCGGCGTTTCATTCTTTTTTAGAATATTTACGCCTTTCACTTTATTTCTTTTTTTTTCTTCTATATTTTGGTACTATTTGTAAATTCATACTCATCTCTTTTTTTGTTGTTTTTTTGGATAATATAATCTCAGATCTACTAGTCCATGAAAACCCCTCACCGCAATTGGCACCTTCCTGCCAGACCGGCGCGGTACATTGCGCAATCTTCTCGGCCATCATTGGCCTAGGCAACTCTGGTGCCGGTGAGAGGATTCTGGGGTTGATCTCCAGAGTCTCTTGTTTGGGGTTTACCGTCCTCAATCCGTCTTCACTCTTTCTTACCTTTTCTCTTCTAGTATTTTTCCATTTTGTAAAACCTTATTTTTCTATCAAATTAGGTATCAACATTTTAGGGCATTTGGTTGTCGTGCGATATGTGCAAAAAAAAAAAAAAAAAAAAAATTAGGAACACTCAAAACGCCTCGTTCTACGAAAGAAGCGGATCAGTGCTCTCTGGGTCGCACTTTCTGTTGATTTTAGGAGTTTCATAATTTCGTTTGGGCTCGTTATATCACTTTTCATTATCAGCATTGCTCTTTCTATTGTATATTTTGGACATTCCATCAGATAGTGTGTTGTTGTTTCAGGGGAGTTACAGTATTTACAATTTTTGTTGGCTTGGCCAGGTTGGGTTGTTTGGGATACCCATACTTTTGAGGGGTCTGCGTTTAGTCCTATGTTGCAAAGTCTGAGCCTGCGAATTATGACTTCGCAGTCTCTAAAAAGGGTGCTCTCAAAGTTATGTTGAATTGTTGGTTTGAAAGGTCTTACGTTTGTTTTATTGTAATTTTGCCATGTTTATTCCCAACTCTTGTATAGTTCTATTTTCAATACTGCTTTCATTTCAGACAAACATAACTTGTTATTTATTTGTATTTCTTCAGTTAGGGCTTGTTTTGCGAGGAGGTCCGCTATTTCGTTTCCCTGTATTCCACAGTGAGAGGGGATCCATTCTAGATGGACTTGAATGCCTTTGTATGCCAGTCTTATGTATATATACTTGATGTCGTTTATGAAGTTATCTGACTTATCTCCTTTCATTGATTGCATTGAGAGGAGTGCGCTGAGGGAGTCTGTGAATATCACAACCCCTGCGTGCAGGTTTAGTTGTTCAACCCATAATAGGGCAATTGTTATTGCTGCTAACTCTGCTCGGCAGCTTGAGGTATGGTCTGTAAGACGTTTAGATTGCCTTATTGAAAAATGTGGGACAAAAAAGGACGCAGCTGCTGTGCCTGATGGGGATTTTGAGCCATCCGTATATATATGAATGCTGTTATTCCATTTTGATTTTATGAGTTCTATGCTTCTTAGTCTCATTTCACTCGGGTTATCATTTTTTCTTATTGATTCAGTTAGTTCAATGGATATTTGGGGAGTGTAGTTGTGCCAGGGGGGGGGGGGGGTAGGAAGTGGTATGACTTTTTCTGTAATTGAGTCTATTATTTTTTCATTTTTTATTCTCAAACCAAAAGGTTGTCTCACTTTTTTATTCTTTAACTTTTCAAATTGCCAACATGGTTGGATGTTTGGTTTTAATGGGTGGTTTGTCACACGGGAAAGATGGACGTGATACTTTTCTGTCAGCATTTTCCTTCTTAACTCAAGAGGGGGCTCGTCCATTTCCACCTGTAGGGCGGCGAGGGATGTGCCGTGTAAAGCACCTGCACATATCGTCGCCGTTTTCACGAACCGGCACAAGCCACCGAAATCCCTTCAAAATGTAGTTTTTATTTTGTTTTCATTCTTAGCATAAGTTATCAACAATCTTTCATCTCACCAAATTTCAGCATCCAAAACGCTTTAGTTTTTGAGATATCCATGGTTACACAAATGACAAAAACGACATACGAGCCAAAAAGCACGATTCATATTTTCACGAACCGTCACGCGTAGTCCGGCAGCCAAATCCAGATTATTGGCCTAACCTTGTTTTAGGGTCTATAGTTTTTTTTTCAATGGATTATGATTGCCTAAACCTTCTATTTGAAGAATCCGATTGCTGACACTCTGTCAGCCTTGAGCAATTTAAGACATGTGACGTCATACAAAATGGCCGCCAAAGTACATGATTTTTCTCTAAAAATGTATAATAAATATATAATAGGGCTTTTCCTACAATTTTGGGCAGCCAAATGTCTGTATCTCTCTAGGACCATCACTAAAAATTGTTTCGTGATGTTGCACGGCCATAGATGACAAGCTAATTTGCATATTTTGAAATAGCGCCCTCTATAAATATATTAATTTTGCATAAAAATAGGTGTGCCAGCCAAATGCCAATTTCTTATTTCTTAATGGATTATGACTGCCTAAACCTTCTATTTGAAGAATCCGATTGCTGACACTCTGTCAGCCTTGAGCAATTTAAGATATGTGACGTCATACAAAATGGCCGCCAAAGTACATGATTTTTCTCTAAAAATGTATAATAAATATAAAACAAGGATTTTTCTACAATTTTGGGCTGCCAAATGTCTGTATCTCTCTAGAACCATCACTAAAAATTGTTTCGTGATGTTGCACGGCCATAGATGACAAGCTAATTTGCATATTTTGAAATAGCGCCCTCTATAAATATATTAATTTTGCATAAAAATAGGTGTGCCAGCCAAATGCCAATTTCTTAGATCTACGTGACGTTAAACACATATTATATGCTTCGTATGCATGAAATAATTACGATTGTGCTGCATTTATCTTACATATTTTTTGGTCTAAATTAAGATACATGTAAAGAAACCAAGATCTACAAGAGAATCAGTGAGAAGTGATTTTACGGTACATTATTGTTCCATTCATAGGCTTTATTTAGACCAGCATTGATCCAGCGTCAGTGAATGATGATAAAGCATTTGGCATCGGTACCAGACAGATGCATGAGTTTTAACAGAAGTTACCTGGTGGATTCTATGACACAATTTCCAAGAAAGTCTACAACGGGTACCTGACAGAAATTGTCAGCCCAGACACCAACTGTAAACCAAAGTGTTTCTGAAACGGCAAGCGATGCGATGCTTCAGGGTTGGCTCCATTGAAATAATCTAATGGAATGACTTACTCAGATAGCCTCTCAAAGGCGAACATTCTAAGTAATCAGTTTTCATCCATCTTCAACTGCAATGAAGATATGACTAGTCTGAGAGACAAAGGACGAAGCCCCTACCCAACCATGGATCACATTACTATCTCGCCACCAGGTGTTCTGAAGATCCTGTCTGAGCTTGATGTTCATAAAGCCACTGGTCCTGACCAAATCCCAGCCAGACTTCTGACCACCAAACTGACACCTGTGTTCCCTCTATTCTTCCAAGCCTCCCTTAACCAGAGCGTGCATACCTGATAAATGGAAGATGGCTATATATATTGATCCCATCTTCAAGAAAGGTGACCGTAGCAAGCCAGAGAACTACAAAGCTGTCTCTCGGACGTCAGTAACCTGTGAAGTACTGGAGCACATCCTTCTTAGCAGCAACATGAACCACCTTGAAAGCCACAACATCTTGTCTGATGCACAACATGGCTTTCGAAAGAAGCGATCCTGCGTCTCACAGCTTGTCCTTGCTGTCCTGGACCTTGCCAAAGGCATAAATGCTAGAGACCAATTGGACATGACACTCCTTGGTTTCTCCAAATCATTTGACAAGGTTCCCCATGGAAGGCTAGCTGTTACACAAGCTCCAATTCTATGGAATCTGGGAACCCACACATGCTTGGTTTTCTGGCTTCCTGAGTTACAGGACCCAGCAGGTGTTACTGGAAGGACCCATCTCCAACACCAGCCAAGTAACATCTGGCATCCCGCAAGGCAGCGTTATCGGCCAGATGCTGTTTCTCCTCTTCCTCAATGATCTGCCACCGTACCTCTCCCCAAACCCAACAGTCAGGCTCTTTGCTGACGATGGCATGCTATACAGCAACATCAAGACATAGGAAGACGCCTAACGTTTCCAAGAGGATCTTGACTCACTGCAACGCTGGGAGCGTGATTGGCTGATGGAATTCATCCCACATAAATGTCAGGTTCTACATGTCACCAATAAACGCAAATCCATCATCAAATTCACGGACAGACCCTAGATGACAAAAATATAGCAAAGTATCAAGGTGTTGAGTCACAGAAAAACCTCAGCTGGAACCCACATATCAACATTATCAGCAAATACTCCAACTCCACCCGTGCCTTTCTTCAAAGAAATATCCAACCATGTCCTAGAAAAGTTAAATAATTGTGCTACGATACTCGCCTTCAACCAATCATGGAGTATGCCATCATCATAATTATATGGGACCCTAACACTCAAACAATTAGCAATCATCAAGAAGCTTGAAATGGGTCAACGGCGCTATGTCCGCTCCTTCTGCAATGACTACTGCAGGACAAGCAAAGTAGAAGCCATCCTGAACCAGCTCAAGTGGCCAACATTACAAGAACGCAGGGTACAGGCTCAGGTGGTGATGATCTTTCGCATCAACAACCCGCTGAAAGACTTTCCACATACTTTCCTCACTCCATCAACATCCCTGCACAGAGGGCATTCCAAGACGATAATTGTTCATTTTGCCTGAATGCTTGTCTAAAAGAGAAGCTTCTTCCCGGATACAATAAGACTCTGGAACTCCCTCCCTTTGAACACCGTCAATTGTACCTCTTTTTTAACTGCTTCAAGCAAGAGGTTCTTGCTGTGCAGCTCCTGCTATGACTAAACAGTCAAATCCTAGAGAGGCAGGTCCTGTTGCAGTTGCTGCAGACAAATTTCATGTGTGGCTGTGCTGTTGAAGCCGTGGCTAGCTGCCGTCTTTGTTGCCTTTTCTCCTCCCACTGTTCTACTCTCTTCTGATCACTCCTCTGTATACATGTCTTCATAGCGCATCTCCATTTGGGGCAGTCTGAAGCATAGGCTTCCTATTTTGTAGGGTTGATTTCACTGGCCTCCATATCCCTCTTGCACACATCCATGAAGCGAAGGCCAGGTCTTCTAACAGTCCTGGTTCTTGTCGCTAACTTTCCCTACAAGATGTCTTTTGAAATGCGGCCGTCTTCCATACGACTGACATGACCAAGCCATCTCAGCCGTCGTTGTGATAGAAGAGCGTAGATGGTCATCATCCCTCCTTTTTGAGGACATCCTTGTTTGGAATGTGGTCCTGCCATTTGATGCCTAGGATTCGCCTCAAGTATAGCGGAAATTGAAAACATTCAAACCGTGCTCCTGACTTGCATACAGGGTTCACGACTCACTGCCATACAGGAGAGTGCTGAGCACATAGGCCTGGTAGATCTTCATTTTCGTGTTGGTGGTTTATAGTAAAGTGTTCTTCCAGGCCTGCTTTGAGTGTCTAGCAATCTTGGTTGTTGCCTTGCCAATGTGAACGTTGAGCTCGAGATCAAGGGAGAGGTTGCTTTATACATGGAGCCGAGGTAGGTGAAGTTTTCAACCACTTGGAGGGTGTAGTTTAATTAACATTGGAGGATTCAAAAGTCTATGACACCAAGTTGATCTACTCTTAGACTAGAGTAATAGGACTGCAGGCAAGTTGAAGATATGTCAATATCAAGAATATTTTGTCATGAAAGCTTTCACCAGGTCAAAGGCGAACTTGAAGAATTTGACAAAGGTTGACGTGTCACTTGAGCAACCTTGTACAGCCCGTTTGATGGTTGTGCTCTACTCTGGATTAAAATCTGATGATCTTTGGTTGGTGTGCCACCAGGGTTTCTAGAAGTCATGACGAATCGAGAGTCATCCAAAAGAGTCTTCCTTCCCACCTCACTGCTTCCCTCCCAGAAACTACTGACAACAAACTACAGTTGATCGACATCATAATACCGGTATGCGTGATTCTGCAGAATGATGAGGTGTTCAGAAATAGGCAAAAGCACAAGCTGGTCATTACCGGTCAAGATGAGGTATCTGTTAAAGTGATACCAGGCAGCGATGTCATGCCAAGGGAAGATCTTTCCATAACACATGAAGAAGCAGACAACATCATAGTACAGCAAGCGATTCAAATTGCTGCTAATGAGAAAAGGTATGTTAGGGTCCTGGCTGTTAGGGTTAGGGTCCATCATTATCTACATGAATAACTTAGAACGCCAATGATCATGGCGTCATCAAAGAGCGAACTGTTATTGACATTCCTGCCACTGTACACAAGTTAGAAGATATCATTCCATCGATGTTGGCAGGACATGCGTTGAGGGGATGCGACACTATTTGGGCATACTTTGGGATTGAAAATGGTACATGCATTGCTGAAAGTGATGAAGCAGAAGATTTGACTCCCTTTGGCTCATCTGCAAACATGTGTGTGGAAGCACGCCTTGCAGTCACGACCGCACATCATTGGATCTTACAAAGTATGGCTATGCAAAAGAAGAGGAAACCAAATCCCTGATCCCTGTCACAGTACAAATGTACAACTCGCACCGGACAACATATTAAGGTTAATACGGTGCACTTGTGCGAGTGGAAGCCTATGTAAATCATCACGGTGCCAATGCAACAAAGCAAAACTAGCATGCACAATTTTCTGTGGTTTTCGCGCCTCTGTCGAGTGTTATAACGATCAAACTAAAGCAGCAAATGATAGCCATTGGAAGGTAACCATGTTTGGTCATTTTGGGTGGATATTTCGCTTTATTAAACTCCCTTGTAAGAGAGGAACCTTTTCATGATAGGTTCATAATTTTTTATAAAAGATTGTATTACCTCAAAATACAAATCAAATTTCGGAATGCTGTCACTGAAAACGGGCATTTATAACCATAATGGTACCTCATATCTATGGGACAGAGAGCATGAAATTCTAGCTTGTTTTCTTCAAGCATTAAAGATAATGACCAGTTATGGTCATGCGATTGCATTGTGAAAGAAACGTTGTGGAATCAATCAGAAAAGGTTGATCATCTAGCTTATAAGTATTGGTGTGTACTGCAAGGTTCTGGAATCATCAAAACGATTAGAAATTTGGCCCAGTCTTGGTAAAGTTACAAGCACTGTACACAGAAGGATGTATATGGGACTACGCGACACGTGCACGATATCTATCAGGTCTAAATAGATATAATAATTTACCAAATATATCAATTAGTAGGCGGTTTCTCGGCAAAATTTGTATCATCACGTATTAGTCAAAACATATTCTTTCACATGATTGGTGATAAGAGCTTCCATTTCATTTTTTGAGAGGGGGGCGTTTCCGAAACTGATCTTTACCTTTAAAGTACAAAATAACAAAAAAATCACACCAAAATGTGGTGCACAATTTTTACTTATTGTATTCAGTGCGTCTGACTTATAAAAAATGTTAATTTCATGTTAGAAATTGGCATTTGGCCATCATTTAAAATTTGCAAGTTAACGTGTCTATAGAGGGCGCCAATCTGAATTATGCAAATTTACATGCCATTTTTTATCATACAACATCGTCAATTTTTATTTAGTGATGATCCTAGAAAAAAATCAAGATATTTGACTGACATTTAATGTAGCAAAATACTGTAAACAATTTTTTTATCATTAATTTTGGTAAAAAAGGGTATTTTGGCGGCCATTTTGTGTGACGTCACATATCTCAAATTGCTCAAGGCTGACAGAGTGTCAGCAATCGGATTCTTCAAATTGATGGTCTAAGGAACTATAATCAAAAAAAAAAAAAACTATAGACCCTAAAACAAGGTATATCGTGATGGCTGCCGGACTAGCGCCGTTATAAGTCAATGGGCTGTGCCGGTTCGTGAAAATATCTTTGCGCTTACAAGACCTAGACGACGCGACACAGGCGGTTGTGCCGGTTCGTGAAAATAAAATACGCGTTAAGACAGCGCGGGCGCTTTTGTCTTGCGCGTAAAGTTACATAGGAAAAACGATACAGTGGCTTGTGCCGGTTCGTGAAAATATTTTTGCTACGTAAACAGCAAAATAATATTTTCACGAACCGGCACGAGAGTCCAAAGCTTCGTAATATTAATAGTAATTGTCATTATGCTTAACAAATGGAATGTATAGAAAATACAGAATATTTTCCTTTCATTGATATGTATTTTGTGATATAAAATTTGACATAAGGCATGTTTCTGGCGAATTCAAAACGGGCTAAACGTAAAACGCGTTTTTCTCAGAATGTACTTATTTCGTTGCGCGTTGGGCTGTGCCGGTTCGTGAAAACGGCGACGATATATCGAGTTTAAAACTTTTTTGGAGCTTTCGCTTGCCGAGTCATATGCCTCGCACCCGTAGTCTAGCATTGATCTTATTAAAGATCGATATAGCATCAGTAAAGTTTTTGTGTTACTTCCCCAACTTGTATGAGCGACGCTTTTCAGGATATTATTTTTTTTTTCTACATCTGTTTCTGATATCTTGTATATGGGTATTCCATGTTAATTTTTTATCAAACGTGACGCCAAGAAATTTATGATTTGCTTGGAATTGCAGTTCTTTTTCTTTAAGTTTTATTACGGGGAGGTTTGTTCTGTTGCTATTGCTGAAGAGCACCGGTATACAATGAGTCATTGTATATTTGTTTTATATCCCTTCCATCTGTATTATTCATTGTATACTTCTGTAATAACATGTACCATATACTCACATCTCAAATTCAGAAAAGAAATAAGAAAATTAAATTGCATGGCTCAAATGAAACATTAGCGGATGTAAATATGTTTAGCTGGCGCTAAGTCGCCTATATATGTACTGTATTAGTGTTGTGCAGTTATCGCATCGCAATGTAAAAATACATATTTTTTTTCTTCCCGGGGGGGGGGGGCGGCCCCCCCCCCTGGATCCGCCACTAGATAAGTGTAGTGTTTATTTTTTTTCTTCTATTTATCCTCTTTCGAGGGACTTTATTTGTTCATATCATAAAATAACAGCTATTTACAACAGTCTTTAAATACAGAATTCATGCATAGTACAGAACATGAAACTGATGTGACATAATCACTAACTAAAATAATGAAAACATTTTTGTAACTTTTGTAACTTCGTTTGTATCGAATTTCTTTTGATTACATTTCATATTGAGATAGGTGCGAATTTCCACCTTTAATTCTTTTATCAAATATACAGCATGTATCCTGTGCTTTTCACTTATTATTTCACCTATTAAAAGAATTTCTTTGTTCAAAAAGATTTTAAAATTAAACAGAGTATCAATTAATTTGGATACAATCTTCCAAAAAAGCGAAACCTTCTTGCAAGCCAGGAGAAGGTGGTTAGTTGTATCTGGAATCTTACATATATCACATAGATTATTATTTTTAATCTTCCATTTACATAAATTGTCTTTACTGGGCAATATTCTATGAAGATATTTAAAATTAAACTGCTTCATTCTGTTGTCATTTATAAAGTAAAATTTAAAATGGAGCACCGTTTTCCAGTTAAACTCATTAGGTAAATCAAAATAAGCGTTACAAAAATAAATGCACGGCAGATCCTGTCTATTTTTTTCTAACATCAAATTATAAATTCTCTACGCGATGACGTAATGGCCCCGGCGCGTTTATTCAATTTCTCCTTCTTTTACTTCTCATGTTATTCTTCGCCTATCATTCTATCCTTTTTTTTTAAAGCTTTCTTATGTTATTCTTTGTTTCTTCCTGCTTTTCTTTTGTTATTCTTTGTTTCTTCCCGCTTTCTTATGTTATTCTTCATTTCTTTTATTCTTTGTTTTTCCTTCTATCACCTTTTCTTATGTAATTCTTTTTTGTTATCGTTCTATTATTTTGTCCTACCATTCCTTATGTTATTTTTTGTTTTTCCATCTTCCATCTTCTCTTCTATCTTTCCATTCTTTATTCTTGATCATTCTTTTACCTTCTTTTATGTTATTCTTTGTTTTTATTTATCTTTTCCTTCTATCACCTTCTCTTATGATATTTTTTATTTTTCTCATTCAATAACTTTCTCTTTCTGTCTTTCCTTATGTTATTCTTTGTTCCTTCCTTCTATCACCTTCTTTTATGTTATTCTTTGTTTTAATCATTCTATCACCTTGACTTTCTGTCTTTCCTTATGTTATTCTTTGCTTCTTCCTTCTACCACCTTTTCTTTCTGTCTTTCCTTATGTTGTTCTTTGTTTCTTCCTTCTATCACCTTTTCTTACGTAATTCTTTGTTTTTATCGTTCTATCACTTTCTCTTTCTGTCTTTCCTTATGTTATTCTTTCTTTAAATTTAATAATACTATTACTTTCTCTTTCTGTCTTTTCTTATGTTATTCTTTGTTTCTTCCTTCTTTCGCCTTCTCTTATCTTATTCTTTGTTTTTATCGATCTATCATTTTCTTCTTACCATTCCTTATGTTATTCTTTGTTTTTCCTTCTATCACCTTTTCTTATGTAATTCTTTGTTTTTATCGTTCTATTATTTTGTCCTACCATTCCTTATGTTATTTTTTTGTTTTTCCATCTTCTCTTCTATCTTTCCATTATTTATTATTGATCATTCTTTTACCTTCTTTTATGTTATTCTTTGTTTTTATTTATCTTTTCCTTATATCACCTTCTCTTATGATATTTATTATTTTTCTCATTCAATAACTTTCTCTTTCTGTCTTTCCTTATGTTATTCTTTGTTTCTTCCTTCTATCACCTTTTCTTATGTAATTCTTTGTTTTTATCGTTCTATCACTTTCTCTTTCTGTCTTTCCTTATGTTATTCTTTTTTTAAATTTAATAATACTATTACTTTCTCTTTCTGTCTTTCCTTATGTTATTCTTTGTTTCTTCCTTATATTGCCTTCTCTTATCTTATTCTTTGTTTTGATCGTTCTATCATTTTCTTCTTACCATTCCTTATGTTATTCTTTGTTTTTCCGTCTTCCATCTTCTATTCTATCTTTCCATCATCTATGCTTTATCATTTTTCTTTCTGTCTTTCCTTATGTTATTCTTTGTTCCTTCCTTCTATCACCTTCTCTTATGCTATTCTTTGTTTCAATCATTCTATCACTTTCTCTTTCTGTCTTTTCTTATTTTATTCTTTGTTTTTATCGTTCTATCATTTTCTTCTTACCATTCCTTATGTTATTCTTTGTTTTTCCGTCTTCCATCTTCTCTTCTATCTTTCCATCATCTATGCTTTATTATTTTTTCTTCCTACCATTCCTTATCTTATTCTTTGTTTTTCCATCTTTCATCTTCTCTTCTATCCTTCCATTATCTATTCTTCTTTCTGTCTTTCCTTATATTATTCGTTGTTTCTTCCTTCTATTATTATGTTATTCTTTGTTTTTATTTATTCTTTGTTTCTTCCCTCTATTACCTTCTATTATGTTATTCTTTGTTTTTATTATTCTTTGTTTCTTCCTTCTATTACCATCTATTATGTTACTCATTTTTCCTTTTTCTATCACCTTCTCTTATATTATTCTTTGATATTATCATTCTCTTCATATCATTTTCTTCTTACCATTCCTAGTGTTATTGTTTGTTTTTCCTTCTTCCATCTTCTATTCTATCTTTCCATCATCTATGCTTGATCACTTTCTCTTCCTTTCTTTCCTTTCTGATTTACGCGGCAATATAGCAAGATGATGTCATTTTGACGACGGGCCACTAGTTTTCTGACGAACCTCAAATCATCGATGAACGGGTTCACAAATTTGGCCTGACGATGCCAGACGACGCGACGCATTCGCAAATCGCCGAAATGACGTCACATCTTTGACGTCGACTATGTGGACGTGACAAACGAAAAACCCCTATTATCAGCGTGTCCACACACACACAAAATTATCCCGAAACTCTATAAACAGACGTCATATAGGTGCGCAGTTTGCAACTGCGGTCGTGAAACGAAAGCGGAAATGAGATTATTTTTTCGTACCACAGCGAGCCCGGATTCCTGTTTTATCATAAATATTCATTACGCAGGGTCGGGGAAAGTCTCGATTCTCTTGAATATTCATGTCTGATCGAGGCATGCGCAGCATAGAATATCGTGTGTAACACGTACGTTGGATTAATGGCAGGCCTATAGTAGAGTACCTATATATAGAGGTACTCTAGCCTATAGTATGACATAGAAAAGCAATGTCGTGGTCATTTAGATAATGCAGTCATAAATGCTGTGTTTAATTACTAGTAAATGCCAAAATGTCAGTAGACAAGATATATTGCATATATTTCAAGTAAGAGTCTTGATAGGCAATTTGTGAGTAGCCTAGGCCTACTTTTCTGAGAATAGGGACTTTTAGATTCGCACGAAGACAATAGGTCTATGCTACGATCGACGTCCTTTTAAAGCACTGCCGTGAATGGAAGTACCACGTATCAGTGCACGCAAATCTAAAAGTCCCTATTAATGGGAGTCTAGTTCTTTGTATGAATGGGTAAATAATCAGTTCTAGGTTGGCTTTTTAAATATTACAAGCAGAGGTTGCATTATGGTATTGAATATGTGATACAGTATTATAAACTGTATAAAATAAATAACAAGAATAGGCCTACATACAGACATTTATCAAAAATAAAATACTTGTGTATTGCACTTAAATTATTTCTATGATCTATGCTCACTTAACTGCATAAGGAAGAAAAGGAAGAAAGAAAAATGGGATTAGAAAGAAGAATAACAAAGTTAAAAAGTAAAATATATATAAATAATAAATGAATGGAAGAAATAAAGAATACGGAATAGATACCAAGGAAGAAAGAAATAAATTGCAAGAAAATTGAAATGAAAAGAAGACAAAAGAAAAAGGGAGCATGATAATATTGATACCATATCTTCAATGCTTTTTCTTTTATCTGCCTCTTGTTTTTGTTTAGGCCTAGCTACCATTTTTTCCTTTCAATATTCAATATTCAATATTCAAATTTATTGTCCAATGATTGGAAATTTGTTTCATTTGCATGTCGGTACAAGGTTACACATTATAAACATCAATAAGATACATATGGGTACAGAGTAGAACATTTAACTTGGACATAGGTAACAACAAATGCGATAGTTCAACATGCAGACTAAAATTCGATTCATAAATTAAGTAGTTAAATTCAGTTCAAGTTCGGATTAAATTCATTCGCAATTCAGATTAAATACAATTAAAAATTTAAACCAATTCAATCCGTAATTCAGATCAAATCCATTTCAAATCCCGATCACATTCAGTTCGTAATTCAAATTAAAATATAATTAACAAAATCAAATCACATTCAGTTTATAATTCGAACTAAGTAATAAGATTAAATTCATAATTCGGGTTAAGTTAAGTTCACAATTCAAATTCAATACAGTTCATGATTCAGACGGATTCAATTCATATTTCAGGAAATAATTCAATTCAAATCCCGATCGCGTACAATTCATAATTCAGATTAAATTAAATTGACAATTCAGGTTAAATAAATTCATAATTCAGATTACTACAATCTATAATTCACATCAATTCAATTCGTAGTTCAGATTAATATAAAATTAACAATTCAAATCAAATTCAATATATAATTCAAACTAAGTAATTAAATTATATTCATATTTCGGGTTAAATTAAATTCACAATTCAAATGCAATACAATTTATTCTTCAGACCAATTCAGTTCATATTTCATAATATAATTCAACTCAAGTTCCGATCACTTAGAATTCATAATTCAAATTAAATTAGTTTACAATTCAGATTAAATGCAAGTTATAATTCAAAATAGGTGATTACATTCAGTCATAATTCAGATTAAGTTAGGTTCACAGTTCAAATTAAATTCACAATTCAGATTAAATTCAGTTTATTATTCAGACTTAGATTAAACCCTCCTCGTTCATCAGCCTGATGAACGATTTTTCTTACATTGTTCTATCCTTACTCATATACTGTGCAGAAATGATTTCCTCCTATGGCGTATTTCATCTAGATTATGTGTTTGTCACGAGCTGACAAAATAATTTATTTATTTCTTTCTTAGGCCTAGCTACCATTTTTCCCTTTCCTTTCTCTTTATCTCTTAAAATAATGAGGGAAGGGGGGGGGGGGGTGGGGGACTCAATGATAATTCATCATTTGAAGGTTTACAATGTGATGTCCATGAGTTATATGCACCCACTGAAGAAATCCATGTATAGGGTTGCTGCAGGAACCCCAGCACCCACAGATCCCACGCATGATGAGACAAACTCGAGAGAACACTACACATTCTTTGACATACATTTAAAAAAAAAAAAAAAAAAAAAAAATTAAATCCAAGATCAGTTGAACTCTTTTTGACCCCTCCCCAGGACGTCGATCAATTACATGTATGTGTGCCCCCCCCCAAAAAAAAAAAAACCCATAAAACTCTGGCTACGGCCCTAGCGATAATTACCCACTATTCAAATCTGACAGGTGCCCCTTTTTCTTCAACAAATGCCCCTTTTACTTCATAATAAGTGCCACTGTTCCATTTTCATAAGTGCCCCGTGATATCTGATAAAAGCCCTTTTATTTTTTTACTTTGACACGCGTCCCCTTAAACTTTCTAACAAGTGCCCTTTTATTATACCTCTTGATATGTGCCCCTTTCCCTGTTTAATAGGAGCCCCAACCCTTTCTCATAAATGCCCCTTTGACACATGCCCCCTTTTCCTTTTTTTTTATAATTCCCCTTTTCTCTCTTTCTCTGTCTTTCGAAAACTATCTTCTACAAGGTTTGTTCTCTTGACTGAGCAACCTGTTGCAATTCCTTTCTGTCTCACTTTCAGTCGTACTTGTTGCCACTCATTTGCACTCGTTATCAACTACCATCAACCATTCCATATTCACTCCATTACTGTCCACATTTCAATTTCATTCTCTTCACTCTCCCTTTTTGCAGTCTTTCCAGGAGCTTTGCTAGAAGTAGAACATTTTTAATGTAAAGGCCAGAGAAACCGGAAAGTATGTTAATCTTTTTGTTCAAATATCTAACTTGAAAAAAAGGAAAGTGAAACATTGTTTAATTACAATATATTGACATAATTTTGTTAAAGAAATTTGAATTTAACACTGGAAATTTTTAATTGGTTTGCCAGCACCCCCCCCCCAAAAAAAAAAAACAACAACAAGAACAACACAAACGTGGTACCAGGGTTTTTGTTAGGAGGCCCATGTCCTGTATAATTTATATTTTTAAGAATAGTTTTCTCTTTTTTATTAATTTGACATTGGCATACCGTAAATTTCACCAGGAACCCCCCCCCCTCCATTAACAATCGACACTGCCATTACTCTACCAACAGTAATGCTATAATTCAAAATTTCACTTTCTAAATCCTTCTAATATAAACATATAATCATATTTGTACACTTTTACAACTTGTTACATGGACCATGTAGTAACAGCACCTGGAAGAGGATAGCAAGCCCCCCCCCCCCCTCCCCCCCCCACTCCCTGTTTTCTTAAGTTGGGAAGCATCGAAACATGATTCTATTAAAGCTACCAGTTTGGATACAAAAGGCAATGAGGATTAGCAGTTTCCATATTTAATGCATTTAGAGTGTTGTCTTTCAAACCTTCTTACATACAATACTTGAAGTAGCAATAATTTCATAATCTACAAAACTTCCCCTACAGAAATCCATAGAGGTAAATGAATTTTAACATGTATAATTATAATCAAAATATCATTGATTAATTCAATCTTTAATATAGACTGATGGACCTTTATCACTCAAATTTGCCAGGAGAATCTTTCTGCCCAATCCTCAGTTTCATCCTATAAGATGGTAGTTGACATTGTTAGAATTTTAATGTTTATTCGTTGAGGATTAGTTATCTTTAATTATTTGAAAGTCGGCAAGATGATAAACTTCATTAGCTTTATTTAATAAATGTAGTATTCTACAAACATATAATACAAATAACAAATAAATATCATGTAAATATTCCAGTTTAAACCCATCTCTATTGTCCTCTTTCATTATATGAGGGTGGCATCTTTAAGACAAAGTCTCGTGTAGATATCTTCTGCATTCATCACTAAAGTTGTAGCCTAGTGTTCAGAAAAAAATATAACCCAAGTCTGTTGAATGGAAAAATGAAAAAAATCAACAATGACTAATATCATACACCCTGATACCTGCTCAGAAAAAGGAAGGACTGAAATTCACTTGGGGCTCTAGTGGGCAAACCTAAACTATATTTTGTACAAGACTAGTTTAAATACTGACCGCATCTTAGATTATTACTGATGATCCCATTAAGACGATAGGCCTGCTGGAGCTCGGATCAGACAAGGTATGAAATAAGTAATACAATGTAATACAACTCGTGCTCATACGGGTAATTGAATAATACTCGGTTAAGTATGGGACATAAAATGACCAAACAAATTTGACCAGAGAATGTACTGGAAATAATGCTACTGAAACATACGTGATGTAGACTTATATTTCATCTATATTGACATTTAATTTTTAATCTAAATTACAATTGTGATATTAAGTCAATTATTCTTTTACAAGTCAACTGAAAATGAAAAATATCTGTTTCAGATCTATAATTTTCTCCATGACATTTGTTCCACAAAAATGTATTGGGGGTACCTTCATGTATATTAGCACACTTGCTTGTATGAAGTATAGTAGGCCCGCATCTCTAGATATGATCCCGTCAACATCTGTTCTTTGTTCCTCTCCTGAGTTTGCAAACCAGAATGCCTTCATCATCCACTGTAGAGAGGCATCATCCTACATGAGAGAAAACAAAGTAGGTACTTCAATTAAAAACTGATACTGATGGATACATATCAACCATAATACATCCTATAAACAGACTTTTATCAATCTTATTTTGTGTTCTTCTTCATCTTCATTGCTCAAGAAGTGAAAGGACCCCTTACAAAAAAAAATAATGAGGGGTCCTGTGTATACCCTACATGTAGTGCTTACGATGTGCATTTGATATGGCTCTTCTAAACACAGGACCTCCTGTAAATAAGGACAATTTTTCCTTTGTAAACAAAGAAAGAAAAGACATCAATATTTGTATACTATGTGCAGAACTAGAATAAAATATACCCTCCACTATACATTATATGCTTGCAATGTCAACTTAGTTCCATTTCCTTTTGAGTGAATTAATAAGTAGTCGTTTAATATATGTGTGCTAAATAACCTGATTATGATAACTGTACCTGCATGGGACTTTCTGCTTCATCTTGCAAATGTAAGAGATGTTGTAATGTCCTCCTTCCAGCTCTTCAGTTTCAATCTTTTGGAACAAAAAGAAGAAAAAAATCAATACGACAATCAAGGCATCCCTTTCTCCTTAACAAAATAAAATAGATGTAGCATAATACAAATTAATAGATATTTTTATGTCATGGTTGGCCTTAATTTTAATATGGCATGGAAATCAACATTCCTATTAATGAACCACAGTACAAAGTAAAACTAAATGGAAGATTTAACTTGTGCATCAAACAGTGGTTTCTATGGCCTATGAACACGAAGTAGTACTAAGTAGAATTAGTTTATTATAACAAAAAGAGGTGGACTACATACCATATAAGCAGAGGCGGCGCTCCGAGGGGGGGGGGGCACAGTGCCCTCCCATTTTGTCAAGTACCCTAAAAATGCCCCTTTTTGCAAAGGAAAAGTGCGCCTTTTTACATAAGAAAGTGCCCCTTTTACTCTGACAAGTGCCCCTATTAAGTTTTTAAAGTGCCCCTTCCCCTTTTAATAACTACCCCTTTTAACTTGGATAAGCGCACCTTATATCTTCACATGTGCCCCCTTTCATTTTTAATAAGTGTCCCTTTTTCTTATAAGTGCCCCCATTTAAAAATAGGCCCTTTCACTTCTCATAAATGCCCCTTTTCATCTATGAAAATAGTTCCTTTTCATTCTCTTTAGTGCCCCTTTTCATCTCTTGTAAATGACCCTATTCACTTCTGAAAGATACTTGTTTCACTTTGACAAGCACCCATTCCCCTCCTAGTCAGTACTCTTTTCATCTCTTATAAATGCCCCTTTTATTTTGACACATCCTCTATTTCCTTCCTATATAATGCCTTTTTTCTTTATAAGCACCCTTACCCCTTATCATAATTACCGGTACCACTTTTCGTCTTTGATAAGTGCCCCGTTTATTTTAACATGTGCCACTTTTTCTTTTTAATAAGAGCCACTTCCCCTTCTCATTACCCTTTTAACAATGATATGTACCCAATTTCCTTTCTTATAAAGAACCTATCCCTTTTTCATAAATGCCCCTTTTCACTGCTTATAAATCCCCCTATCAAAATCTGATGGGTGCCTCTTTTCCGTCGACAAATGCCCATGTCCTTATCATCCCTGGTGCATGCCTCTTTGTTTAGGTGTAAGAAGTGCCCCATTTTCACCTCTGATAATTAGCCTTTGTACTTCGACACATGCTCCTTTTCTTTTCTTCTTTTCTGATAAGTGTCTTAACCCTTTCGATAAGTGTCCCCTTTTCCTCTCATCATTAAACGTGTCCCTAATTTCAAGCAAATAAAAGCAATTTCCCCAAAGCTCGCTCGCTACGCTTGCCCATAGTTATGAATGGTATAATTATGTAACTTATCACAGATCTATTCAGTCTTCCGTTATGAGATTGTGCTTATAACCCCATCAGGATTGGGTTTTCCTCTTTATAAGATGTAATTTTTTTGCAATGCGACCTCACAAATCTTAATTTTTTTCCTCGCTTGCAAATTATGAATTTTTAGACCATCACACCCAACTGCAAAGTATGATACTTAGGCAATATATTATGCTGTATGAAGAGAAACAAATATTGAAATCATCCCTGATAATGTAATCACAAACTAGGGGTATATACCAATGTCAAAAAAATTGTATATTTTCCCTCTGAAGGTGCCCTTTTTGCTGGTGCCTCACCCCCCCCCCCCCCACTTTGGAAGTTGCTCCGCCGCCTCTGCGTATAAAGTAAACATAATTGTAGACTACCCTAGGGATCTTCTCTTTTACAACCTCCAAAAAAAATAGATTTATCAAATCAACTGCACACTTTGAAGAAGAAAAAAATCTTTAATAGCTCTAGATCTAGATCTAGAAAAGTTATGAAAACTGGACAAGCACACTGGACACACACAACATCTGAACATTAAATAAATGAATCCTAGGTCTAGTTTGTTTGTTTTTTAATATTCTTATTAATAAGTTCCAGGTTTACGTCTAAATGAAATATGGTTTGGAGCTGTTTGATTATCCATGGTCACAAACAATTTTGGTCTAAAAGTTGACACGCACCAATGATGCAACTGAGCGAACGGATGGCACTTAGTATAGCCAACAGAGTCCACATCTACTAAAGATATAAACACGAATTAACCCTCTTGGATTATTAAAGAAATCATACTTCATAGATTATTTTAAGGTGTAACGTTAAATCTAGATTTAAATTCAATGGATGATTGGTGAATTAGATTCACGATGACGATCAATTTTGGAATAAAACCTGATTAGAAAGTTTTATCTTGATGCAGATGAGCACCGAAATTCCCCGGCGTGGGCCTGCCGGAACCCCGGGGCTCTAAAGGGTGACATGACGGCAAACCGCAATCAAACTACTTCACGACGATGAAAATCAAAGTGCAATTTCAAGAAAAATATTTTCCTAGCCTTTTCCCCAAAAATCTGTTGAGAGCAGTCTCAAAATGTAAAGAAATTACAGTAGATCACGAATTACAGCTTTTTCAAATGAATGACTAAATTCTCTTAATCTACTGATATTTCAATCAATTACTCACCCATATGCATTTTCCGTGAACTAAATCTTCTCACTTTGTGCGAGTATAGCGCGCGTCGTGCATGAATCTGCGACCTCAACATACAGTTCCCACCTCGATATGAATATTTAAGAGAATTGAGACTTTCCCCGACCCTGCGTAATGAATATTCATGATAAAACAGGAATCTGGGCTCGCCGTGGTACGAAAAAATAAGGCGCGCGGTCACGTTAAGCCCCGCTCAGTTATATCGTTGTAGTTTCTTTATCGATTTCTAGTTCGAAAAGATGCTCAGACCCTAGTTTCGTTTTACGACGTTTCTTTATACGACGTATCGTTAGTAAGCGTACACACACACACACACACGCGCGCGCGCGAGCACACATGTTATTTGATATTTGACATTTGATACTTGATATGTGTGGCACGATTGATTTTGTTACTTGAAACTTAAGGAAGCGAACACTGAAATGCTGCTTATATCTTCTTTGTTTAAAATGTGTTTTATTGAACAATAAAAAAAACAATCACAATATTTACAAATTATAAAAAGATTACAAAAAAGCAGTAAAACGTAGATCAAAACCTCACGAAAAGTAAATTTACACTAAGATGCAGGCAATTACATGCACATGTACCGATACAACATTATAAAACAGCATTATAAAACAAACTTCCACATGCTGCTTATATCTTCTAGGTTCAGGCAGCAGTCTGATGATTTCCCCCCTCTGGATCTATCTGGAGTATGTGTGCAGAAGTCGGATTTGTACTAGTCTAGTTCTGGACCCTTTTTATGATTTTTTTTTTATTCGCCGACTATAAGCGTTGAGCCGAGTGATGACGCGACCCTTAGTGACGGCGCGATCTCGAGAACCGTTAAAAAGGGTCCAGAACTAGACTAGATTTGTACGAGATCTTGGTGTAACTTTCGACAAGCACCTCTCCCTTGCTCAACATATACGCAACAAGTGCAGGATAGCTTCGTGGGGAATAGCTAGGATTGGCAGAATCCGAAAGTACCTCGACATTCCTGCTACGTAAAAACTCATCCATGCATTCGTGTCATCTCACCTCGATTATTGTAATAGTCTTCTAGACGATCTACCCCAATCCCACTTTCCACTCCTTCAACTCATCCAGAATACTGCCGCCAGACTAGTCACACATACCAAGAAATCTGAACATCCACGACCAAAGCCCCCTCATACCTACAGAACCTCATTTACCTCTGATCCTCATCGACTTCTTCTGCATCTCGACTTGACGCTCCCATGCTACTGCCCACCTTCAACTGCTGCCTGGACCTCATACCAAGACACGGTACAGAGACCGGTCATTCACAGTAATTGCTCCCAAGTAATGGAATAAGCGCCCCATTTATATACGAGAAGCCCCTTCATTATAATTATTTAAGTCACTCCAGAAAACCCACCTCTCTCTTCATAGCTGTGATCAAGGGCGTAAACCTTTTTTTTTTTTGGGGGGGGGGCTTATTTCGGGAGAATATATAGCGGCGAATCAGCTAGCTGGTGAATACGGGGGAGGGGGGTGGGGGGGGGGGGGGGAGGTTGAGGGGGGAGGGAAAGGGGGAAAGCACTAATTACATTTTTGGGGTTCAACGTGGGGGGGGGGGGGGGATTCACACTCCTTTTCCCCCCTCAACATCCACCCCCATTCCCCTGAGCAATTTTTTGGCCAGGGAGGGGGGGGGGGGGGGGGGAGGGGGAGGGGGAGGGGAAGTTAATATGTTGTTAAAACACAGATTAAGGGTGTTTGAACACCTTTTTTGTTGTGCAAAGTTAGTGAGAAAATATTTAGCGGCGAATCAGCCAGCCGGTGAATAAGCGGAGCGGGGGGGGGGGGTGAACACTCCCTTTTTCCGCTCAACATTCACCCCTCCCCCTAAGGAAAACAAAAACATCTTTTTTGGGCCAGGGGGAGGTGGGGAAGTTAATATATAGATGAAACACAAATTAAGGGTGTTTGAACACCTAAACATCACCGGTTTCCCAAGGGGGAGGGGGGGGGGGGGTGTTTGAACGGTCGGCGGTTCAAGTCCTGCCGCGGCACCAATGTACTTTGGCAAGACATTGATCTTCACTTGCCACACTTAATCCAGGTTATGTAAATGGGTACCTGGTAGGAATTAATTTCTTGAAATGCTGGAGCGCTGTAATGACAGCTAGGCTAAAGCCAGAGTAATAATAAATGCGCCTCGGAATAGAATTTCTAGATAGGCGGCGCTATAGAAATGCCTATTATTATTTGAAGAGGATCATTCTATATCTCTTTTGATATTGAAAGATACGTTTGGATTAAATATAATTGTATATCTTAAGTATAACTTTAGCTATATAGTGTTCACCTTCTTCTTGTGTTTACTGTAGTGTATATAGACATTTCATTTTAACATGCCAAGGATATATTCAATGCATCGATTCGTTTCTCCCGTCATTAGTATAATGCATGTTCGAGGGCAAATTGTTTGGATGTTTCATGCAAAGTATCAATATAAGTTTAATTCAATGTATAATAATAATAAATGATACCATCACAAAGAATCGGAAAAATTAAAACTAAGGCCATTAAAATAGCCTCGAGCGCTGTGGTTGAATGCGTTTAAATGACTATGTTATTATCCTTGGTAATGCTTCTTGCTTTTGTAGAGTTTGGAATAAAGATCTGTTTGTGCAAAAAGAAAAAAAAATATTTAGCGAACAGTGCATATCATTCAGTGTCGAAAGTGTTTTGAATAAAATGATTTGCTTTTGATCATTGTCAAACATCTAACAGTTTTAAGTACGCGATATCTAAAAGGTTCTTGGTACATGAAAGAATTTGTGAATGAAGAGAGAGAGAGAGAAAAAGAGAGAGAGAGAGAGAAGGACGAAAGATATATATATATATATAGAGAGAGAGAGAGAGAGAGAGAGAGGGGGGGGTAGGTGCGATAGCTTACTTCTTGTTTGAGTTATTCTAGGCGCAAAAACGGGGGCTACAGTCACGACTTGACGCACTCGACCGGGTCTTTTTCTATACAAATGATGCACAGGACAGGTTTGAGTGCGCCGGTAGGAATTGTGTGCACAAGGTACCCTTTGACTGGTTTTATACAAAATTTGAAGGTAACGCGTGCACACCGTTCCACCGACCCACGAATTAAACATGTGCATCATCTGTTTAAAAAAATGCCCCCCCCCCCCATGAAAAATCGTACAAAATACAAAAATCTGTTAATTTACAGATTTACCAGGTGCATGGCAAAATCATGCTTTCCGGTTATTACCGAACGCATGATTTTGCCTTTATGATAGCCATGCATCCGGTAATTACCAGAGTAGGTGGCAGTACCAATAAGGTATTTCCTTTCTAGCTGCCTCCTCATTCACATCAATATTCACTTTTCTCTTTGCTTTTGTCCAGATCACCTTATATTGTACTATTATCTTATGTAATTTTTTTTTATTTTGAATATATTTAGTATGTTATTGTCTCTAATTATTTTGTTATGATGAATCGAATAAATTTGATTATCTATCTATCTATCGATTAGATCATTAGAGCAGGATTTCATGAAACTCTTCATGAAATTACTATTACAAAAACCAAATTGTGAGAGCAATGCATGAAAACATATAACTAACATTCACATTTAACTATATACTGGAGAGAAAAAAATATAGAAAAGAAAAAAAAAAGAATTAAAAATATTATAAGAATTATCAAAAAACATTTAAAAAAAAAAATTATAACAATTGAAACAAAATAACGAAGAATAACAAAAAATAAAAAAAAATAATTAAAATGAAAAAAAAAATGGACGGTTCAGTTCGCCATTTCAATATGCGCGTAAACATTGCGTCATCAATGTTTACAGATGCGCATGTACATTTGCCACACTCAACCAAGGTGATTTAAATGGGTACCTGGCAGAAATTAATTCCTTGAAATGCTTAGCGCTGCATAAACGGCAGCTAGGCTTAAGTCGGGGTAATAATAAATGCCCCTCGGAATAGAGTTATCTAGATAGATGGCGCTATAGAAATGCCTATTATTATAATTATTAATATTATTATGTTTTGTTGCGTCACTGCCTGCGCTGTGCGCTAACATCGTATTTACATGGGCGCCATCTTAATTTACGGGTAAACAACTTTCAATTCAATTCAATTTCAATTTATTCAGCCAATCATTAAACAAAAATTACAATAGCACTGGTACTGGAACAATTATAACATGATGACAGGCTATGGACCCCTGAGAAGCAGAACTTGTAACATAGAATTAAATACAAATATAATAAAAACATAGTATAAAAAAAGAAGAAAAAAAGAAAAGAAATACATGTATATTCATACTATCTATACTCCCTCACACACACACACAATACAATGTACTTTAAAGCATATTATAAGATAGAGAGAGAGAGAGAGAGAGAGAGAGAAGAGAGTAGAATATTTAAAACAAAAAGGAAGAAGAGGAAACACATGAAAAATACGAAATACGTGATTAAAACTTTTAGTCCTACCCTGGTTTTACAAATTAATAAATAGTTCCCTTTTGCACAAAACTTTAAAGGTAAAGACCAGTATTGGTAACGCCCCAATTTCAAAAAATGAAATGGAAGCTCTCATTACCAATCATGTGAAAGAATATGTTTTGACTAATACATGATGATAAAAAATTTGCCGGGAAACCACCTACTAATTCATATATTTGGTAAATTTATTTCTCTCATGGTCGTGTGAGAGAGATAGGGTAGTCCCATATACATCTTTCTGTGTATAGTGCTTGTAACTTTACGAAGAATGGGCCAAATTTCTTATCATTTTGATGATTCCAGAACCTTGCAGATGCTAGATGCTAGATGATCAACCTTTTCTGATCGATTCCACAACGTTTCTTTCACAATGCAATCGCATGACCATTACTGGTCTTTACCTTTAAATCTAGACAAAGTTGAACTTGATCTTATAATCCTCGTTTAACTCCTTCCATTGCTTCTTCCCACATTTCTAAATGATTTCAGTGCATGGGTTGTACGTAATAACATTTTGTGCCTTGTGTTATGTTAATGAACGGATGAATTACTAATAAACATGTTTTGAAAAATGTACGGAAGATTACCAGTGTGAAAATGATAAATAAATATACAAGTATTAAGTGATATTAGTTCTTGGACAGGAAGAACCTTCATTCTGCTAAATAATAGTTTCGTATGAGAATTATACATTGGATATGTTAAAATTCGAATTGCCCTCTTGTGAAGTATTTTCTTTTTGTTTAGATGAGATGAATATAAATTTCCTCACACTATATTGCAGTAAGACAAATGGGGTAATACTATCGAGATGTATAATAACATTAGCACATTTGGGGGGAACGGTACATTATAATTTTGATAATACTCCAATGCTTCTAGATGCTTTCAAAGTTACATTTTTAATGTGGGTCTCCAGTCCAGGAATTCGTCTATAGTAACACCAAGAAAGGATAGTGAATGTACACGTTGAAGGACTATGTTGTTAACAGAAATTTCATTAATGTCTTCGGGAACTCTCCTGTTCTTTGAACGAAATATGATGTAGTTTGTTTTCTCTTGATTGAGAAGAAATTTATTACTCTGAAATTACTTAATTCTGCATTGACCAGCGCAATCAGTCTGTGTGCAGTTATCATCATCAGTTATCAATCTCCTTTTAACTTTAACATTGTTATTTACCAGGTGCTCTTGTTCGTTTGTCTTTACTTTAATCAAACAGTATACTGGGAAGTGATCCGATAAATCAGTATATAACAAACCAGATTCAATATTTTCATGAAAAGAATTCAGAAAGATATTGTCAATTAGAGAGTACAAGATCTTGAAGTAATTCGTGTAGGTTTCGAAATAATTGGATACATGTTATATGTGAGCACGGTTTCCAAAAACTCGTTTGTCTCATTATGTGAATAATAATTAAGCAAATTCACCCATCAGATATACTGCTTTTTTTCCTTTTTCAAATACATCCAAACTTGTCTTAAGTTTATCATTGAAAGCTGATATTTCAGTATTAGGTGGTCTGTAGACACATCCAATTATCTTAGATTTATTTTTTGTTTCCTTCACTTCAACTTTAACTGCACTGCCTTCTCTTCAGTTTTATCTTATTCTTTTAATGCAACCTTTCTTAAAATTGTGATGATTGTTAAATGTTATGTTGAAATGTAATTATTTTGTCTGTATTTATTTATATATTTATATTTGTATGTACATGTATAGCACCTTTAAATATCCGAAGGCAAATTTTATGTATTTTTTTTTACATGACAATAAATTATCTTAAATCTTGAATCTTGAATCTTGAATAAAAATGACTTCAATCTCTGGTGAACAGAAAGACATATCTTTACGGAAGACATAGTCAATACCATTTTTCTCATAAATTGCAACTCCTCCTCCAGTTCTGTTAACTCTGCAAATAATTATCTATATTATGGCACTGTTTTTTTATAACTTATACCAAATGTGTCCAAAATGAAATTATGTTTACTCACTTCAAACTTGTATTTTTAGGATCAGGAATAATCATATTTTTGAGAAATGCAAATTCTGGACCTTAATCTAACTCCTTATTTATTCACAGATATGAATACTTTGAGTTTTTATAATTTTATTGTGAACTATAGCATATCTAATAACTGTGATATAAAACTCATTTGCTATTAACTCCACCTTTAAATATGTTGGATCTTTAAGAATATGTTTCAGAGATTATTCATGCAAATTGTTGAGTTTATATCTTGAAAAAATACAGATTTTGTATCACTTGAAATTGAAAAATAGCTCTAAAATAGGGTTTTGACAATAACAAGTTTTTATTTCAATAGGTAAAATGCTTTTTTCTTAGGTCAAACTTTTTTTTGATATAAGGTAAATACATGCCAAAAAAATGGGAACCAGTGCATTGCCTAATAATTTTCATATGACACACCACTGATGTTTCGGACGTTACACACATTATAACTTTAGTCAAGTTAATTGCTTTTCTTTAGGTATTATTGGCCTCAGTTACATTAATTGTTTGCAGAAAAATACTTCTGTAACATTTATGGAAACAAATTGTGCAGTTTTAATTAGTTTAGCACATACATGTATACCAAGTTTGTCTTCATCGACCACTCAATTTATGTAAGGTATATTATTCATTTCAAGAACGTGTACCGGTAGTTAAAAATGCTTATGTGATCTAACAGAGTGAAATATGAAGCTAATAGCAATTGTAGTCATCAAAACTCCTTAGAAAATTCACTTAGAAACATACTCTTTATTGCATGTTATGAACAACAGTGTGAAATGTATACTTTGGTTTGTTTCGGATGTTACACGATGTTAACATTTCAATGAGATCATCAATTTCTACAAACTCTACAATATAGATGTTTAATCAGCTTGCTAATGTTCTTTGCCTTCAACTATATAGTGTGTCATTCAATAATATCACTAAACACATACATGTATGCAAGCAAAACATTGACAAATCTTTAAAAAAATAAAACTATAAAAAAGTACCCCCAGTCATGTTAGTACGGTAATAAGAAATAAGTGAATCCTAATTTATGTACATCTCGAGAATGAGACATTGTAGATGTATTTTAAGATTGTGTATGTGTTAGGTTATAATACTACTGTAGTAATAGTCATCCTTTACCACTATTTGTATTAGTAGGCTGTTTCAAACGACAACATTTTTTAATGCTCTTAAATAAGTATTTATTTATTTATTTAATTGATGACCGATTGATCAATGGATGGATTGATTGGTTGGTTGGTTGATAGATCTTAACTCTTGCTGTGCCTATATCACAGGTGACAAACAATATACAGTGTAGGTTAAACATGTACCGTATTTGCCGGCGATAAGGCCGCAGCGCCGCACCCCCAACTTTGACATTTCGTAGAGGAAAAAAACAAACGGACGGCCCATTTATATTTCACACTAGTGTAGGGTTGCGGTTCTAACAGATACTTCCTAGCACTTTTAACACAGAGGCAGCCCAGCAGACATGTTGTAGGATTGATAACTTCTGGCTAACTGACCAGGTTTTAATGTGTAAAAGCATAAAAGCATTCTAAGTAGCATTCCACATACATTCCATGCAAAGTAGAACAAATCAATACATATTCATATAGTCCCATACAAGTATCATTTCATTTCTTTTATTTAACCAGTATAAAAACAATTTACAATGAAAATACAATATACAATATACAATATAATGATTAGGACCCCTAAGAAGCAGAAATCTGCTTGTAATCGGGACCCTGCAAACAAACAATAACAAGATAATGCACATAAATTAACAATACAAAGTAAAGGACTTAAATAATACAAGTACGCACCCGTACATCAACACACACGGGGGTTACAGAGAAAGAATAGAAGGAAGCGAAGATAGGGCAGAAAGAGATAAAAGTAGAAAAAGATGGGAAAGAGAAGTTCTTACTTAACCATGGATTGAAAAATACTTTTTGTATTCATTGATTTAAATATGGTAATTGTAGAACTGGATCTTAGGTCATAATTCAAGGAATTCCACTCCCGTACCCCCAACAAATGATATAGAATTATACAGTGAAGATGAACGACAGAATGGGTGATGTAAATTTAGACGTTGACGAGTGGGGTAATTGTGAATAGAAGAATTTGTTTGGAACATATTATTAAAAACAGATGGTAACAGGTTTTTATGAAATTTAAACATAAATATACATGTATTAAGTTTGATCAAATCATATACAGGAATAATTTTCAGTTTAATAAATAATGGTAAACTTGGAGACATATAATGACTATTTGTTATTAACCGAGCTGCACGTTTCTGTAACATATAAATCTTGAACAGTTTTGTTTTGTAAGTATTACCCCAAATGATATTGCAATAATTTAAGTGGGGAAGAAGTGTTGCATTGTAAATATTCATTAATATGTTCCTTGGGAGAAAATTCTTTAGTCTAGAAAGGACACCAATACTTCTAGAAATTTTAGAACAAACATAATCAATATGAAATTTCCAATCTAGAGTTTCTTCAATATTAGTACCTAAACAAATAACACTTAGTTCTCGTTCAATAGTTACATTCGCTATTTTAACAGGATTGGTGACATTTGGAACATTCTTTTTCTTTGTGTGAAAAATTACATATTTTGTTTTTTCATAATTCAAAAATAATTTATTACATTTAAACCAATCATTCAATTTTATTAACTCTTCATTTAAAATAGAAACTAAGCGTACTACATTAGAATGAGAATAATATACAACTGTATCATCAGCAAATAATGAAAACATATTAAGTAATTTGGATGAACTGATTATATCATTAATATTTATGATAAATAAAAGTGGTCCGAGAACTGATCCTTGCGGAACTCCGGTATTTACATCCATATAATCAGATTCGACACCATCGACCACCACATATTGTTTTCTATTATACAAATAATCAGAAAACCACTGATGAGGTATACCGCGTATACCGTAATGGTACAGTTTTTTAAGTAAAATATGGTGGTCGATGGTGTCAAATGCCTTAGATAGATCCATAAATAATTCATAACAAAACACTCCATTATTAATTTCATGTAGAATATTTTTTGTAAAATTCACAATAATCAGATCAGTGCTATGGTTTTTACGAAAACCAAACTGTTCTGAAATAAGAACATTATATTTCAGTAAATAATCATATAACCTTTTATGCATTACTTTTTCCAACAGTTTTGCAAAAACGGAAAGCAAGGCTATGGGTCTATAATTTTCTATATTTTTAACATCATTCTTTTTGTATAAGGGTACAATTTTGGCAACTTTTAATTTATCTGGGACAATTCCACTATTCAAAGATTGATTAAATATGTCACACAATGGATTAACAAAATAATGAATACAATTTTTAACAACTTTAGGTGAAATGCAGTCAGGTCCACTTGACTTATCTATTTTTAACAGAGAAGACAGTTTGATAATTTCATGAATACTTGTTGCTTTAACATAAAATGAATTTAAATTTGGGTTAACAAGGGATTTATTATAAAAGTAATTAGGTGTTTGAATCGATTTTGATAGTTGTTTACCTATGTCAATAAAAAATGTATTAAACTCTTTTGCAATATCTTTCCTACTACTCATTTTTATATTTCCGTGATACATATTTTGAGGTAGTTTATTCTGTTTCTTTTTACCAAGTATCATATTGATCTGCGACCATGTTTTTTCATATCATTCTTTAAGTTATAAAACAAAGACTCGTAATATTTTCTCTTTGACGCTCTTATGATATTTGTTAATTTATTTTTATAATCTAAATATTTTCTTTTTATGATTGACACTAGGTCTTTTTAAGCTATTTTCATATAATCTATGTTTACGTTTCACTGAATTCAATATTACTTGCGTAATTCAAGGTTTCCGTAAATTACCATTGAGTTGTTTGACTTATTGAATAGGAAAACAGTTATTATAATTGGAATAGAATTTTGTAAAGAAAATATCATAAGAGTCATTTGCTCTTTCACAAGTATAGACTTCTGACCAATCAATGGATGATAAACTTTCTTAAAACATTGACATTGATGAATCATTAATAATGCGTCTTTTTATGTATTTGTTACCATTCTTTACAATTCTTTCACTTGCAATTGAAAATACTGGAAAATGATCAGATAGATCACTATAAATGAGTCCCGTATATTTTTCTTCCTGCATGGTATTTGTAAATATGTTATCTATCAAGGATGCTTTATTTTCAGTAATGCGAGTTGGCTTTGTTATTAAGGGAAGTAAATTAAAAGAAAGCATCATATCTAAAAAGTAATTTGTTTTATTATGGATACCATAATTAAACAAGTTTACGTTAAAGTCCCCTAAAAAATATAAGTCTTTCTTCTCACTTTGTACTTTCTCATTAAAACAAGATATGTCAGAATCTGGTGGACGATAAACGCAACCAACAACTATAGGTTATTATTATTATTATTATTTATTTGACCAATCGGAAAACATACAATGAGTATAACAATCAGATAATACATAGACATTTCATAATACATTCAAACAGCTTTATGAAAGTGGAGAGGAGATAGAGAGAAGGATACAATCTGCTGGTCAGGGGTGACAAAAGCAATTTAAATTGCTATTACTCGAAAGCATGTCACCCCACAGTCTGCATCCTGGAAAATTAAGAGTAAAGAACAGAATAAAAATTCACAATATGAGAAAATAAATATATATATATATATATATATATCAGGATAACAATAGTTGGAGCAATTACTATTATATCCTTGATTACTTTCATTACATCATTATGTCTTTACGTTCATCACATAAATATATAAATTTTCAAATCAATAACTTGGTGCTTACATTAGAAACATTTGATATGATTATTATTGGGGAGGAAAGTTACATAATAGTATAAAATGCTTAACAATAATTTCTAACTTACAAAATGAAATGAATAACATTGTAATCTGAAGCCTAATATGTACTGAACGGAACGAAGAAATGAGCTTGCAATATTGATATTATTTCTAAGTGACAAAATAAATAAATTAGTCAGTTATGATCTAGGTAAGATGTATAATTAATCTAAGGGTTTCCAAAAAGGCACAGTAAAATAATAAAACAGTTGCTTTTAAGTGACGATCAGCTTGAGAGAAATGGACAGAATTTGAAATCAGACACGAGTATGAAAAATATTACCATTAATAATTATCAATACATTGTTTTACATTGAATTTAATGAGTTCAATTAACACTGAGAAGAGATTGTTTCAGTGTTGAAAGGAAGGATTGAATAGAATTAAGTACAGCAGTATCTTTTATTTCTGTGGGAAGGTTGTTCCACAGTCTTGGAAAGCGGTGAGATGGATAAAGGAAAAAGTGCCTGTGTCCGAGAAGGAAGGTGGCGGAATGTAAGTACCTCTTGCCGCCTGGAATTGATCTGGGTGGATTCAGTAAGAGCCTCACAAAGGGTGAGACCACTGAGGCATTTGAAAGTGAATGAAAGAAGGAGATAGTCTCTCCTGGAAGATAAGCTTGACCAGTGAAGAGTAGTGAGTCTATCTTCATAGGACATGTCGCCTCTCCGTTGTTTAAGGGCAATACGTGTGGCTGTGCGCTGAACGCGTTCTAATTGCTGCTCTTGTTTGAGGGTGTGAGGATGCCAGGCTGGACATCCGTATTCTAGTATTGGAAGAATGAGAGCTTTGTAAAGAGAGAAAATGGCTTGTGTTGAAGCTTGACCTGCCACTACTCTAATGAACCCGAGGAGACGGTTGGCCCTTTTGACGATATTATCAATATGTGTGTTCCATTGTAGATTAGCACAAATTGTGACCCCTAGATAAACATATGAAGGGGCACGTGAGAGGTCAGACGTGTTGAGTTTGTATATTGGGGGTTGCAGATTCCTGCTCCTAGTTACATGGAGTATTTTACATTTGGAGGGATTGAAAGCCATTTGGTTCTGCTCGGCCCATTCATGTAGGAGTTGCAAATCAGTTTGAAACCTCTCTTCATCATTGGGTGACTGCACCGTACGAAACATCAGAATGTCGTCAGCAAACATAACAGATATAGAAGAAAGGGGGAGGGAAATATCATTGATGAAAAGGTTGAAAAGGAGAGGGCCTAAACAACTACCCTGGGGCACTCCGGAAGTCACATCAACCCAGGGAGAAGAGGAACCCTGAAAAATTACACGCTGTAATCGTCCAACGAGGAAGGACTTAATCCATTTCCAGAGAGTACCTGTGACATTAAACTGTGCAGATAGTTTAGACAGTAGGATGTGATGAGGCATTTTATCAAAGGCTTTGGACATATCTAGGAAAGCTGCATCTACACGAGGAGGACGATTTTTATCAAGAATTGTACACCAAGCTTGTAGGACATTGATAAGCTGGGTGACGCAACTGCGTTTCTGTGTAAAACCGTGTTGGTTTGGATTGAGGAGACCAAATGTTTCTACATGTTCGAGAATGGAAGAAGAAACAATTTGCTCAAGAACCTTACATATAACAGAAGTGAGGGCAACTGGTCTGTAGTTTGACATGATTGATCTGTCACCCTTCTTAAAGACAGGAGTAATGTTTGACCGACGCCAAGAATCTGGTAATTTGCCTGTATTAAGGGATATATTAAAGAGATGGACGAGAGGATATGATATTTCTAGGGCACAGTTCTTCAGTATAACGGGAAGAACCCCGTCAGGTCCTGGGGCTTTAGATGCTGAGAGCTGAAGGAGGCGGTTGCCTACCTGGTGAACCTGTACCTGTATTGAGGAAAGCTGTGGAATTGGTAATGAACCAGATGGTGGTTCATCACTGACTGACCCAGAGGGGTTAAACACAAGAGAGAACATATCATTAAATGCATTTGATATTTCAGACGGTTGAGAGAGGGAACTGTTATTCACAAGAAATTTGGGAGGTGGAGCATTCTGCTTCTTTTTAGATACAAATGACCAAAATCTTCGTCTGTTATCATTAGAGGAAAACATGTTATTGACATATTCCCAATACAACTTTCTGGTCTGCTTCTTGACATCATTACGGACAACTTTATACTGACACCAGTCCAGGTCCAATGTTGACCTTTTAGCCTTTTTGAACAACCTGTGTTTTATAATGATGAGTTTTTTAAGTTCTGGAGTAATCCATGGTGAGTTCTTAGTCTTACGTTTAGTCTTTCGAGGAATCGAGTCGCGTATGGCAGCGTCTAGCAAGTCCATAAAGATTTCAGCCGATTCGTTAGGGTCGTTGGGGTTCATAAACGCACTCCAAGGGATGTAATGCATTAGGTTGCGAAGATGTTCAAAGTCTCCATGGAAGGTGTCCAAGAATTCTCGAACAACGGCCCGTCTAGGTGCTGTACTATGAGAGCGTAGGCAAATCTCCAAGGCAAAGTGATCGGAATCAACAAGTGATGGGATGGTGTTTACACTGTGAATCCAGTCCGGCCGGTTTGTGAAGAGAAGGTCTATTATCGAGCCTCCCTGTGCATTATCGTCTGAAGGTCGGGTTACTTCAGACACCATCTGATAGAGACCGAAGTCATTCGTAACGTCGAGAAGCCTTTTTCTTGTTGTGACGTTTGAACCATGAGGGTTCATGTCGACGTTAAAATCTCCGAGTACCATGCATGCATCATAAAATTCCATGTCTATGGAAGTGAGGTTCTGGTGGAGACGTTCCCAGAATGATGCGTTGCTGGAAGGTTGCCGATACAGGAGACCGATGATCCATGATTCTCTATTTGCCTTTATAGAGAACCACAATAGTTCCAAGTTGTCCGAAGCGAGTTTAGGTTTCTTACTGATTTCAACAAGTTTAGTTTCATAATTGCATTCAGAATAAGTAAATTCGGGTAGTAATTTGTAATTGAGATTATTTTTCAAATAAAGTGCAACTCCGCCACCAGATTTTGAGAGTCTACGCTTAGAAACAAGAAAATATCCGTCTAGGTTATACATATTAATATTTGTAGAAGAATTGAACCAAGTTTCAGTTGTGGCAATGACATCAAATTCAAATTGAAGAGATGACAGAATAATCTGTAATTCATCAAAAAATTTCTTTAGGCTTCTAGCATTCAAATGGAGAAGTGACAGTTTAGAATTCAATTTACTAAATTTTAGACTAAATTCTTCACAAAATGTGTATTGACATGAATTTTAAGTTCAAGATCTGAATCAAAAAGGCTATGCACATCATATGTATTCATACAAAATGGGTTTAATTTCAATTTTAATAACTTGTCAATATCAATTCTCCTATTTAAATGGAAAAAGTCGTACATAGTCCAATAAAATTCATTATAATCATCTGTATGGTTGAATGGAAAAATATTAGAAGTACATTGAGTGCATAACCATGACTGAGTTGGAAAGAAGGAAGAAGAGATACCACAATGAACACATATACTCATTCGCACATTCACAAATCAACTTTCAATAAGTATTTAATAAAACATAAATACAGTAAAAAATAACGAAGATAATTAAAAAAAGATCTGTAATTAATCAAAGGGCATAGGCATAGAATATGAAAAATATAATATTTGCATGTAGTCAGTTCAATGTATTTCAGTTTTCACAAGTTTGCCAGTTCACTCACGGAATGTATTATCTTTCTTGTCGTCTTCCCATTGGTAGCTTTGGTCAATACAATTATCTTTCCATCTGATGACCATGCAGCATTCAGCCTATTGTTCTGTTCAACCTCATTTTTCGCTTCCTTCAACAGAAGTCTATTTGCTGCTGTCAGGTCCTCCTCAACCTCCTTTCTTTTTCCTTTCAGCAGTTGTCGATTCCTGATCATGAGATTGCGGGCGCGATAAGAGGTGAATTTCACTATGATGGGTCTTGGTGGGAGTGACTTGCTGTCTTTTCCTCTCGTAGGTTGATGCAGAAGACCTACTCGATGCGAACGATCAATTTCCTCAGCTTTCAGATTGAGTTGGAGATCGTTGATGGCGAGGTCAAGCGTCAAGGCATCGGTATTCTCATGGGACTGCTCTGGGATTCCATAGAGTCTTACGCAGTTCCTGCGTGAGTATTGCTCTGCATCATTCAGTCCTTGATGAAGTGCACGGATGTCTCCGATGATGCGTAACTGTTTCTCCTGGAGATGATCTATGATGGATGCCTTTTCCCTGACATAGTTTTCTAGCTTGAGTATATTTCCCTCAGCCTTCTCCAGCTTGTCCCGAAGCTCCGTCATCTGCTTCATGATTGCATCAGTTAGCGATGCCTGGAACAGGTCCCGGAACTCGAGACTTCTGAAGTAGTCCTTAACTTCCTCGCCGATCTGGTCACAATGATCAGTAGGGTATACATCAGAAGAAGCAGCAGCCATGATTCTCTCAGATTTCTTCCCCTTAGGTGGCATGGCTCTTGATACTTCAGCTTATGGAATAAAGCTAGAAGTCAATGGACGGGACACTTACTTTCAATAGGGTTATTCAACCCAAGCACCTTAGCTTGAATAAAGCTCAGAGTCTTTGGTGTCTGTATAAGCTGATATCAATGGGTGATTAGTCACAAAATAAGCTCTCAAAAGGTTGTTAAAGAAGATTTTCCAGGCGCATATATTGTACTGGTTGGCAGATAAGCAAACTTAACAACCATACAAGTGAACATATGGGACCAGTTGTAAAGATAGGAGTCCAATACCAAGTTGAGTCCTCCAGGAGAAACAGTTAATTTTACAGTAAATACTACAATTTCTGCATGTTTTTTGCCCTATAAATTAATCTAAAAGGCTAGGTACACATGTCCATCAGCATTAAAAAGTTCATAATGCTCAAAAAGTCACAAAAACGCATCAAATTACTTGCCAGACAGGATCAGGTACGTCTCCTCAGCTGCTCAGCTAATTGAATATTATAAATCAACATCACAAAGTATTCTTGAATATTCAAACATAAACAAAGGGTATATATTGAATATTCATAAATTATACTATATAAGCTTGACTGCATGAGGTGAAAATTGAAACCAATTAGAGAGAGAGAGATAGACAGATGAAAGGATGGTGGATGAAAAGGGTTAGTGTGAATGCGGGATGACCTATTAATATGAAAGGGATGAATCATGGATATGAAGGGGAGTTTCAGAAGTAAAAATAAATCCCTACTCTAGCTTATACATTTTTCATGTATGCATACATTTGAGGAAGATACTACATGTATATGTTTAGGATCATTAAATAAGGTATTACTTTTAATTCCCTTTTCTTTTATACATAGTTGAAATAGTTGAAATAGTTGAAATATTTATTGGTTACTGAATCATCATAGGTTATAACAATAATGTGACAATGTCTTTACATGAGTATAAAACATAAGTTAAATTACATTTCCACATTCAGTAAATCATAGATACATACGCTCGAAGAGGTGATGATACAGAAGGGCTACAGCCTAAGCGTGACAGCTTGATACGCTTGCAGCCCAGAAACATTTAAAATCATAACGATTGTATAATTGGGGGAAAATAACAAAAAATAAACAGTGACTTGCAACCAAAAAAAAAAAAAAATGGGATAGAGGGTGCATGGGAGGGGGATTTTCCTGCTATAACAAGGAAATGCTGACAAACATATATGATATCATGTGTTAATTTAAGAGATTTGTCAATATTTGCTCAATATAATTGATTTCACACTTTTCTTGAAAGTATATACTGACTTCAAGTTACGGATGTCAACGGACAGTGAGTTCCAAATATCCGGACCAGAATGTCTTATAGATTTCATAGCCATTGTTGTTTTAGGTTTACATAAATGGTATTTATTTGATTGTCTGGTTGGGTATGTATGAATATTTCTATTCAAACAAAACATTGGTGGGAAGTGGGAAGGTAGGGAATCATTATGTAGACGGAACATGAACAGTGCTTTTTGTAAAAAGTTAATATCAGTTACTTTCAGAGTTTTTAACCTCGCGAATAGGGGATCAGTGTGATCGCGATATCCAGCATTGGTACACACACGAATCGCTTTCTTTTGTAAAAGTAGCATTTTATCAGTATATACTTTTGAGTCTGCCCACAGTATATTGCAATAAGACATGTAAGGAAGAATCAAGGAATTGTATAGCATATATAGAATATTCAAAGGCACATAATGTTTTAACTTATACAGTAAACCAACAGTGCGTGACACTCTCTTTGAAACGTAATGTACATGATCACTCCATTTCAGATTTGCATTGATGATAGTTCCAAGAAATTTAGTATTTTGTTTTTTCTCCAAATATTCACCATCCAAGACTATTTCAGGTATAGGTTTATCAGTTGCATTTTTCCTGCTTTGAAAATGAATATAATTAGTTTTTTTCAGATTCAGAGACAATTTGTTGCTCCTAAACCACAAAGACAGCTTAGGTAGCTCGGTGTTCAGAATTCTCTGAAGTGATCGAAAATCGGAATTGGAGCAAAACACATTAGTATCATCAGCAAATATAATATATTGTAATGATGTAGTTGAGTTCGAGATATCATTAACATACAGTAGAAACAATAAAGGACCGAGTATCGATCCTTGTGGGACACCACATTTCATAGGCAATAATGATGAATCTACAGATTCGTAGCTTACATATTGCTTTCTACCTGACAAATAATCATTAAACCAGTCAAGGGCAACTCCTCTTACTCCGTAATAATGAAGTTTGCTTGATAGTACCTTGTGATCAAGAGTGTCAAATGCTTTGCTTAAGTCCATGAATACACCAATAACATGCTTTCGAGACGCCAAAGCATTCGAAACCTTATCATATAATTGTGCAAGGGCTAAATCGGTTGAGTGGTATTTCCTGAAACCATATTGATCCTGATTCAGTAAGTCATTTTCTGTTAGAAAACAATATAGCCTATTGTATATAAGTCTTTCCAATACTTTGGACAAACTCGAGAGAATAGAAACAGGGCGATAGTTTGAGACTTGGGAAGAGTCATCCTTTTTGTATATCGGAACAACCTTAGCAATCTTAAATGCTTCTGGAAATGTACCTGTCGTCAGAGAGAGATTAAAAATATGCACTAGTGGGGTTATTATATTTCCTATAACTTGTTTCAAAAGATATGTGCTTATCCCATCATGACCGTTAGCATAGCTTATTTTAAGAGAACGTGCAATATTCAAGATTTCAATCAAGTTTGTTGGTACATGTATGTAATTTCTACACAGATTAGTTACGTGTACTGAGTGCCCTTTTTAAAAGGTATTTTCAAATGAAAATCCACATTTCCCATATATTTTTAGAAAAACATTTTAATTTGCTTGATTTTATCAACTTTATATACCTGTATCATACCCGTGTCATGTACATGTACACTGGGTATTGCTTAAGTGGGTGATTTTGAGCTTTTGTAACCTACCAAATAGTTTAGGTTGACCAAACAATCTTTGGTTATATGACATAATTTGGAACAACCTCTGTAAAAATGAAAACGTGATGATTTGCAAACACACAGCAATGTAAATAGCAAGACGAGAGGTTGAAAAATTGAAACGTGCTATTCTCACATCTATCTTTGCCCCTCATTTGAACTAGTTAAAGTATGAAAATGTCTGTTAACAGTTTAATGTAACATTCGAAACGTGCTAAAAGCATACCAGAAAGTGCTGTTAAAATGGCTGAATAATTTGTATGAGTCACTTTTATTGAGATTTTTTCTGATAAATTACAATTAAGGATATACTAAAGCAGCCAGCAATGCCTTGCACCACAAAGTGTGGCTTCAATATTTATGTTTTATAAGTCAATTTTGCAGAAAAATTAGATACTTTACGGAAAATTTGATTTTTTGCATCATATTTCTTCATATTTTTATATTTAGATCTAAATGAAATTATCAAAATAGTGTTTTTAACAGGAGTGTGCATTGTGAAATCGTAACTTGCACATATGATCGAAAATTAGTTGATATTTGCAAAGTATGTGTTAACAATCAAATAGTGTAACGTCCGAAACACCCTTCTTGAGTTTACACAAAATTATTGGATTTGAAAGACCTGATTTGTGGTTTGACTTGTGTTAAGACTTATAATAACTTATTTCATAATGATTTATTCACTCCATATACCCTCAAATATGGATTATCATCATCATTTATTTGGTATTTTTTGTTTCGGACGTTACAACTGTTAACGGAAAATTGGTTTTAACTATAAAATAGTATTGTAATGATGTATTGCAAATTTCTTTTTTTTTTGGTGGGTAGCCGCCATGAAATGTTTAAAAAATGTTACGAAAGATAGGTCCTGCAGTTCATATATTTTTTGCTACTTCAAATTGAAAGTTGTTTCGGACGTTACAAAATTGTTTACGGAAAATGCGACAACTTTTTCAAATTTTGAATATATTTCTAATATAAGCGCTACTACAATTAAATTATATTTTCTTTTAATTTAACGACTTGGAGTAACTAATAAGCTTATTCAAACCATAAACAATCTCATTAAATGATTGTTCTAGTGGGTTAAATGAGGGCCTACATTGTTTACAGAAAATGTAACGTCCGAAACACCATTTTCAATTGCACTGTTCCATCAAAATACAGGAGTTAATTCAGATTACTGTTAACTTTCTTTAAGATCCACCCATGCTAATTAATCATCAATAGAAAAAAAAACATATTGCTTGTGGGTATATATTTTTTTCGGCTCCAACCAAAAAGGTATGTCAATTTTGTTACAAAATTCCGTAAACAATTGGCTGTTCAGGGATACCTCATGCACATAAAGCAACGCTGAAATTTTTTCGTTAAGCTATGGGAGGTTAACCTAGGTCCATGCTACAAGAAAAAGTTGTAACTGATTTCTAATTCTTTTTTTGGGGTAAAGTTTCAGGCTGTCAAAGGGTCATTAAGCTATTTGGTTAAAAAGAAAAACAGTGCCTTATACAAGTCTAATGGAGAACGGTTGTTTAACCATGTTTCAGAATCTCTTTCCATCTGGTAGATTTTACCATTGTCGGTCATATCAAATAACAAAGGGTCTGATCTGCATGTCTAAGACTGTACTCCATTATTACTGCACTGTAGCTCTGCTCCTGACACAGCCTGTCACTGACAAAGTAATAATAGCATGGATCTTATACTAGTATAATAAATGACAGTGCGAAATTTGCAGACCAGGTGCTGCCTCTAATGTACTTGAAGCTTAAAGGAAACTTCACTCCAAGAAATTACTGTACTTTTTTTGAGAAAGTTACTATCTTCTTGCCATCAAACTACAAGATTCACCACCAAAGTGTATGAGAGAGGCATTAAGCAAGAACAATGTACAGTTTTTTTCAGCACGACATGGGCATCGCCATTTTCTTGATAACTTAAAAGTATTCGAATGTATGGATGCTTCCTATCTGTTGTATAATTGCCAGAACGCAAATTGCATAGAGAAGTTGGTGCTCTTTCGGGATAAATGTTTCTCATGCTATTAAATAGATTTGTCAACTGCTATATTTTAGTATTATTAAATGAATTACTTAGGATTGTTCCCCTGTTATATAATTTATATAATCTTCTCAGCTATGATTTTGTTCTCATGGACAATTAAAGGTTTTGTTATTGATATAAATGTCTTTCCAACTAAAGCTTGGTGCATGAAACATGTATAATTTCAAAGGGGGGCTGCGCCCATGCCATGCTACAAGGTTCACACGGTTCATAAGGTAACTGTAACTGTCGGTACTCCATACTCCATACGCCTGCATATGTAGCGTTCCATACTCTCATAGCAACCCATTTGAGAAGCACAATTGTACGTCACGATGTAAAACCACGGCAAAGTTAGCCTGTTTTATCGTAAAGTTAAACTACTTGGTCTGCACAGTGGTAAGCAATTAAACATGTGTTATTTGATTGGATTGTATTATCAGTGTTTGTGACATAGGTTTCGTCATTTAACTATAAATACCACAGATTATTTGATGATAATGAGAATGTTGCATGCCATTGCCCATGTTATAATATAGCATTATTCAGAACTGTAGAGGGCGAAGTACATTCACATTCACTTTCAATGAATACATAATACATAACTCACAAGATAAGATGTTTATAAAATCATAGTTTATTAGCGATTTGTGCATAATGTATATAAATGCATACAGTGTAGATATTATAATTATCGGGGTAGAAAATTACATAATGAAGGTTTTAGTACTTAAATTAAGTTGTTTATATTTAATCTCCAATCTTGTTGCTCAGACATACCTGTTTAATAATGAGAGCATAAAGTTTAGGTACGTTACTTTATATTACATTGTGGTTGTTTATGATACATGTATTTAGTAGTTTATGCTTGACAAGAATGCTAGCTCATAATGATAACAAGGTATTTGTTTAGTAAGCACTGTTCCCTTTATAAGGTAGCTGCTTGCAATAGTTAATTGCTTGTCATTTATTATCAAGTGTGCAATGTTATTTCCGCACATTTGGATGGTTTGGGCCAGAATGTTAAGGTCAAGTTAGACACCTTATACCAAAGTTGAAAGGTTAACATGGCATCAATTGATATAATTTTCTTTGGCTTTGTTTTATAGTTCTTACGGCAACATCTTACGGCAACATGTAAAGCGACTTCTAAGTTAATCAGCTAAATCGGCGTCATCTATCAAGTTAACGGCTTATTCGATATTCGAGAGTAAGATTGTAAGTCTGTACAAACTTTCTTCAAGGAACGATGACAATAAAGGAAGCATGATTAAAGTGCCCGTATACAAGACCTGTGACTGTATTCATTTATCTGGTGTAAACGTGTCATTATCGAGAGGGGCAGGCACAGTAAGAACACTACGCGTTGGATATGAAGCGTCATCTTCCATGGAGTCAACCACCGTCTGATTCCAGCCAAAGGAGTTGGCGAACCCTGATGACCGGCACGTCAGAGTCTCCAGATTACATCGATGAATGGACTGCAACCTACTTTAAGGACAACTAGTCAGCGTTACCCGCTGGATATTAGCCAAGCCAGTCAGGAGCTGTACATTAAAAACATTTAATAGAGACTTGACTTTCATGATGCTCCATGATAAACTCTAAACTTTAAGGACAACTAGTCAGCGTTACCCGCTGGATATTAGCCAAGCCAGTCAGGAGCTGTACATTAAAAACATTTAATAGAGACGTGACTTTCATGATGCTCCATGATAAACTTTGATGCTAATGCTTACTTTCTGAAGAGTTTATTTGCAACACCCATTTGGCAAGATAACGCAGAAAGACAATAAGTAAGGAGTGCATGCGAAGAGCTTGTTTGAAAGGATATTACTAGAATAATTGCCATCCTGGTTGCACTTGATTAATTCCTTCGAACTTGTTTTGTAGAGGCAGCATTTGGTATTTCTTTGAAATGCATTAGTATTGTTGTTCAGCTGCTATAATTTGAATGGTTTGATTCCCATGTTACTACCATTCGATAATAAAAGGATTTTAGTTTAAATTTATTGAGATTGCAATCTCGATAAGAGGGAAGCCTTTGCATATTAAGATAAAGGTGTTAAATTTGTGTACGGTGAGGTAAAACATTTTGTTTGATTATATAACTACATATGATAACATCTAGCTATTTTGACTGATTGTGACAGTCCATTTTAATATGCGTAAGTAGGATATTAGTATGTTGAGCTGCTTCAGTAAATAATTGTATGTTAATATACATTAAAGCAGCTGTGAGATATTAATTCTCATTATTAATTTGTAAGTCTTGTTCAAAACACATTTGGAGTAAGCAAAGTTTGATCCATTAAGTTCATTGATGATTATGTAATATTCTGCTGTAACTGTCACACTAAGGCAGAAGTGGATCCACGCATATTGTAACACTCTACTTGGAGGACCTATTATAGCTTTGACTTATACAGTCCTCTGATTCTGCTGAGTGTGAGGGCAGGATTCGTTCCTTCGATAAGATGGAGAATCAAGCGGAGGAGACCCATGTTAGAAAGTCGTCTAGGGAAAGACAGCCAACTGAAAAAATGGCAGCCCTTCAAGTTGGAGAAGAGATAAAGACAGAGAGAACGTTCTTCAAAAGATATGGTGCTTTAAAGACTGTTGTAAAGGAGGCAAGGTTAGCCATTAAAACTGAAAAGGAAGAAGCTGCAATAACGAAACACCTTAAAGCACTTGAAGATGGAGAAAAGGACTTGGTCATGATCTTTGAAGAGCTGAGGAGATATAAAGCTCCCATAAGAGAGGTGAGGGAGCGAATGGACCGAGCTAGCGCTATGGTAAGGGATGGGATTAATGCCCTGGAAGAAGTGTTGGGGTCTCTTGGGAGCCCCTTTGACCCTACTGACCCCAATCAAATTGCCAGGGAACTTTTAAAACAGGATTATGCTGAGACAGTCTACAGTTCAATTCTAAGCAAAACAGATCCCGAAGAAGGACCTAGCCAACAGAATGAAGTCACATCTCCCTCTGTCCACAAAGATCACGATGTACTTCCTCCAGCGTTCAATGATCATGTTGTGTCTCATCCAGCGTTCAATGATCATGTGTCTCCTCCACCGTCTGTTGATCAAGTTATACTGCCTGTTGCTAGGGATCAGGTATTTCAAGTTGACATGCAAGAATTTGCCCAAGTCATGGCAAATAATATGCTTCGTAGTCGGCTACCAGTCCCTGTGCCATGTACATTCAGTGGAAACCCCCTGGAATTTGTTGAGTTTGAACGGAGTTTTAGGACCTTAATTGGAGAGCTAATTCACCCGCTGAAAAGTTGTACCATCTCAAGCAGTACGTCACTGGTCCTGCAAAGGATGCCATTGCTGGATTCTTTTATGGAGAGACCGAGGCTGCTTACGAAGGTGCATGGAAAACCCTGAAAGAACGATACGGACATCAATTCAGGGTTCAACAGGCGTTCAGGGACAAACTGAGCAACTGTCCGAAAGTCAGCCCTAAAGACGCTCCAGCCCTGCAGAAATTCGCCGATTATCTGGGGAGTTGTCGCGATGCAAAGCCATACACTGAAGGACTGCAGGTCCTTGATGACTGTCTGGAAAATCAAAAATTACTAAACAAGTTACCTGAATGGCTTGTCTCCCGTGTGGTGACTGACTCCCTCAAAAGATTTAAAAGATATCCAAGTTTCACAGAGTTTGTAGCATTTGTGTCTAAGGAAGCGCGTATTGCAAAAAACCCTATTTCCTCATTGATTGCATTAAGAGGCCAAGAAGTGTCTTCTAAAGGAGAGTCAAGGATCAACGAGAGAAGAGAAGTTGCAAGGAACAAGGTCTCTGCCTTCAGAACCAAGGGCTACGAAAGGGACGATAGAAGAGCATCTGCAGGGATGAAGGACGCAAAACTAGGTGATGAAGCTTCTGCATCAAATCAATCGAGGGAAAAGGAGCAAAATAACAAGTGGACCCCAAAGCCCTGCAGCTTGTGCGCAGACATGAGTCACAAGTTAGAGAAATGCCCTCAGTTCAGGGCCAAGACATTAGAAGAACGCAAGGAGTTCATTAAAGAATCTCGCCTTTGCTTCGGATGCTTGCGGAAGGGCCATTTCTCGAAGGATTGCACAAGGAGACACAAATGTGATAACTGTAGTAAACGCCATCCGACCCTCCTTCATGAGTATCGCTCTGACAAAGTTGATGAAGGAACACAAAGCAAAGGATCCAGTCACGGTTACATCCAACAAGGTACACTCTGGCAATCAGGCCAGTACTTCGATGATCGTACCCGTGTGGGTGTCTTCTGCGCAAGCACCCTCCACAGAGATCTTGACTTATGCTCTCCTCGATACGCAGAGTGATACCTCATTCATACTCGAAAATGTGGCACGAGCCTTGAGTGTAAGCCGCCAACCAGTTTGTCTTAAACTTTCCACCATGACTTCTTCATCCACAATCGATTCCAATGCAATATCTGGTCTCTCTGTTAGAGGTATGACGCTTCCCACTCAGCTTAAGATAGAGAAGTGCTACACCCGAGACTTCATTCCAGCTGAACGGACACACATTCCAACAAGAAAGACTGCTGAAGGGTGGACTCACCTACAAGATGTAGCACAGGAAATACCCGCACTCCAAGGGTGTGAGGTCGGAATGCTGATTGGGTACAATTGCTCAAGAGCCTTGGTACCTAGGCAAGTTCGCAGGCACGGATACAGAGCCATATGCTGTCAGGACAGACTTGGGCTGGTCTATCGTAGGTTCCTCAGAATCCAAAAACGGCGGAGACTGGACAAGCCAGTGTCATAGGGTTACTGCGAGAGAGATGCAAAGCCCCACTCCACATGACGTTCTCAGAGCATTAGAAGCAGACTTTAATGAGAAGCACCATGGAGACAAGGTCTATTCCTAAGATGACATACGGTTCGTGAAACACCTGGAAGCTAATATCTCTCAATGTGAGGATGGTCACCTACAAATGCCCCTTCCCTTAAAGAACCGACCTGAACTGCCCAACAACAGACGGCTTGCATCGATTCGACTTCGGCATATCAAGAGAAAGATGGAAAGAGACGATCAATACAAAGATCATTATCTAGCATTCATGACAACTATAGTCAATGGTGGCTTTGCAGAACAAGCTGAGAATGAAGCACCTCTAGGATCCACTAACTACATTCCTCATCATGGAATATACCATTCGAAGAAGAATAAGCTCAGGATAGTGTTCGATTGTTCTGCCAAGTTTGCTGGAACATGTCTGAATGACCACTTGCTGAAAGGGCCAGATCTGACCAATAACTTGACTGGGGTCCTGTTGAGATTCAGGAAGCACAAAGTAGCTGTGCTCTGTGACGTGGAGAAAATGTTCAGAGTAGACGAAAGTGACCGTGACTTCTTACGATTCTTATGGTGGGACTACAGGATGAATGTGCACCTATTTGGTGCAGCCTCTTCCCCAGGATGTGCAAACTATGGCTTGAAGTATCTGGCTAGACAGTACAGAGATGATTACCCTGCGGCATCACAGTTCTTAGAGAGGAACTTCTATGTGGATGATGGGGTAGTGAGTGTGTCAAACCGGGAAGAGGCCATCCATCTAACGAAGGAAGCGAGAGAACTTTGCAGAACGGGTGGCCTACGTATCCACAAGTTTGTTTCCAACGACGAGGCGGTAATCGAAAGCATCCCAGAGTCAGAGCGTGCAGTTGCAGTCACCAACTCAAACCTAGACTTTGAAGAACCTGTGGAGCGAGCTCTGGGGATCATGTGGAACATAGCTGTTGATGCATTGTTCTTCAAGATGTCCTTGAAGGAAAAACCAACGACTCGTCGTGGAATCCTGTCAACAGTGGCATCCATATATGATCCTCTAGGATTTGTGTCTCCTGTGGTACTGAATGGAAAGAGAATGCTGCAGGAGATGTGCCGCAAGGGAGTTGGCTGGGATGATCCGATACCTGGCACCCTACAGCCAGTCTGGGAGCAATGGTGTAGAGAACTCCAACTACTGGAAGAACTCAGGATACCTCGGTGCCATCACCCCTCTGACTTTGGCCACCCACTGTTAGTACAACTGCATCATTTTTCCGATGCAAGCATGCAAGGATACGGCCAGTGCTCGTACATCCGCCTCATGAATCAAGCAGAAGAAGTCTACTGTTGTCTGATTTTCGCCAAGTCAAGAGTAGCACCATCCAAGGTGGTCACGATTCCCCGGCTAGAATTGACAGCGGCAGTTGTATCGGCAAAGGTCAGCTCAATGTTGAGAGATGAGCTAGGGTACCAAGAAGCACAGGAGTTCTACTGGACAGACTCCCGAGTAATCCTTGGCTACATCAACAATGAATCCCGAAGATTCCACACATTTGTTGCAAATCGGGTACAACAAATCAGAGAAAGGACATCGCCAGACCAGTGGCACTATGTCCCCACTGATCAGAATCCAGCAGATCATACATCAAGAGGACTCAGTGCAGGCAACTTGCAGGACACTCAGTGGTTCAAAGGGCCAAACTTCCTGTGGGAAAGGACCCTCAAGTTTGAAGACGTCACCCCAGAACTGCAAGTAGGAGACCCCGGGGTCAAGACGATAAGCCTAGCAACAAGCACTAGCACAGAGCCGTTGAATTTGCTGAAACGCTTGACAAGAGTTTCAAGCTGGTCTATGATGGTCAAAGTGCTGTCCCGACTCAGAATGGTGGCCAAGGGTCCAAGACGAGGGTCAGTTGTACAATAGAGAAAGGATGCTGAGATGTTCATCTTGCAGCTGACTCAACAGGAGGCATTTGCAGAGGAACTGCAGTCACTGAACCGCCACAAGACTTTGAGAAGTACCAGCAAGATCCAGAACCTTGATCCATATGTCGATGACAAGGAAATACTACGAGTAGGCGGTAGACTTCGAAAGCTCTCCAAGGAAATGTCTCACCCGGTCATTCTCCCAAGACAAGGCCCGGTGACTGAAGCCATAGTTCAACACATTCATCGCAGAGACCATCATCAGGGTAGAGGTGTTACCCAAAAAATGAAATTCGGGCTCAAGGCTACTGGGTAGTGAGTGGATCCCGAGTTGTGGCAGAGTTAGTAAGGCATTGTGTGTCATGCAGACGACTGCGACGACCTAAAGAGGAGCAAAAAATGGCAGACTTGCCAGAAGACCGCACAGAACCATCACCCCCATTCACACATGTTGGCATGGACTGCTTCGGGCCGTTCATAGTCAAGAAGGGTCGTTCAGACATCAAGCGGTACGGACTGTTGTTTACCTGTTTCTGTTCCAGAGGTGTGCATATTGAGATGCTAGATGATATGTCAACTGACTCATTCATCCTTGCCCTTCGTCGTTTTATCGCCATCAGGGGAGCATTTCGACAAATCCGGTGTGATCAAGGTACCAATTTTGTGGGTGCAAGAAACGAATTTCAGGCGGCCATGAAGGAAATGAATGTCAACAGGGTGGAGGCCTACCTTGCAGATAGGCAATGCGAGTTTGTCTTCAATGCTCCACACTCAAGTCATGCTGGTGGGGTATGGGAGAGGCAGATTCGTACCATCAGGAACGTCCTCAGAGCCACAATAGACTTGTGCCCAGGAAGACTAACCTCTACGCACCCTGTTCTACGAAGCAATGGCAATAGTAAACAGTCGTCCCTTGTCAATGGCCGACATAAATGATTCAATGGCAGATACACCCCTCACGCCAAATCATCTACTCACCATGAAGACAACTGTTCCCCTACCTCCTCCAGGAGAATTTCCTGAGACAGACAGGTACACACGAAAGGCCTGGAGAAGAGCGCAGTTCTTATTGGAACAGTTCTGGTCCCGTTGGCGCAAGGAATACTTGCTCGACTTGCAAAAGAGAAGAAAATGGTTGAAACCACGAAGAAATTTGCAAGTCGGAGATGTTGTGTTGCTGACAGACGAAGAAGCGACTCGCATGAAATGGCCACTTGCGATGGTGCTAGAAGCCACTCCAGGTGAAGATGGCCTCGTGAGACAAGTGAGAGTGCGAGTTGGGACGAAGAGTCTCGACAAGGGAGGTTGTCCAACCAAGAAGTTGACTGAGCTTACGCGACCCGTACAGAAGTTGATTCTCTTGTTGGAATGTCCCCAATCTCCTAAAACCAAATAGGAGGGGCCAATATTGATATTGCGTTAACGATGCCTTTGTGTCCTTTACATTAGTAGTTTGTCTTTGATTGATGTTTATTATCGTTATTAACGATCCATAAGACATTGCATGATGTGTACAGATATCATTTTATTTGTCAGAACCATATGTAAGTGGAGTACCTATTTGAAATTACAGATATGTTTTATGTTGTTGAAGTAATTTGGTGGGAGTGTAACTGTCGGTACTCCATACTCCATACGCCTGCATATGTAGCGTTCCATACTCTCATAGCAACCCATTTGAGAAGCACAATTGTACGTCACGATGTAAAACCACGGCAAAGTTAGCCTGTTTTTATCGTAAAGTTAAACTACTTGGTCTGCCCATATTATTTGGTCTGCACAGTGGTAAGCAATTAAACATGTGTTATTTGATTGGATTGTATTATCAGTGTTTGTGACATAGGTTTCGTCATTTAACTATAAATACCACAGATTATTTGATGTTAATGAGAATGTTGCGTGCCATTGCCCATGTTATGTGTGTGTGTGTGTAATTGGGTTTTTACAGACGTGTATCAATCAGATATGATTATTTACGTCTGGGGACCGACCTTTAACGTCACCATCCGAAAGACGTGACTCAGTTTCGAACCTGCGTCCTCTGCTGAATCAGTTTGTAACTTCCACTGTTAGCTGGATTACAGGCGCACGCCACAACGCCTAGTTGTTATGATATAACATTATTCAGAACTGTAGAGGGCGAAGTACATTTACATTCACTTTCAATGAATACATAATACATAACTCACAAGATAAGATGTTTATAAAATCATAGTTTATTAGCGAGTTGTGCATAATGCATATAAATGCATACAGTGTAGATATTATAATTATCGGGGTAGAAAATTACATAATGAAGGTTTTAGTACTTAAATTAAGTTGTTTATATTTAATCTCCAATCTTGTTGCTCAGACATACCTGTTTAATAATGAGAGCATGAAGTTTAGGTACGTTACTTTATATTACATTGTGGTTGTTTATGATACATGTATTTAGTAGTTTATGCTTGACAAGAATGCTAGCTCATAATGATAACAAGGTATTTGTTTAGTAAGCACTGTTCCCTTTATAAGATAGGTAGCTGCTTGCAATAGTTAATTGCTTGTCATTTATTATTAAGTGTGCAATGTTATTTCCGCACATTCGGATGGTTTGGGCCAGAATGTTAAGGTCAAGTTAGACACCTAATACCAAAGTTGAAAGGTTAACATGGCATCAATTGATATACTTTTCTTTGGCTTTGTTTTATAGTTCTTACGGAAACATCTTACGGCAACATGAAAAGCGACTTCCAAGTTAATCAGCTAAATCGGCATGTGTGCAGCGCTTTGTAACTGCAAGGAAAAGGCGCTATATCAAATATCTTTTGGATTGGATTGGATCACCATATGACCACCATCATTACCATCATCATCATTATCATCCCCATCGTAATTACCATCATCATCATCATCATCACCAACATCATCCTTATCATCACCATCATCATCACCATTGCCGTCACCACTATCGTCTTCGCATCATCACCACCATCATCATTATCATCATCATCCTCATCACTATCATTATCATCACCACTACCATCTCAATCATCTGACATCAGCACCATCACCATCATCACCAGCATCATCACCATCATCATCACCATCACCATCACAAGTTTCATCATCACCATCATCATCACCATCACCACCATCACTCCCATCACCATCACCACCATCATCACCACCATCACTCCCATCATCATCACCATCTCCATCACGAGCATCATCATCACCAGCATCATCACCATGCACCACCATCACCATCATCATCACCATCATTATCATCACCACCATCACCATCACCAACACCATCACGAGCATCATCACCATCACCATCACGAGCATCATCATCACCAGCATCATCACCATGCACCACCATCACCATCATTATCATCATCACCATCACCATCACGAGCATCATCATCACAGCATCATCACTATTATCCAATCATCACCGCCATCATCATCATGATCACCGCCAATATCACTATCATTATCATCACCTGATTAATTAAAATCATTATCATGATCCTTGCCATGCACCACCATCATTCTCATCATTATCACAGTCATCATCATCGAAATCCATAGTCTTCTTTACCTATTGCATTTCATCTTGCACTGTCCGGTATCTATTTTCCTGTAACAAAGCCACTGACCGCCCGCCAAAGAAGAGGAATGACACGAGAAGTCAAAATTCCAAACCCCACGATTCCTATGATTGACAGCACCACGAATATTAGAAAGAAGATAGAACTCCACGAATATCCGTCCGCCAAGACACTGAAGAAAAAAAATACATGAGAACAATTATAGAATAATAAAATATTACAACATCATACAATACAACACAAATAATGTGGTACACATACCAAACAGGAAAAAAAAGTGTTTAGATTTATATTTAAACTATTAAGAATGCACATTCTTTGTAAAGAAATAAGACAATGCAATTTCCAAAATGTAAAAGAAGAAGAAAAGTCCTTACAAAGTATAATTAAAAGTTTATTGAGCAAAAAAAAACGTGGTACGGTTCCTCTCAAAATCAATTCTGAGAAGCCGCCCCCCCCCCTGAAAAGAGCAACCACAACAAATAAACAACAATATACTGTTAAAAATCTCTGATAACAAATAGCAAAGCAAAAAGCAAATCAGTATGACATGGTGGTGGTGGGGGGGGGGGGGGGTGGGGAGAGCTTGGAGACACTGGATTTGCCCACAAGTGTTATTATTTTTGAGACCAGAAATTGATACACTTCCCACTCCCTTGCATTCTTGAAAATGAAATACTACCAAAAGAAGCTGTTGTTTAATTTGGAAGGAGGAGGAGGAGCAGGGGTGGGGTAATCCTTCTTAAGTATTATTCTTAAGTATCATTTGAGGTGTTCACACTTGCACAAGCATTGTTTTTTAGTGGACCCCTCTGTTTCCAATATATATTTCTACATTTCATGTAAATGTTTATAATTGATTTGTAATGCTTTGTTGGAATTGAATGGGGAGGGTAAGGTGAATACACCCTATGCTAGAGACTATAACGGTTCATGGTTCAATTTTCATTCATATTTTCTTACTCTCTAGTGACCTTGGAGAAGAACCGAAGTACTTCTCGATGTCCAGCCCTCATCGCTGCTCGGCACCCCTCAGCCATGCGTAGAATTTGCAGACCAAACTGTTGGTTGAAACTAGTCCGCATCTCTCGTAGATCACAACGAGTCCTGAGAAGGATAAAAAGATATAACAAGAAAATAGTTGAGACCCATTTCACACTCCCATGTTAGAGTGCCCTATTTATACTCGCGTGTAAAAGCATGCCATTCACACTCCCTAGATCAGGCCTTCTCAACTGGCGGCGCGCGCGGTCGGTCAGTCAGAGTGGCGCGCGGCTGCTCCAAATAAAATAATAAAAAATAAATACAAATTAAAAAATAATATTTAAGAAATAAAAAATTAAAAAATTATATTCTAAAATAAAAAAACTCAGCAAAATCAAAAATTCGCAGTCGAAGTAGAGCTTAAAATGTAAGCAAGCCATTTGTTTGTTTGATTTTCACTTCATTTTGACATTTTCCGTGTTTATTGCACCAAAATAACTACATATAATTAACTTCCAGTGTAGATTTTAGCCAGGAATTGTACTAATTATTTCACATCAATATGAAATTATGATTGATGTTTTATGGAACAAAAAGGTGTTAAAAATGCCACATCTGGACCTTAAAAAAGCCCTAAAATCCACTAGCTTCCGGGGGCTTCGCCCCTGGACCCCACCCGGTATCGACTCGGTCGCTACGCTCCCTCGCAACACAGTCACCAAACATACAGGTTGGCACTTCAACCTCAATAATTTTTTTGTTTTGGCGCTTCTAATAAACTAGTTGAGAAGGCCTGGTCTAGGCTGTGACTAGTAGATGTAGGTGTGCTGCTGTGGGTACAGCAGCTCCTGCTGTGGCTGCTGAGTCCAATGCCAGAATGGTAATCTCTTATGCACCGACCACTTATTGTTTGTCTCTACATAGTCATGAACCTTATTCCTGGCTTCCTGGCTGCACATGGGTGGGAGGGGAAGACCAAACCTCTCTATATGTTTCTGGAGAATGTCAGAGGCGATACTCGGGGGGGGCAGTATCCAAAAAGTGCCCCTTTTACTTTGACAAGTGCCCCCTTCGCCTCTGATAATTGCCTTATTAAAATTTGAGAGGTTCCCTTTTGCTTTGGAAAAAATGTCCCTTCCCCTTCTAATAACTACCTGTTTTTAACTCTGATAAGGGAACCTTATATTTTCATATGTACCCCCTTTCCTTTTTAATAAGTGCATCTTTTCATCTATGACAATAATTCCTTTTCATTCTCATAAGTGCCACTTTACATCTCTTGTAACTGACCATATTCACTTTGACTAGTATCCACTCCACTCCTGATAAGTGCTCTTTTCATCTCTTATAAATGCCCCTTTTCTTTCCTAATAAATGCTCTTTTTCCTTCTTATAAGTGCCCCTTTCCCTTCTCATAATTACCCCTTTTCATATTTGATAAGTGCCCCGTTTATTTTAACATGTGCCTCTTTTTCTTTTCAATAAGAGCCATTTCCCCCTTCTCATAAAAGCCCCCTTTCACATCCGGTAAATGCCCCTATTAAACATTGATCGGTGCCCCTTTTCTTTCAATAAATGCACATTTCCCTTTATCATTAGTGCCCGTTTTTCATTCTCTTAACCCTTACTGTACTGGGGGGGGGGGCCTGGGAGGCCCCCCTCAACATTTTCGGAGATTGCGCCGCAACCTCTTTGAATAATAAATTGTCGTTTCAAGACTTTTTTTCCTCAAGTCTCACGCACATTTTGATACCATTTTCGTCGAAATCGGATATATCTGTAAGGTGTAAGTTACATAACAATAAGCCAGTTCACGGTTGCAGTCTGAGCATGAACAGATAAAGGTCATTGCAGAACGAATTGTGAAAAAAATGGAGACGAAATACTGGATACATGCTCATGAAAGTTATGTAATAGTATTATTCATTTATGCACTCAATGATACACAGGTGGAAGTATTCTTTTAAAAGAGGAAACAAAGGCTATTTATGAAGCACCTCTATCGCTGTAGGAGTGATTATTTCAAAATATACAAAGTGGGACCTCTTCACGTTTTGAAGATCTGTGGATATTCGGGGTCATTGCAGTAATGTGCTAACCGTGAACTGGTCTATTAGTATGCGCATGTCATCAAAAAAGTGCTATAATTGCATATATTCATGTACAAGCAGAAATGTGGTGGGAGATATGAATTGATATCAAATTTCTCAAAGTAACTTGATGTATACTAGAACAAAAGAATACATTAGAAATAAAACAATAGATATAATAAGAAAAAAATACTTTAAAAAAAAAATATTTGAAAATCGCATCAAATTTGCATAAATGATCATTATTAATTACATCAAAATAACTATTCTGTGTTAGAAAAGAAGTTTATATGAATAATTAGTTCAACATTCATAGAGTGGAGTCTGACCATTTTTGTAATGATTCTAGTTCCCTGTATATTTCCAGATTTGATATTCATGAATGCGTAATTTGCTTATTCATAATTTATGCAAATTAACCTATGCATTTTCAAATATCTAAAAAAAAAATGAAACCTCATAAATTTGAGATGAAGGAAACATTTATTCGATACATTTTCAAGATTTTTCACAAGTCTACAGACAAGTATGTAGAGTTTTCTGTAAAATGCATCAAATTAGCATTTTGCATAATTAATTAGGTTTTAACGACAAAAAGTTGCATATTAGGAAAAAATAATTATACCATCTTGTTCCTTACGTAAATATCTACAAACATACACATGTTCGTGTTCATCGGACATTCAGTCCACGGCAGAGATCATAGGGGGGGGGGGGTCTCGGGGGGGGGGGGGGCAGTCAGTGAGATGCTCAAAATAGCCCAGTACAGTGAGGGTTAAGTGCCTATTTTCGTGTATGTTCCGTGCCCCTTTTCAGATGCGATAAGTGCCCCTTTTCACCTCTGATAATTACCCTTTTAACTATGTGGCCCTTTTCCTTTCTAATTAGGAACCTATCCCTTTTCCATAAATGCCCCTTTTCACTTCTTATAAATGCTTGTATCAAAATCTGACAGGTGTTTCTTTGCCGGCGACAAATTCCCCTTTTTCATTCTCATAAAATCCCTTTTCATCCCTGGTGCGTGCCTCTTTTATTAGTTTTAAGAAGTGCACCATTTTCACCTCTGATAATTAGCCTTTGTACTTTGACACTTGCCCTTTTTCTTTTTTAATAAGTGTCTTAACCCTTTCGATAATTATCCTTTTTCCTCTCATCATTAAACGTGCCCCTAATTTCAAGCGACTAAGAGCAATTTCACCCGAAGCTCGCTCGCTACTCTCGCTCGTAGTTATAGATGTTATAAATATGTTACTTATCAAAGGTCATGTCATTCTTCCGTTATGAGAATGTGCTTATAACCCCATCAGGATTGGGTTTTTCCTCTCTCTATAAGATGTAATTTTGCACACTGCGACCTCACAAATCTTAAAAATTGTCCTCGCTCGCAAATGAATTTTCATCACACTCAACTGAAAAGTACGATGCTTAAACAATATCCTATATGATGTATGAAGAGAAACAAATATTGAAATTATCCCTGATTATGTAATCACAATATAAGGGTATAAACCAATGTCTAAAAATGGTATATTTCCGCTTTGAGATTTCCCTTTGAAGATGCCCTTTTTTCCAGAAGGTGCCCTATTTTGTTGCCCTCCCCACTTTTGAAGTCGCTCCGCCGCCTCTTCTGGAGATTTTTATGGAGATGTTCTTATATTTGGGAGTACATGAACGTAGTTCTTGTAAATATAAGAGGCAACAAATGACAAAATACATGTGTAATAAATGACAGTGTTAACATAGAGTCTGTACATGCAAACCAGGTGCTGATTCCATTTGGACTACGTTTTGCATGAGACATTTAACCATGTGACCATTTTGCAATGATGGAATGAAATACATAAAACATCATTATCACCACAATTATCATCACTACAATCATTACAGTTACCAATACCATCATTGCTACCATTATGTTCATAGTGATGCAGATGATCACCATCCTCCTCATCATCATCATAACCATCATCACTATCGTCACATAATCATCCTCACTATCAACCTCATCATCACCATCACTATCATCATAATCAACATCAAAACTATCATCATAATCGTTTCGTTAATTTTATTTTATTTCATACTCATCTAAAAAGCACAAAAATATACATATTAACATTAACAATTTCGATGAAAATGCACATACTGTATAAAAAAATACATTGAAATGTTGAATGAACTGCAAATTATATTAAACTAGATGGACCTTCGACTGCGCGCAGTCGAAATTTAAGCAATTTTACAAACCAAAACAGAAGCAATTTTCAAAATTCAAGTCTGATTGTAATCTATTAAAAGGTTCTCAGAATATGGTAATAACAAGCTATTTTTCATATACATGTTTGACCCTTTGATCTTTGGCTTTGTGACCTCAAAATCTAATCAGTTGATTGGCTCTGCAAGATATATACATGTCTTGAGTTTGATGGTGATCCGTTTATCGGTTCTAATGATATATCACAAGCTATACATAATGAGCCCTTTGACCTTGTGACCTCAAAATCTATTCAGTTCATTGGCCCTGCAAGAACCATACATGGCCCAAGTTTGGCGCTAATCCATTAATCGGTTCTTGATATAATGTGATCACAAGCTATTTTGCATACATAATGAGCACTGTGACCTTTGGCATCGTGATCTCAAAATCTAATCAGTTTATTGGCTCAGCAAGATACATACATGACCAAAGTTTGGCTGGAATCCATTGATTGGTTCTTGATATAACGCGATCACGAGCTATTTTGCATACATAATGAACCCTGCGACCTTTGACCTTGGATCTCGCGACCCCCAAATCTAATATCATTGGCTCTGCAAGATACATACATGATCCAAGTTTGGCTGGAATCCATCAATTGGTTTTTTGGATAACGCGATCACGAGAACGGGACGGACGGGCGGACAACCCGAAAACATAATGCTGGCACAAAAATAGAGAAAGAGAATTAGAATAAAGCCTGAACGGCTTTGCGGGGGTAAATTCCCTCAAAGAAAAATGTTAATAGTTTGCAGAAATATTTACAGTTTTATATAAAAGCACAACAGAAAAGACATAACGAGTACAGTATCAAAAATATTTACATGTAGATAAAATAATGCAAATAGTTACGACTGATATAAATCATTATTCAAAGAAAGCATATTAAAAATATTTGTTGGCAGAAGCCTCTTAAAATACAGGAATCCAATAATTACTTTTAAAAAAAATTATATAAATGAAATATATTGAGGGTTTTTAGTTTCGGAATGGGCCGGCTAAATAATGACTGCCAGTACAAATCCTTAATTCCTTCTTTTGAAGTCTAAATAGGACATCTAATTTTGATTCATTGCGAATCCCCCTAACTGCAGTATACTAAATGGGACAATATGAGCGAATTATATAACATAAACAAAGCTTACAAAGCAAGATAATATTTAATGGCACACTGTCCTACTTGTAGGTACTTGCTCCCTCTGTATAGAAAACTTCCCCAATCGGTGCCTGTTGGTCCCCTATGATCCTCTTTTTCTTATGTTAAATGAGAGCTGAGTTTAATGAGATAGCCACCTGACACAGTGACCTCGCCGGCTCGCTGGGTGGTTTAATCATTTCTAGCTGAAGTAGTAAAGCTTGCCTTTAAGTATCTTGATATCTTTTTAATTATCATTTTTAACATATTTTTTTTTAGCGTACGTAAGTTTTCCTCTATGACTACACCCAGCAGGGGCCGATCCAGCCGGCGGCGAGGGAGAGGGCCCAAGTCGTGAGAAAATATTAACGGCGACTTAGCCGACCGGCCGAATAAGTGTGTGTGTGTGGGGGGGGGGGGGGGGGACTAATTAGCACACAATTTTTTTGTTCGTGAGAAATATTCAGCTGTGACCCGGCAGGCCGGCCGAATAAGCAGGGGGATTAGTCTTCTCCTTTTCTTTTTAAATAACGTTACCATCTAATTTTTTTCCCTTTTTTTGGCCAGGGGAGGGGGCCCGGGCCCCCGGGCTCCCCTCCCCCTGGATCCGCCACTGTCCCCAAGAAATGTATCATTTTCAGTTTTATTTATAATTGTTAAGTCAATTTTCAATATCATATTATTACATATTTCGACAATAACCATGTACTCTACTATGAACAGAAATGAAATTAGTTTTATTCAAGTTCAACACTTAACTGATTTAATTTTAATCATTGTGATACTTTATCTAATCCCCGCCACCATAATCATAATCATCTCCACTGTCATCATTGTTTCGGTTCCATACTCTTCCTTACCTATCGAATGTCTATATTGTTTCATTAGTACTAGTGTGCCATAATAATAATATTATATAATAAATTGTTTCTTTTATAGCGCTATATCCAATTTACACCTGATCAAAGCGTTTTACAAAACAAATACATCAATGAATTAAAACTCAACAAAAATATAATAAACAATGTAATGCAGTTAATTACAATGTAAATAGGTGTGTTTGGAGGTGTTTTTTAAATACTTAAATTGACATAATACAGCGTAATTTACAAGGTAACCTGTGCCATAACATAGGGACGGATCATCACCCAAATTACTGGAATTACACCAGAAGCCAAAATTCCAACCCCCGCGAAGGTGCAGACTGAGCACATCACGATCAGCAAAAGGAATATTTCAGTCCACGAAAATCCGTTCGGCAAAAGACTGAAGAAAAAAAAATATATGAGAACAATTATAGAATACCAAATTATTACAATACAATACAATACAAATCAGATAAGACATGACGACAAGTAAAAATGTATTTTCTTTTTCTTTTTAAGCTTTTTTTTTTTGGGGGGGGGGGGGGGGGGAGGTGCGGTGCAATGCAATTTCCAGAACGTAAAAGAACAAGAAAATCTTACTAATTATAATACAAAGGTTATTGAGCATAAACATGAGGCAAGGTTTGATTCCTCACAAATGAAATTCTGCGAAGCCCCCATCTAAAAAAAAAAAGACCAGAAATGGATGCACTTTCCGCTCCCTTAAATGCAATCACATGAAGGGAGGAGGGGATGGGGGAGGGCTAGAGACTACGCTGTTTCATGCTTCAATATTGTCATACATATTTTCTTACGTTCGAGCGATTGCGGTAAAGTACGGAAGTGCGCCTATTTCTCGACACTCCATGGCCATGCGCTCCAATTTCGGACGATTCTGCTCTTTGAAATTAGTCATCATCTCATTTAAATCATTAATTGTCCTGAAAAGGATAACAAGATGAAAATAATTGAGACCCATTTTACACTCCCATGTTCATATGCCCATGTTAAAGCATTATGTAATTCACATTCCCTAGGACGCTTTGTTTGTCTTCACACTCAGACTTCACATTAAATAATCATACTCTTAATCTGTTCTATTTGTGAATTGTAAGATTACGGTATGGAGAGGCGTTGAATCATCCCTAAAATTCAACAAACATAAATATGCATAATGTTCATGACGTTAATGCAGCATTAGGTTCTTAGTTTAGTAAACTTTTAAATATCAATCCGATATTCCTATGGATCTCAAGACATTCAAGTCTCCATTCTTAAAAAATCTGAACAGCTACTTACTCCTTCGATAATACATCATCGCTAGAGGGCAATTCAAATCCAGTTATTTCACGGACGAGCGTCTCAAAGTCTATTCCGTTCCGGACGAAGCGTGTAAACGTGATCACTAAATGATCGATGGCATTTCTCAACGATGATATGGCGGATGAGACCCATGATGTCGCCATAATGAACGTCGTTCTGTAATGGTAATAATGATAATGATAATGATAATAATAACGATAAGAATAAAGGTATACAAATGATACTAATACTAAAACTACTACTAGTACTTGTACTTCAAATGTTAACAATACTATTAACAATAATATCAAAACAACGACGATCAAGAACAACTATAATGATAGTAGAAGTAATAATGTCAATAAAGATAAGGATGATAATAATAATAATAATAATGAAAAGTTTACTACTAATACTTCCATAGGCGCCGGAAGTGGGGGGGGGGCAGGGGGGGGGGGGGGCAAAACGCATTTTTGCCCCCCCCCCCAAAAAAAAAAAACGGCCCCCCCCCCTCAAAAAAAAAAGCAGTAAAGGAGTAAACATGGTTTCTATTTTTAACCCCAAAGAACATAACAATACTAAAAACCTGAATTAAATCACAAGTCATATACAATTCCATTTAAAGAAAAGAAAAGTTCACAGGAATTAAAATTTCATAAACATTGCGCATGCCACCTTTACGGTATTTATCAATGGAGGTCTTTATAATAGCGATACGCGCATATCGTGGACATATTGTGCGAGAATGGGAAAGCGTGTCTGTTTTTTGTTGTTAAAGGGGTGAGAAGACATGAGCCCCTGAACGCTAGCGTACTGATGGGGGGGGGGGGGGGTGTATTTCTTATTCGATACCAGTGATTTACAAATGTTGCTGTTATGACATGATTTTCCGGTATTTTTCTCCATTTTGGGGTAAGTCATACCTTTTTATGCGTTGTTGGAAAATAAGAAATTCCCAAATTACAGTTGGGCGAAAAATACGCTTATTTAGAAGCCTTTATGTCATGGTCTGCAAAGTGGCTGGGCTCGAGCCCCCCCCCCCCTCACTTTTTGAAAAAAGTATGTTAAAGAGAAAAAGAAAGAAAGACGGAGAGAAAAATTAAGTGACCTGCCAATGTCACAAATAAGGTATAAAAAATGCTCATCTGACCGTAATTAAATGCCTAAAACCCCAGAGCTTACGGGGATTCTGCCCCGGACCCCACCAAGGGCCCTAAGGCGGTCTCCTGGATGCTCATCTGACCGTAATTGAATACCTACAACTCCTGAGATTCCGGGGGCTCTGCCCCTATGATGCTCATCTGACCGTAATTAAATACCTAAAAAACCCGGCTTTCGGGGTTATGCCCCCTGGACCCCACCAAGGGCCCTAAGGCGGGCCCTGGATGCTCATCTGACCGTAATTAAATACCTTTAAAAAAAAACCGGCTTCCAGGGGTTATGCCCCCTGGACCCCATCAAGGGCCCTAAGGCGGGCCCCTGGATGCTCATCTGACCGTAATTAAATACCTGAAAACCCCGAGCTTCCAGGGGCTCTGCCCACTGGACCCCATCAAGGGCTCTAAGGCGGGCCCCTAGATGCTCATTTGGCCGTAATAAATACCTAAAACCCCTGAGCTTCCGGGGGCTCTGCCCCCTGGACCCCACCAAGGGCCCTAAGGCGGGCCCCTGGATGCTCATTTGACCGTAATTAAATACCTAAAACCCCTGAGCTTCCGGGGGCTCTGCCCCCTGAACCCCACCAAGGGCCCTAAGGCGGGCCCCTGGATGTTCATTTGACCGTAATTAAATACCTAAAACCCCTGAGCTTCCGGGGGCTCTGCCCCTGGACCCCACCAAGGGCCCTAAGGCGGGCCCCTGGATGCTCATCTGACCGTAGTTAAATATTAAAACCTCTGATCTTCTGGGGGCTCTCCCCCTCCTTGGAACACGTCAATGGCCTAAAAGAGGGTCCCTGGATACTCATCTAACCGTAATTAAATACCTAAAACCCCTGAGCTTCCGGGGGCTCAGCCCCTTGACCCCCTGCCGAGGCTCATGCCTTGGACCCCACGCAATTTACGCTCTTCCTGATCGTTAATACTCCACTTTGAAAAACGTTCCGCGGGACCTGCATGTAACGTGTAAGACTGATGGTGATGCAGATTTTTTTTCGTCTGCCCCCCCCCCCCTTCCGCACGTTTTTTCTCATTACGTCACTGCCCCTGGAAGGTGAGCCCCCTGGAACGTTTGCCCCCCCCCCCCCATCCCAAACTGCTTCCGGCGCGCCTGAATACTTCTACTTCAACCAAGGGCGTAAATCCGGGGGGATGGGGGGGGGGGGGCTGCATCCCCCTGGCTTGAAGTAGGGGGGATGGCCTGTACAAACATCCCCCTGATATTACCAAAAAAAAGAGAAAAAAGGAAGAAGAAGAAGAAAAAAAAATGTGATTGTTTCAACTTCAGCATAATGCATGAGAAATGAGTTATTTTTGTATGTATGTATGTATGACTGTATAGCCTACACGTATACAGTATGTCACTATCATTAAGAATAGTTGCGCAACGTGCGCGAACAAGCACTTCATAAACTTCAGAATAATAAGAATCCCACTATATACACAAAATACATTAGGCAGCGCCCCGGCCGGCCGGCCACGCAGTCTTCTGCATATTGCAACGCATGCTTGCTCCGCTTTCTCGCGCTAGCAATGCAGAACATTTTTTCCCGCCCGCGCGATCTAGGGGAGGTAGGGGGCCAATAGGTTACCGTGACGACTGCACTGGTCGAACGGTCGAACGGTCAGTATAAAGCGCCGTTGCAGGTTAGACCGTTTTAGGAACGGTCTAAAGTTCGCCGCTCAGTATAAAAGGGGTGTAAGTATTCTGTCCGTGATGGTTATTTGTTTTGATAACTTTAATTGTAAATTTGGAAATTATGATATAATTATGTACAGGCCCCCCTCCCCCTGGCTCGAAGGAGGGGGGGGGGAAAGGCCTGTACAAATATTTCCCCCCCCCCCCCTGAGATTACAAAAAAAAGACAGAAAAAAAGGAAGAAGAAGAAGAAGAAAAAAATGTGATTGTTTCAATTTTAGCATAATGCATGAGAAATGAGTTATTTTTTGTTATGTTTGTATAACTGTATAGCCTACACGTATACAGTATGTCACGATCATTAAGAGTAGTTGCGGGGGGGGGGGGGCTGAATTCAGACGAGGATTAAGAGTCGAGAACGGTACAACGAATCGTCTTCTTTCTCTAATGATTTTATGAAACCTGCAATTAGCCAATCAGCAATTAGCCAATCAGCAATTAGTCAATCTGCGATTACCAGTTCACTGTAAACAACAAAGTAACAAAGCATTCATGTGCATCATATAAACAAATTTAAATGCAATACTTTACAGTGAATCTTGGATAAATCTTGATATATAAATGTGATCTTTATGATACAAAATAAACTCCAAAAGGAATCGAACTATCCGGCTATACAGTGTACTCATGTGTGTCTCTGCATATTTATCCTCATAAACTCCTGTGCTAGGAATGTGCATGTAATGTGCGATCTACAGATACGGCATCATAATGCCCCTTTAAGTTGTTCAATTACAATGAAGTCTATGTGATTCCAGATCCTATACAACTAACTGTTGTGTTTTTTTGTTTGTTTGTTTGTTGTTGTTTGTTTTTTTTTGGGGGGGGGGGGGTGCAACACCCACCTATCAGGATATTGTGGGTAAAATTGCGCTGCCCACGGGACAAAGAGAAAAGGGGGAGGGAAAAATGAGAGGGAAAGAAAAAAAAAGGAAAAAAAAAAAAAGAAAAAAAAGGAAAGGAAAGAGAGAAAAGAAAGGAAAGGAAAGAAAGAAAAGAAAGGGGAAAAAAAAGAGAAGAGAAGAAAGAAAAAGAAAAAAGAAAAAGAGAAAGGAGAGGGGAATAAAGGAATAGAAAAGAAGAAAAAAGGAGAAAAGAAAAAACAGGAGGGAAGCTTTGACGTTTCATTAAATTATTAGAGAAAACAGACGATTCGTTGTACCGTTCTCGACTCTTAATCCCTGTCTAAATTCAGTTTCTTTTGACGTTTCATTAAATTATTAAAGAAAGAAGACGATTCGTTGTACCATTCTCGACTCTTAATCCTTGTCTGAATTCAGTTTCTGCCCCCCCTCCCGCGCAAAGCGCGAAAGCTTTGACGTTTCATTAAATTATTAGCGAAAGAAGACGATTCGCTGTACCGTTCTCGACTCTCTATCCTTGTCTGAATTCAGTTACACCCCCCCCCCCCTCCCGCGTGAAGCGCGGAAGCTTTGACGTCCATATAATTATTAGAGAAAGAAGACGATTCGCTGTACCGTTCTCGACTCTCTATCCTTGTCTGAATTCAGTTACACCCCCCCCTCCCGCGTGAAGCGCGGAAGCTTTGACGTTTCATATAATTATTAGAGAAAGAAGATGATTCGTTGTACCGTTCTCGACTCTTAATCCTTGTCTAAATTCAGTTTCTTTTGACGTTTCATTAAATTATTAGAGAAAGAAGACGATTCGTTGTGCCGTTCTCAACTCTTAATCCTTTTTCTTCCAACGTCCTCTTCCTTTCTTCTTTCTCTCTCTCTCTCTCTTTTTTTTTTGGGGGGGGGGCGACCGCCCTAACCGCCCCCTTGCTACGCGCCTGTATCCTCTCTGTCTCTCATTATTTATATCTCCCACTCTCTACTTCTTTTTTGCACTTTTGCGTTTCGCGCTTAACATTTAGCTCGTTGCTTTTTAACGCTGCGGCTTTGCATTTGGCGCACTGCATTTCTATGATGCTGTTGATTGATTGTCCCGTCACGTTTACAACATACTTACGTCCTACTTACGCCATACTTACGCCATACTTACGTATTGTTCACGCCATTATTTACGCATTGTCACGAGATTTTTTCTCCCATTTTTCCCTCCACAGGGATTTTATTAAGTGTCATTTGCAACAAATTAATAAATATATATTCAAGGTAATTAACATGTATAACATAAATAAAATTGGCTTCTCAAGATACAAGTATTGTTTAACTGTTAAGTCAACAGAAAACTAACAAATTTCCATGATTAATTTCTGACATTCATGGAAAGAAGAAAATACAGACAAATATCATTTTATATAAACAAATTCCTGAATTGAAACCATTTTCTTGTACATTTATTATTTCTACAATTCGAATCTGCAATATACTTTTCGTTTTTGAAATAATTTATAATCGAAACTCTAATATTATCAAAGTCGGGCAATTGTTTCTTTATTTGCAAGTATACACCATCTGCCGCACCACAATCAGTATACAATTCAATGAATGATTATTTGAACCTCTTAAACCAAATAGTTTATCTTGTAATGAAAATGTTAATTTATTTCAGGTTCCAGTATATATTCAATGCTCCAATCTATCCCAAATATGTTTAATATGCGTACAATCACATACACATGTATAGCTGTTTCAATCTGTTTATTAAAAATGTACATTCTTTTCTTAGGAATAAATTCATTTTAAACAGTAGATCGTTCGTATATAATATGCGTTGCAAACACATCAAGGGTACAATTAAATCCAATGGGACAATTATGTTCCCAACTCTTTTCATTCAGGTCGAAAAATACATTTTCATTTAAGAAAACTTTTACATACTCCTTTCCTTCTCTTTAATAAAGTTGCATAGATATGTGAACATCCTTTAATACGTTTCAAAACAAATGCCATTGTATATAGGGAAAAGGGGTTGTGGCACCTTGTTAAAAATAGTACAATTGTTAAACCATTCTCTATTTGCATCGTGTAATCCACTATAACAAAAAATATTTGAATATTCCATTTTCTTGGAAATGTTCCAGAGAGAAGAAAAAAAAAATCACCATTTGTCTCTAAAATATCATTGACAAAACGAACTCCCTTTTTACACAATTTTAAATTATATATTGGGATATTGCCTATTTTAATGTAATCATTATTCCATAAGGTTTGGCAAGAAATGTTATCACCATGCATGGACAAGAGCGTATTATCAGCCATGAACATTTCTTTCCAAAAAGGTTCTTTGTTTTACCTGCCAGTTTCCGAAAATAATTGTTTCCCCATATACAATTTTAAATCTTGCAGTTCAGGCAAGAAAGATTGCAAAAGACAGAATATTGCTATCTATTGAGCCAATCACCAATGTCTTAATCCAGGAAATTTTTAATGATTGGCACGAGATGCTTTCAGCGGTCACGTTTTCTTTTCCTATTTTCCTTTATTTTCTGTGCCGTCGCTTGCGCATGCGTAGACCTTGCGTAAGTAATGTGAAAACTGTGCGGGAAGTATGCGCAGTCGATGCGCAGCCGATACGCAAATTATGAGCAATTTATTCGTAAATCCGTCGTGAACTGGTCCTAAACATGCGTGCCATTCGGGCATTGGCACGCACCGGTCAGTACCGACACGGGTAGGATACGTTTAGGATACACATAGTTCGCGAAGTGTTCACGAAAGTCGTCCTCTAAAGTTGTCGTGCCAAAATTTCGAACATTTGAAAATTGTGCCACGAATTTCAAGCCTTGTCCCGCATTGGCCCTCATCCTCCCGCATGACAATTGTTCCGCGAACGCTTCCCGTTGTGGTAAGAACGTGGTACGAAACAATGCGCAAATTATGCGCGAACGAAATTCGTGCAAGTGTCAGAGGGGCAAGAGTCAACCTCACTATAATATCAACAAAAGAAATAAGGAGTTCAAAATTTGCCCCATCGAGTTTCAAACCGAGATATTTCTGTTCAGGTGCAGCGCTCTTTCCGATCACGTACGTCACACCGAATGGTTGCACACCGGTCGTGCACATTGCTTTTAAATAGCTACTATGATGACTATGGTCATGACGAAATGAACCGAATATTTGTGAGGTCAAGGAAAAAGAGGTATAGAAAGTTTGTAGGAAAATTAGCACCTGGCCCCGGGTTTATAGAGTTAAATTTGTAGACATTGGCACTTCGGCATTTATATATCTGTCTGTAATTGGTGTCTGTAATTTTGTCGGTAATCGGTGGCCTCGACTCTGCACCCATTGAACAAGTTCTAGTGACGCCCCTGTGTACACACTGTTTATAATGGTAATTGACCTCTTTTTAACTCTAATGATCAATCGTTTGTGGGATTATTAAGCCCGAGAAATGGAGAAAATGATTTGTATAGACCCTCTCATGGATCTTATACATGCAATGAATTCAATGAATTCGTTAATGATTCGAATGATGGCTTATTTTCTATCTTACATATCAACTGCCGAAGATTAAGTAAAAATTGTGATAACATTTAGTACTTTTCTTAGTTCCTTAACAGTTCAATTTACAGCTATTGCTTTGACTGAGATATGGATTAAGGAGTACAATTCCTATCATGATATTCACAACTATACTCTTGTACTTAAAGGTCGACAGAATAAAAAAAAAAGGTGGTGGAATTGGTTTTTATGTAAGAAATTACGTGAAATTTAATCGTAGACTTGATCTTGATATAAATACTCCATATATTGAATCGCTTTTTATTGAATTTGTTACTGCTAATAAAAGTGCAATTCTCGGAGTTGTTTAAAGACCTCCTGACCAACCTATACAAAGTTTTCTTGAGTCGGTTGAAAATGTTATTACTACTGTAATCACTGAAAATAGAATATTTTACATGATTGGGGATTATAATATAAACCTATTTAAAGTAAATTGTCAATCTCATGTTAAAGATTTTATTGAAATGTTTATGGCAGTTGGTATACCCTCTAGTTCATGGTCCAACGCGTGTTGTAAATGACTCAATCTCTCTCATTGACAATATCTTCACAAACATCCTTGAAAATTGTTCATCTGGCACAATCTTAACAGACATTAGTGATCATTTCCCAATATTCTGCATTTATGCTCAAAGAACTCAAACCGTAACAGAACCATGTATTACAATGAAAAGACAATTTAGTGCAAAAAATGTAAATACTTTTATTACGAATATTGGCAATACGCATTGGATTCTGAGAGAAAACGATCCTAATTCAAGTTATGATTGTTTTCTAAAACAATATAAAAGACGTTTTATCCACATTATGCGCTGTATTTTAACGGACATTTCAAAATTAATCATTCTTAATCCTCCAAAGTCATAATCCTGATACATTATTGCCCGTTTAATTCTATCTTTCCCCTCCATATGAATTCAAATGAAATTTTTGCAACTTCTTTATATACCCAATGAGGGACAATAACGAGAGATGAAATATAATTTAATTTTGAAAGCGCATAAGTTTTTAGCAAATGTATTTTACCCATAATAGTTAAATCTCTTTGTTTCCACCATACAAGCAATTTTTTTTATTTTACTTAGAATTTCTTTATAATTCAAATCATCTTTTAATCTTCGATCTAATGAATAACTAACCCCTAAAACATGTATTTCCTTAACCAAATTTCCTAATAAAGGCCCATCAGGTTTGTTCTCATCTTCACCCATCCACATAAAATGTGTCTTTGTTTTATTCACTTTAAGACCCCTAATTTTTTCAAATGATTCAAAAATATATTGCAACCTTCTAACCGAATCAATATCCTTCAAAAATATTGTCATATCATCTGCATATAACACTTGCCTAATTTCAGATTTTCCAAATGTAATCCCTTTAATACCGTTGTCCCTCCTTACTGCATGCGCCAAAATTTCGATGGCAACCAAAAACAAATATGGCGATAATGGATCCCCTTGCCTTACTCCCCTTTCTATTTCAAAATACCCCGTGGAGTGACCACCGTTCATAACACAACTACTTATCCCTTTATACAATAATTTTACCCAAGAGCAAAATGAATCTCCAAAACCGAACAATTTCAATATTTGAAATAAATATCTATGAGATACAGAGTCGAAAGCTTTCTCAAAATCCACTGCACACAAAAACCCTTTCCCTTGTTCCCCATAATGCATAGAATAAAATAACATGTCATCTATCAATCGTACAGCTTCCCCAATATTTCTATCTTTTATATATCCAACTTGATCATGATGAATTAGTTCTGTAAAAATCCAATACACACACACACACGCACACTTAAACGTTCACACGCTTTAAAGTAGCTGTGCGAAGATTGAAACAACGAATTTTGTTTCATTATTACGAAGGTGAAACTTGGACAATTTTATCAAAATGTAATGCTTAGAAACAGGCACAACGGAAGCAGTTTAGAACTGGGGGGGGGGGGGGGTGGGGGGGGGGGCAGGGGGACATTCCCAGGGGTTCATCTTTCAGGGGCAGTGGCTTAATGAACAAAAAGGTCAAGGGGTGGAGCCCCCGGAAGCTCAGGGGTTTTAGGCATTTAACTACGGTCAGATGAGCATATTTTCATACATTATTTGTGACACTGGTATGTCACTAATTGCCGGGGGTCTAGGGGGCTGAGCCCCATGAATCTCAGGGGTTATAGGTATTCAATGACGGTTAGATGAGCATCTAGGGGGCCTCCTTAGAGCCCATGTGGGGTCCAGGGGGCAGAGCCCCCGGGAGCTTAGGGGTTTTAGGTATCTAATACTGTTTTCACACTGGCAATATTTTGCTTAACCCCGTACTATAGGTGGGGTTAAGGGGGGGGGGGGTCTTAGCCCCACCTATAGTACGGGGTTAAGCCTATTCCACTTTCTGTTCAGACTGTTTTTACCAAAGTGGGCTAAAGTTGGCTAACCCACCTATAGTACGGGGTTAACTAACCCTGCAAAATAGCAGGGCTAACTCCGCAATTGTGGTGCTAACTCCTGCTAACCCCGCAATTGCGGTGCTAAGCAAATGAATGAGAACAGAAACGAAAAATAGTCCGGTACTACGCAATGGAGCGTATCGCAGCTGGCCAGATGCGAAGTATGTCCAATAATAACATTCACGATATCCGGGGTTAACGAAATGCAGTGAGAACAGCGGGAATTTTCTTATTCCGGAATAGGCGCTAGTACGGGACTACAAACAGCGTGTGTGAAAAGCCAAAAAAAATAGTCCGGGGTTAAGGATAGTACGGGGCTAAGCAAAGTACGGGGTTAAGCAAAACCAGTGTGAAAAGAGTATAAGTACGATCAGATGAGAATCTATAGGGGCCCGCCTTAGGGCCCTTGGTGGAATGCGGGGTGAAGCCCCCAGGAGCTCAGGGGTTTTACGTATTAAATACGGTTGGACAAGCACATGTTGATACCTCATTTGTGACACTGGCAGGTAACTCATTCTTTCTCTCTTTCTTTCTTTTTCTATTTAACATACTTTTTTTAGAAGGGAAGGGGGGGGGGTTCGCAGGCTCTGCAGGCCCTGACATAAGCATAATGTTTGCCTGACTGTAATTTGGGAATCTGTAATTTTCCAACAACTCATACAGTTATAATTTACAAAAAAAAAAATGGGAATAAATCCGGAAAAATTATATAATTTCAGCAACATTGGTAAATGACTGGTATCGCCGATATTCGGAATAAGAAATAAACCACGTTTGAATTTTATTGGGAGGGGGAACTGCCCCAACCCCCTACCAGTATGCCAGTGCTTAGAGGCTCATCATCTTCTCCTATAATAATTTAAAAAAACACACACGCTTTCCCATCCTCTCACAATATTTCCACGATATGCCCGTATCGCTATTATAAAATCCTCAATTAATTGATAGATAAGGGGCATGCGGAATGTTGAGGAAGTTTAATTCTGATTTGCCCCCCTCCCCATTTTCGTTTGGGGGGGGCGACTGCCCCCTGCTCCCTCCCACTTCCGATGCCCCTGCTTAGAAATAAATGAAGCAATGATTATTATCAATTACAAAATGCTTTAATACAGAGCCCCGGCATAGCACCTGAAGAGCTCTCCGAACGCTGCTGAGATGTGTGACATCACAGGTTGGGCATGATTTTTGGAATCGTGTTAAAGATACTATGTCCCTTTTGCAGCCAACATCAAATTCTGTAGAACTTTGCAGGAATTATGAATGTGTCATGTATGTCCTATCTCTGAAATGTTAACGTTAGCAGTGTCCTAATATTCAAATTATGCAAGGAAATCCTGTTCATCCAAGCATGAAATGAACACATACCACACAAAAATGATACCAAATGATTTGGGATAAAACACTTTTTCATAAGATGCATAATAATTTTCTGTTCATAGATGATTTTTAAAAACAATCAGCAATTTTCTAGGTGTAAACTTTATTTTGACTCACACGGTAGTACCTTTAAAGAGTCTAAATCGAGTCTTTGTCTGCAGGTCTACTTTGTGTGATAGAAATGTGTTGGAGAACGCCTACGATGTCTCTGTGACGCCAGGGCTAAATATAAACCGGGAATAAGTCTCTCCAAATAACGATGTAAAAAGAGTAAAGAAATGAATCTCGCGAATAGCAATATAATATACGTGCTGTTTGTAGGCTAATGGCAAATCTACGTAACTAAAGACAGGTTTGAACATGTCTGCAAAGCCAGACAAGCGGAGTGGAAAAATACCACGCAAGGTAAATTAGGTGTCCCTAGTCGCTATTTTGAAAATGGGAAAGCAACACTTATTAAACATGTACAAATCAATGCACAACACTTGTAAAACAACATTACACATGCACAAGTATAGTAGAGTTTCAGCAAAAATTTATATAAATATTTATAATGATAATAATTCACAAGAAACAACACTCTCGACCTAGTATGATTACTGTTTTCCAATGATTACAAGTATGTTGGGCAGGGGCGGATTCAGTCGGCGGCAGGGGAGGGGGCCGAATTCGTGAGAAAATATTTAGCGGCGAAACAGCCGGCCGATAATTCTCTCAGTGGGGGGGGGGGGGGGGGGGGGGGGGGGGGGGGGGGGGGGGGGAGTGACCAATTTTTTTTGGCCCTCCAAAATTTGAAAAATCGCACCAAACCCTCCCCCCCCCCCCTGGCGCTCAAGGGGGGGGGGCCCATCTAAACAAAAAAGGTAAAAATTAACGTGTTTTTACACGTCCCCCCCCCCCCTGGGTAGTGAGCACTAATGTTTTTGGCCCTCGAAAATTTGAAAAATCGCATCCCACCCTCGATCCGCCACTGAGTATGGGATATGTTTGAGAGAATTCCTCCGATCTTCATATCATGCATACAGTGTTTTTCGAACTGCACTGCACAAGCTAGACATAGTCTACTGCACTCCATATGCTCTGTAATGCAGCTACCCCACGGCCCGTTTCATGTAAAGAGTTGATTTTATCGTAACTTATTTGCGATTGATATCAATCGCAATTTTGTAAAGTTGTACACAAAAGATAGGAAACAGCAAACTTACGATTGATTTGGTTCGATTGCAACTATTTATAAGATTGGTCAGCCTTAAAACCCAAGAACAACAACAAAAATCATAAACAAGAGCTAAGGTCTAGTTTATGTGTCGGCGTGAGAGAATTTGTGAATACTTCAGACCCAGACGCGGTTCAATTCTTCTAGAATCGTGAGTCGTGCTTCACACTTAAGTGTTTTTCGAACAAATGATCTGCTTAACTCTAATTAGTAAGATTTAAAGCGTTAAAGAAAAACAATTAAGTTTAAGAAAAATGAATTCAGAAATAGTCATTTTGAGCCATCACTCTTCTTATTGATAATAAATGTACCCTTAATACAAACATTGTATGGCCGCCAGCTCTGGGTCTTAGTCTGTCGCGGTCTGCTCCTGTTCTTAAAAAAATAGGAGGAAAAGTTGAATATATCTACCAGAAAGTAAAGCAGCTGCTACTTACACAATAACTGTTGCGGAAATACTTCAAAACGTCTACCCGACTGTGTGTCGATTGGATCAGTAATAATTAACTTCCTCTTGGCAACCCAGGGCTAAAATATGGTATATGATATTGCGCTTTACTGTTCAAGGATATAGCCAATTAAAAACGTCGAAATGGATCACGTGTGCGGACATTAATTTTTACCATAGACAAAATTAATAGAGTGGTGAAGTGTGACGTCATAAAACAAAATCTATTTTCAAGATTTTTCAATTTTTCTTCATTTTCCGAAAGAGCATCAAAAAAAATGTCTGAAAGTCGAAAACAAATTAAATATATTAAGTGTTGGCTGAGATACGACCATCTGAATAAATAGATGTCCTATGGGAACTCAGTGTTATAGTACTCTGGCTCATAACATTATGAGCCAGAAGCTCGGGGGTTTTATACATTAAATTACCGTCAGATGAGCATATTTTGGTACCTTATTTGTGACACTGGCAGGTCACGAATTGCGTGGAGTCCAGGGGGCGGAGCACCCGGAAGCTCAGTGGTTTAATACATTAAATACCGTCAGATGAGCATCCATGGCCCAGCCATGGGGGGGGGGGGAGGAGGCAAGGGCCTTTTCCTCCCTCCCCCCCCCCCCCCCCCCCCCCCCCCCGAACTACAACTTGTGGAAATTGCAACTGATATTCCCTTCTTTTCTTTTCTTCTTCCTCTTTTTCCTTCTCCTGATATCCTCTTTTCCTTTCCCTTTCCTTCCTCTCTCTTATTTTTGATGGGATGGGGGGGGGGGAGGTAACAGCTAGAAGGCAAGGCCCATTCGATCTCCTCCGATCTCCTTCTTTTTTCCCCTTTTCTTTTCTTCTTCCCCTTCTTTCTTTCCCTTTCCCTTCTTTTCCTTCTCTCTCTCTCTCTCTCTCTTTTTTGCGGGGGGGGGGGGGGGGGGGGGGGCAAGGTCCGCTCACCCCCCTGGATCTGCGCGGCCTGAATCAGACACTGACATTCATTGTTTGATGATCTATTACAAGTGATGAAGGCTTTGATTTATGGAACTGCTGAATGTTTATAATTTCAACGTAAATGATGTGTCATAATCACATTTTTTGAAAAATAGATGTTAACAGAGTATTATACATAATGCTATTTAAGATTAATATCAACAGTGTACAGTTGATTGCATGATTCAACTTACAAAATATTTAAAGCACATGAAATGTAAGCCAAATAAAAAAAAAAAATGTTTAGCGTCCTGTTTTTGAAAAATAGGAAGGAGGAGGCCTTTTTTTTCTTTCAAAATGGCCGCTCAAAATGGCCGCTTTGTACATTTTCCCTGACAGTCGGGCTGTTTTTCAAGATGGCCGCCGACGTTTAAAAAAAAAAATAGATCCATTTCAGCAGTGTTTTTCATGTTTAAAAAAATCAACAAAAAAATAGGAGGCGGCCCCCAAAAGGAAGCAGGCAGGGCGCTAAACATGTATATTTTCTTTAATGGCCTAACAAGTAAATAAATCCTTTTCTCTTCTTGGTCTTTCTTTCCCTCTAGATCGCTCTCTCTCTATCTACCGATGATCGTACCGTGTAGCTGTACTAAGTACGCCCAAACAATGATATAGGGCAAATATTCACGGTTTGTGTGCCTCTCAACATGCATGGTTGTTATACATGTGCTAGAACAGCTATAGATTCACGACAAGCAATTTCTTTTCATCTGATGGATTCTGCATACATAGACTATTGTCGATCATATCACATAACAAAGGATCTGATCTGCAAAACTGCACTCAATTGGTACTGCACTGTACATCGCTCTGCTCCTGCTCACAGCTATTAGGTTCATGCTGTCACTGACAAAGTACATTGTACTAGCATTGATATGACTCGTATAATACAAGCTCAGGGCTTTATGAAAATGCCAAAGTGTCAAAACATAGTCTCTCCTTGCAGACAGATGATGCCTCCAGCTCGACTAAATGTATGTTTTGCATGATGCGTCATAACATGTGACCATTCTGCAATTATGTAATAAAATACATAAAACAAATAAGAATAATATCCTTTTTATGAGTCCACATTCCATCGGAAGTCAAACTTTTTTTCATAGTTTTACAAGTGACAAGGAAAACATAACTACAGTTCATCGCAATAAATGACGAGTAGAGTTAATGTGCTGTGTTTGTGATTGATCAAAAAGTGGCACCTCGCTCACTGCCGAATGTAGATTTTGAAGATTATGGCCCTTTTTCTTGTGAAGAGAATAGAAAAGAAGGAAAAAGAAGGAGTATTTGTAGTATAAATGTACATTATACGGTACATGTTGTTGGTCATGGTGATTTTAATTAGAGTATTACGTTTTCCAATATTATTTCAATGTTCTATCATCACCATATCACCAGCATCAATACCATCATCATTTTTCATCCCCATTGTAATTACCTTCATCATCACTATCGTCACCATTATCATCCCCATCGTCATCACTCATCATCGATCACCATCGTCATCATTATCATCCCCATTGTAATTACCATCATCATCACCATCGTCATCACCATCATCATCGCCATCGTCATCATTATCATTCCCATCGTAACTACCATCATCATCACCATCGTCATCACCAGATTCACATCCTTATCATCACCATCGTCATCACCATTGTCTATCGTCAAACGCATCATCACCACCATCATCAACACCAGTATATCATCACCACCACCACCATCACCATCATCACCATTATCATCATCAAACATCATCATCAACTCAATGATTATTGCAATCATCACCGCTATCATCATCATGATCACCACCAATGCACAATCATTATCAGGATCCCTGCCACCATCATTATCATCATCATTATCACAGTTATCATCATCATCATCTATTAAGTACATACTCTTCCTTACCTTTCACATTTCATCTAGCAATGTCCAGTATCTATCCTATAATATAGCCACCTACCGCCTGCCAAATTGCAGGAACTGCATAATACAACGCAACTCCCACAGCTCCAATGATAATCAGTACGAGGATGATTAACAAGATTATTTGAATCCAGGAAAATCCGTCCGGCAAGAATCTGAGGAAAAAGAAAAATACATGAGAACATTTAAAGAAAAGCAAAATTTTACCATACAATACAAAACAAATGTGAAAAAAAGTTGTCAGATTTTGTATTGTAACTAAGAACGTACATTTTTTAAATAGAATTAAGACATAATGAAAAGTAAATGATTTTTTTTTTCAGGAAAAAACCCTTACTGAATATAATTAAAAGGTTATTGAGCAATAAAATGGGGTAGGGTTCGATTCCTCACAAATTAAATTTTGGGAAGCCCCCCTCCCTTCGTACACTTAAAGTCTCTGACGAGAAATAGCAAAGCCAACAACAAAAATCATTACAAGGGGGGGGGGTGGGAGCGGAGGCGCGATAGCTCAGTCGGTAGAGCAGTGGTCTCGTAATCCGTGACCCAGGTTCAAAAACCAAGTCGATACGCTTGTGCCCTTTGGTAAGGCATTAATCCTCATTACAGGTCCCTCGGCCGTCTGGTTGCTTACTAACAAGCATTTATGCTTTCTTAGCAAGCATTTATGCTTTCTTAGCAGTCATGCAGGTAAAATAACCACCACCACACCACTTCAACTTTAGGACCAGAAATTGATACACTTTCCACTCCCTTGTAGTCTTGGAAATTAAATACAATCAAAAGAAAATGTTGTTTTATTTGGGAGGGGGATTAGGGGAGAGTAAGGTGGATACACCCTATTCTAGAGATTTTGCCGCCCATGCTTCAATTTTCATTAATATTTCCTTACTTTTTGGTAAATTCGGAGAAGAACTGAGGTAGCTTTCCAGCCTTCTTCGCTGCTTGACAGTCTTCGAGTATGCATTGAATGCTGTCACCACACATCTCTTGGAATATGGCCTTTATCTTATCTATAGCCCTAGACTCCTGAAAAGGATAACAAGATGAAAAATAGTTAGAGACACATTTCACACTCCCATGTAAAATCATCCCATTCACACTCCCTAGATGTTACTCCACTATAGAATACTCCTAATCTCTTCAATTTGTGAATTGTGAGATTGGGGTATGTTGAGGCCATGGATCTAGTTACACCACCCCTAGAAATATGAAAATACATAGGCATTATAATTATGTTCGTAATGCATTATATTAGATAGCTTAGACAGATACCGAGATGTAATTGGTCCAGAGCTCGTCACGTAATATTAATTGTGAGAATCCAATTGTTGTATATTTTCCTAGCCGGTCACTTTTCGTTGTTATATTAACAAGCTGGTGAAATGAATATATTTTGATCAATGCATGTCGCCCTCTTGAGGATTGTATATAATCAATTACACACATTACACCATTACCGAGGGTTTTTTTTTTGTCAATATATTTTTTCTCGAAATTTTTTTCCCTTGAAATTATTTTTTCCACTTTAATTTTTTTCCCAAAAAACAAATGTAAAAAAATTATTCCAAGGAATTTTATTTTTTCGAAATTTTATTTTCTTCTCCCATGAAATTATTTTTCCAAATTTTTTTCCCCCTCCAAATTTTTTTAAATTTTTTTTTTAAGGATTTTTTTTTTCTCGAATAGCTCGAAATATTTTTTTCCCTCAATTTTTTGTACATACTTTGTTTTCTCAAAAATGTTTGTCCCTCGAAAAAAAAATGGAAACGAATTTCAGGCCCTAAAACAAGGACCCCCCCCCCCCCCCCCCCCCCCCCCCCCCCCCAAAAAAAAAAAAAAAAAAAAAAATCAAACTAAGGCTATCTAGTATAACAGATATTGACTGGCAGGGGTATATTATTTGGACCTGAAGGGGTTATATTTTTCCCTCGTGACCATATTTTTCTGAGCGCTGTGCGCTTCGGAAAATATAACCACTTGGGAAATGTAACTCCTTCAGCGGTCCAAATGATGTTTAAACACCCCCCTGCCAGTCAATATCTGTATAATGTTTACATTTGAGTAAACTGTTAAGTAGCAATCCGACTGTCTTACAGTTTTTAATACAATGCCGTCATTCTTGAAAAAAATTGACAGCTGCCTACTTTTGCGATAGAAAAGGGAGTCCTGAGTTGTTCCGCTGTCATGATCTCCCGCTACTGCATCAACCAACGAATTAAAGTCCTTTTCGTTCCGGACCGGCCGTTCAAACGTGACGTCTAGATTCCGGCAGCCCATGACAATAAGCTAGACATGGTGGATGATACCTGTAATGCCGTTAATAATAATAATATTAATATTTAGCTTTTATATAGCGCTAAATACACTAATAATATTGATAAATAATAATAATAATAATAGGTATAACAATAATACTAACACTGAAATTACTAGTACTACAATTTTTAAAATACTAATAACAATAATAAAAAAAATCAACGACAGACAAGTACAACAACAACAATAACGATAAATACTAATAACTTTTAATTATAATAATAAAAATAATGGTTGAATAAATTGAAATTGAAATTGAAATCGAATTGTTAAGTGTAATGACACTCATCATATCATAATTATAGAAATTACCCATTTTCTTTATACAATCAGATGTCATTTCGAGATGTCAATCAGATGTCAATTTACATAGACAAATTATCATGAATAATCATCATACTTGTTCATTTGAGAGCTAAACCATGACAAATCAGTGCCTCGAAATTGATTGCACTGTCATCATTAATAAAAAGAATATGTATGAAATGTCATGTAATTAAAAATAGGTCATCAAACGAATTCCTGTGAGATTAGCATTTACTAATCTAAGAAAGTTCCCGCATTAGACCAGCAAGCTTTATTCAATCAAGCAAAGATCCAAGACTCCTGATTCAAGGTGTAGGTAAACATGATTAATGCCGATGAAGTTGATGCACCAAGAAAGTATGGGCACTTCTTCTTTCGTGTCCATCATCTGATCTCAAATGCTCTGTCAGGCTTTTGCACACTGAAGAGCCTTCTCATTTGCTGCCACTATTCTTTCAGGCACCATTGGTCATCTAGGAGTGTGGCATCTTAATAAGTGTGACTCTGGGCGTGTTTACACCGCAAGGGGGGGGGGGGCCGTGGGAGGACCGTGGAAGCTCAGGGGTATAAGGCATTTGATTACGGTCAGATGAACATATTTGTATACCTTATTTGTGAAACTGACAGGACACTAATTTGCGTGAGGTTCAGCGGGCGGAGCCCCCAGAAGCTCTGGGGTTTTAGGCATAAATTACCGTCAGATTAGCATCCAGGGGTCCGCCTTAGGGCCCTAGGCGGGGTCCAGGGGACAGAGCCCTGGAAGTTCAGAGTTTTTTAGGCATTTAATAACAGGCGGATGAGCATATTTTGATACCTTATTGTGACACTGGCATGCCACTAATTGGCGTGGGGTTCAGGGGGCGGAGCCCCCGTAAGCCCATGGGTTTTAGGCACTAAATTACAGTCACATGAGTATCAAGGGGTCCGCCTTAGGGCCCTTGGTTGGGTCCAGGTGGCAGAGCCCCGGAAGCTCAGGGGTTTTAGGCATTTGATTACGGTCGGACAAACATATTTGTATACCTTATTTTTGACAATGCCAGGACACTATTTGGCGTGGGGTCCAAGGGCGGAGCTCCCAGGAATTTATTTATTCACTTCTTTATTCAGGGTAGTCTGTTCAGTATACACAAAATAAAAACCTGGTCTTCCATAGAGCCCTGATTATAAAACAGCACATGAAAAAATACATAATTGTAGGCATTGTATGGTATGGAGTCAAGTAACATGACAAAACTGAATCATAATAGATAATTATAAAATCAATTATGAAAACAAGTAAAACAAAAACATGGGAATACATTAGCTGAATATAATATTACACAAAAGAACAACAGTTAATTAATGATAATTGTATGCATTGTATAGTAATGGAGTCAAGTAATATGACAATAACTGAATAGATAATGATAAAATCAACTATGAAAATAAATGAAAAAAAAACATAGGAATACATTAACTGAATATAATATTGCACCAAAGAAAAACAGTTAATTAATGATAAGTGTAAGCATTCACCCACAACAAAAAGTGAGTCATTTGACACATTTAAGCATAATTTTCGTGAGTCAGGTGTAAATTGACTCATTAGTAACAAACAATGAGTCTCTATTGACTAATTTATATTTCACCAGTGTGTCAATCATGAGCTGACGCATTTGCAAAATGCTTCGACTGACTCACATGGTCGTAAAAAAAATGAGTCAAGATCGACATAAGAGCATTTTAGAAGAAAAAAGTGAGTCAACTTGAAAGTGAGGCTGTATGCATGCGCGCGCATGCTTTCGTTACGTCATCCCAAAATGCGCATTCTCGAGCCATATTTGAATTCCCGATCGACGACGCCGTCCGCCATCGCCATTATATCTTGGATTCAGAAGAGTTTTTTGACTGCAGCTAGTGAAAAATGGGTACGCATAATTATTCATATGGTTTTAAACGATTTTTTATGACTGGATTCGTGGGCTTATTATACAAATGATGCATGCGTTCATTTTACGATATCCGCACTCGAGTTGATGAGGCTGTGTGTAACTTAACTATCACTATGAACATGACTGACAATGAGAGCGGACAAAATATAACAGTTCCTCAGGTAGACAAAGGAACATCCCTTCACTGCTATTATGTAAAAATGTTGTAGAACAGGTGTCACATGCATATTCACCTTTTTACATAATAGCTGTGAAGGGATGTTCCTTTGTCTACCTGAGGAACTGTATATTTTGTCCGCTCTTATTGTCAGTCATGTTCATAGTGTATAGATTCTACTGTATCGCACGAAGCCGTGTCGAATGAAAACATGATGATCTTTGCATCATTGTTTTATACAACGAAACTCCTAGATTCTTGTTATTTGATGTAAAACGAATCAATTCAAGATTGTTCGTGACAGTATGGGTGACAAATAAATCTCAAGTTAAGGCTTAATTTAGTGCGTACAAAGTAGATTTTTCAGATTCGGGTAGCGGGACCACCGATTACATCGCTAAAATGTGATATTTTAGGATATATTTTCCATTGCAAATGGGACAGTGACTCTGGCATGGTATGGTATGTGTGTGATAGGCCTAGGGAGTAGGGGGTCTATGTCATGATGCACCTACAACAAAAGGTGAGTCACCCTTACTCAAATTGATGAGTCACTGGTTTGTCCGTACAGCGAAACACTGAAGGATCGTGTGAGTCACTATGACTCGATACAAATGAGTCTTCTTTATTTGTATCGAGTCATAGTGACTCACACGATCCTTCAAGTGTTTCACTGTACGGACAAACCAGTGACTCATCAATTTGAGTAAGGGTGACTCACTTTTTGTTGTGGGTGTTGCATGGTAATGGAGTCGAGTAACATGATAAAAACTGAACCATTATAGATAATGATAAAAATCAAACTATGCACAATGAACACCGTATCATGTGAGAACTTCTTTTAGGAGTCTCTCTTAAAGAATGCCAGGCTCTGGTACTTCTTTAAGTTCAAGTGGAAGCTCATTCCAAATTTCACTCCCTGAACAAATGAATGACTTCCTGTAAAATTCTGTTTACATTTGGGCAATCGCAATTGTGTTGCGAGTTATCCGTTTTGAAATATCGTCGACGAGTTTAAGTTAAGAACGATTCCAGGTGTTTTTATCTATTTACAATTTATATATTAAACAACACATTGTTTTTAGGGGTCTAGGCATTAAATTGTCGTCAGGTGAGCATCTTAAGGCCCCTTTAAGGTCCTAGGTGGAGTCAGAGGTTAGGGGTTTTAGGCATTTAATCACGGTCAGGATAGCGTATTTTGATACCTCATTATTTTTTTTACACTGGTAGTTAACTATTCTTTCTTTCTGCTCTCTTTCTTTCTATTTCTCTTTAATATACTTTTTCAAACAAATGTGTGTGTGTGTGTGTGGGGGGGGGGGAGGAGGAGGGGAGCTCGAGGCTCCCGATCCCCGCCGTTCCGCGGGCTCTGAAATGTAGGCATCTCAAGAAGCATATTTCAAACGCATAAAAAAGTATAATTCACTAAAAAAGTGAGGAAAAAATCTCGGAAAATTATGTCATATCAGCATTATT